>NW_024340695.1:3174353-3381853 GCF_902729225.1 Pteropus medius | reverse complement strand
GTTTGCAGATTTATCAATTCTAGTATTTGTATTACATTTTTCTAAAAATTATATTACTTGCTTCATCAAGGTTTTTTTTTGTTTATTGCTACTTTTATCAATATGAAATATTCCTTTTGGTTCTTGTTCTTGCTTTTCATATTGTTACCGAAGTTCTTCTTTCTCCTCCTTTTTCTCTTCACATCACCATTGCATAGCTTCTTTTTTATTAACTTTTTTGGAGATCTCTTTTTCCATCTCTTAATTTCTACATTCATGTGAAATTTTGCTGTATTTTTTAATTTTCTTTCAATAGAATTTATAAAATCTTCTATTTTAAAAGTTCAATTTAATATAATTATATTTAATTTGAATTTTGATCTGTAATAATTTGTTTTTCATGCTTCCCACTCCCCTCTCCCCCCCATTTCCTATCTTTTGCTGAATTGACCATTTTGTATTTGTTGTGATTGTTTTATTTATTTCCCCTTTAATGATTTGAATGTTAAAAGATTTCTGTTTGGTATCCTGTATGTTTAATGCATATACTTGACCTCTTTTTTTTGCCTTGTTTATTGAGAAGTAATTGACATACATCACTATATAAGTTTAAGATGTACAGCATGATGTTTCGATTTATTTATTGCAGAATGATTACCACAACAGGTTTCGTTAACATTCATCATTTCATGTAGATACAATAAAAAAGAAAGAAAAAAATTTCTCTTGTGATGAGAAGTTTTAGGATCTATCCTCTTAAAACTTTCCTGTATGTCATGTAGCATTGTTAACTACAGTTATGTCGAATATTACATCCTTGCTTATTTATATTATAGCTAGAAGTTTATACCTTTTGATCACCTTCCTCCAATTCTCGCTTCTCCAACCCCCACCTCTGGTAACCCCAAATTTCGATCTCTTTTTCCTATGAGATTAGTGTTTTATTTTAAAATATAGATTCCACCTATAAGTGAGAATATACAGTACTTGTCTTTCTCTGTTTGACTCATTTCACTTAGCATAATGCTTCAAGATCCATCCATATTGTCACAAATGGTGGGATTTCTTCATTTTTTATGGCTGAATAATATTCCTCTGTGTGTGTGTGTGTGTGTGTGTGTGCGCGCGCGCATGTGCATGTGTGTGTGCGTGTGTTACACTTTCTTTATCCATTCATTCATTGATGGACACTTAGGTTGTTTCCATGTCTTGGCTGTTGTAAATAATGCTGCTATGAACATGGGGGTGTAGATATCTTTTTGAGTAAGTGTTTTGGCTTTTCTTTTTGGATATATTCCAAGAAGAGGAATTGCTGGGTCATATGGTAGTTCTATTTTTAATTTATTAAGGATCCTCTATACTGTTTTTCATAGTGGCTGCACCAATTTACAGTCCCACCAACCATGCACAAGGGTTCTCTTTTCTCCACATCTGCACTAGCATTTGTTATCTTTTGTCTTTTTAAAATTAGATCAGTGGGGGTGACATTATCTCCAGATCCATCCATGTTGTTGCAAATGGCAATATTTGTCTTTTCGATAATGGCTATTCTAATAGGAGTGAGGTGATATCTCATCATGGTTTTAATTTGCAATTTCCTAATGATCAGTGAGGTTGAGCATCTTTTCATGTACCTGTTGGACATTTGTATATCTTTGGAAAAGCTTGATTTCTTTTTAAAACAATTTTCTCATAGTAGGTTGACATATAATAAACTACATATATTTAAAATATAAAATTTTGTATTTTTGCCTACATTTCAAATATACATAGGTTTGATTTATATATAAATACATATTTAAATATACATATTATATATATATTTAACAGGGCGCAGAATTGATTATATGTTATTTCACATTGTCCAAGAAAAAGGACTGTGGCATTCTTTTAATTTTCACCTGCCCTTCACTTATTCCCTGGCAGTTACCATGTTGTCATCATGTAGAATTCATTTCCCACTGTCATTGTCATTATTAACCATCATTCCTTATTTACAGCTGTTGAATTCTCATCCATTCCTCCAGATGTTGGAGCTTTGCTTTCCTTCTTTATTTAGATGTTGTCTCCCATGACGCGAGGATTCCTAATAGCTTCCCTGAATCTGAGGTTTGCTGAGGGTTCCTTTTCTAAGTTTCAGCAAGATCTTTTGATTTTTTCTACGAATTTGGGACTGGAGGAGAGACCATAGCATGTTCTAAGGCCTCCATCTTGACCAAGAACTCATGAAGCAGTTGTTCATGTGAATAGGAGGCAGGTGCGTGAGCAGGATGTAGGCAGGTGTTTGGAGGGCAGGAAGACTTGTGTGTCATATCTCTACTCTGCTCTCCTGACTACTAACTGAGTAGTTGATCTCATTGAGCTTCAGTTTTCTAAGCTGTAAAATGGACATCATAGCAATCTTGTAATGAGGGAATGAGTTGAAGCATGACAAACAGTCTTGTATTAATACATATTTGATGCTTAATACAAATTGGTTTCTTTTCTGTGTTTAGATCAAATGAAATGAAATATGATGTTCCTATACAAACATATAGAAATCTATTATCCCTGAGAGTTTGTTTAGTTTGTATGTATAACTAGATTTGAAAATCGTCTATGTAAGAACTTGGATAATAGATTCTTAATGAAGTATCGAGGGTACCCTTGGGATGCCTGGTAATATAGTCCCAATATTTTGAAGACAGCCTTAGTGATAGCTGGCCATCCTGCAGAATGCCCTCATGTGAATCCAACAGCAGGAGAACATTGGCTATTAGTTGGTCACTGAGTTATGTATGATGTTGTTATGTAGGGCAGGGGTCCAAAGCAACTGTCAGATATTAGTGTGCTTTGTGCTCATCATTTGCCACTGGCCAGGAAACCTAACCTTGGGAGCTGCTTCCTTTTTTGCATAAAATAAATAAATGAGCAGGGAATGACAAAAAGGTATGACTGAGATTGATATTCTGCTTGTTTTTAATTTCCAATACTTGTTACTCTAACTCCTTGTCTAGTTATTGACTCTCAGTTTCCTGACCCTGCAGGCATTCCTGAATACAGCTACTCGGTTTCCTGTCCTGGATAATGATTTCAGGCCCTTTGTTATGTATTAACCTTTGCAGATGCCCTTTTTTTCAAAACTTGTATAATATTGTCAATGAGACCATCTTATGAGAGAGAATAAATAAAAATGCATGATAAACTAGGGAAAGTTAATGTGACACTGTGAAGACAAATTCTGGCAGAATTGTGATAGGCCTCCTAAACATTGGGAAATAACAGATAAGATCTATGTTGCTTCCTTATAATCACTCCTGAAATGCTCCAGGTATGACTGGACCATGTTTTATGTTTCCATATAGATAAGAAAGACAGAATCTTTGTCACTGGGCCTGATTAATAGTCCGGTTTCCCTGAGATTCTACCTCTAAACCAACATGCTGCATAAGTTGTGTTACCACAAACCAGGGCAGCAGAATTAAATAAAGAATCAAGGAGATAATTTTGTGTATCTAGAAGGACCAGAAAAGGTTTCCTACATGTGGGAAATTGTAGTCAAAATGACAAGAAGAAGTTGGGATTGTAAGGTTAAGAAAAAACATTGGGCTTAAAGAGGCAAGCCGTATCTTAACAAAGAATCCAGAAAAAAATTGAGATGTTGTTGTAAATTGTGCAGTGAAGGCCACAGTTTTTGTTTTCGAGACTCCTTAGGTAAGGTGTTTGAGAATGCTTTGAAGTGGGTTGGATTCCAATTCTCTGTTAAATGCAATAAAATGTCTTTATAAATATATACTTTTCATGTCCTTTCATGGAGAAAGTAGAATAAGAATATATCACCAGAAAATGAGAAAAGATAGAGAAAGTCTTGTTATTCTTTAAAGAGGGGGGAAAAAATCTCTAGTTTTGTATCTTACATGTGATGGGTAACCACATGACTTTTACATGTGAAAGAAAGGTGGTGCATTCATTTAATATTTATGAGTTTAACAAATTCATTTGGAAAGCAAAAGGGAAAAGCTCAGCTGTGTTCTATTCAATCCAACCTGTTTTTTTTTTAAGGGAATATGGATTATTCTCATTCTTAATGGAAACTGAATACCGTTGACCCAAGTGAAATATAGATTTACGTAAAAGAGAAGAAAGTGGTTTTGTTATAGAATGAGCTTCTATGTTTCCTCTATATCTCAGCTCAATCACTATTTCATTAGAGATATCTTCTCTGACCTGTGAGACTAGATCAGCTCAGCCTTTGATAAACTTGCAGCACCAATTATATGTGTGTCCGTCTGTGTGTGACATATATCTTCATACAAAGGTCATATTTGTGACTTTTTAAAAATTTATTTAGATAGATTGTAAGCTATCCTGAACACAGGAAATGTGCAAGTTTTGGCTCATCATTTTTTATCCAAAGCCTAGCATGGTGTTTGACACCTACTAGACTTTCAATAAATGAATGAGACAATGAATGAATAGATATAGTCAAGATATTTAAATACAGGGGGGGAAACAAAACAAAACAAACTATTAGATTGAATAAAACTATAGTCATTGCCCATGAAAGGAGTTTTCATTTAGAAGTTTTACAGTAGGTATGTTACCTTTTTGAGTAAGACAGGCAACTTGCCACACATATGGAAGAGGCACACTGGTGGATAGCAGGCAGTGCTGTCACATTCTGGGTGGGTGAAAGATGAATGTGAAGTGGGCCTGGTTCCAGCCTCAATCTTGGCCCATTTTCAGTAACTGTTACTGAATGCGTTTCTCTTTTATCGTGCCATTGAAAGCCTATTTAAAAGCAGTCTGCGGGTCCTTCTGACATAGCAAGCGAAAGTGATCAAAGCCCTCAGAGAAAGTAGACATCATCGGCTTGCCCTGGAAGGCTGGCTGCAGTAACACTACTTCACCCCTGTATGCTGACAGTTGGTTGACTAAGCAGGAAGTTAGGAATCATTTACTGGAAAGCAGGAAAGGTAACGGATTTCACAGCAATTAAACACATTTAGCTGAATAATTTTCTAACCTTTGGCAACCTTATGATTTCATGATTTCCTCTTTGTTGGGAAAGTCCAAGACTCTTATCTAACATCTGTCATGTTTTCTTTGTTGTTGTTGTTCCCCTAAATACAGGCGAAGGGAGGAAAAAGTAAGTTGGAAAGAATCTAACTTTCATCTTGTAGTCATGATAAAACCAAATTCAGGATGATGGTGACTTCCATAGGAGACATGCATGATTCTCACCTTGTTTCTGTGCCTCATTATTTTCTATATTCATTAAGAATTTTTGATATTAAGTTTGTTATGCAAATGTTACTAGACATTTTCCCTTTTATTTGAAGCTAAAACAAAACCAAAGAGGTTTAATTGTATTTCCAAAGCATCTGGTAAACTGGTGATGTTTTGAGATTTGGAGATAGGATAAGAAGTAAAGTTGTGACTATTTATTTGTACTTCATTAGAAGATAGATTTTCTTTTCTTAGCTTAGTATGGATACAATTTTGGATGATTGGCTTGATGACTTTTCAGTGACTCCTCCAGCATTTTGATCCTGTGAATGATGCTAAAGAAATAAATGGATACTCAGAAATGCATGTAGATCAGTGGTGGGGTAAATTCTGAACTTTATAAATGAATGTTCTTTACCTTGTAATCTAAGTTACTATAGTTCTATTTTCTTTTAAACTTTTTTTTTCCTGAAAAGCAAAGCTTGAACATGTAAGCTAATAATTACTGTTGGTGGTAGAGTTTGCAGAAGCCAGACACAAATCAAATTTCAGATATAAGACCTCCATTTGGCCTGTGGTGGGAGAAAATGAATTGAGAGGTATATCCCAAGTTGGAATTCAGCACTTTTTATTTTTAGCAACTCCTTAAGCTTTACTGTACCATTTGTGAAAAATATGAGAAAAACATGTGTAAGAGAAAAATGTTTTAGTGCCTTAATTTCTGCAGAGCTTATGTGTGTACGTGCATGTGTGAGGTGACCCAAGGCAGTTTCTCCAGATCGGGAAAGGTGTGGTTTATGAGGGAACAGGGGAGTGTGTGGTTGTATGTGAGAGAGAGATTTTGCTGCAGGTGAGAGGATCTCAGTGGTTGGATGGGAAGAATAAAAAACACACCCTGCAGTCTAATTATTAGCCTGCTTCTAACTAAGTTTAATTTGCTTTTGCTTCTGTAATAATAGCATAAAAGTAAGATAATATGGCTGAATTCAGTGTGGAGACCCTTCGCTTGTGTAAAAGCATAGATTCATGCAAATGAAGGAAAAACAAATATAGTGATTAACAGTAAATATTCTGGTAGTTTCATTCTTTATAAAGAATTTACTTAGACTGAAATTATGTATCTGTCACTTTGGAAACAACTACTTTTTGACCTACTGGTATTCTTAATAAAGATGATGTACATTTCTGAGGGAGTTGCATTTGTGAAAATTCATCAGAGAGTAAGTATTTTTATAGGAATGCCATCATTTCTGACATGTTGGAAAACTATACTCTCTTAATAGCACATAAATATTATAATTCCTTAAGAAGCTGATGTAAGAATATTTTTCATTGGAGAAAAGAGCCTATGATCTCACAATCAATATTTTCTGAAAAATAAACAAACATGATTTATAATGTAATAAAATTATTTACAGATGACATCAGATCAACATTTAGTATTAAACTATTTCTAATATCATTAGTAATCATACATCCTATACAACTCTGATAGCCCCAAGAATGGAGCCAACCATCCATTGACCTGTCCATTATTTTTCTAACCTCTTCAGGCTATATGAACGATGCAGTCTAGTTTCATCTTTGTCATTGGAGAACAGTCTTTTTATTTATTTGTAATGAACCCCTGGCTCATTCTCTGCCACTTCCAAATTATTATTTTCTGAGCTCACAGTGACTCAGCGTCCTACATAGGCTAATAGAGTGCTAGAACGACATCCTACATGTTGTCTGGCCAAACTTTTCATGAAATTGAGGTCCAGAGATACAAAGTAATAAGATTGTTGATGCCCAGACTCCCATATTCACTTTAGCTGACTGTCTTTCCAGCCGTCATCTTTCCTTTCACTCTCAGAAGAGCGGTCCCTCGTTATTTCTAAAGGGACAGATTATGGATTGGGTTCCTTCCTTCTCTATGGAACCAATTTCCATAATAAGTACATGATACATTCTCATCCTGAGAAGATTTTTAGTGAAATGGAACTGGGAACGGACTGAGATTTGGTAGTATAGGAGTGTGTGTGTGTGTGTGTGTGTGTGATAGGTTTGAGAGAAAACTGAACCAATGAAAAATTAAGTGATTTCCTTAAAATCCTACAGTTAACTGGTGGCAGAGCTATGATTTAAGTCAGATTTCTCTGACTACAAAATTGAGCTCTTAAAAAATAAACTATACTGCCTCAATCAGACCCAACCTATGCTGGCATTAGAGAGGTAATTAAGTCATAGTTTCCAAGAGTGGGGAGACAAATATGCAAGTGAAAAGTATTATGAAACTTTATACCCACTGGTTAGCAAGATGTAGTTATGCAAAATGAATAACTTGTATAGATATGCTGTACAACATTGTGCCTAAAGATGAAAATACTGTATCATATACTTAAAAATGTTAAGATGTTAGATCTTAAGTGTTTGTACCACAGTAAATTTTTTTTTTAAAGTATGGATTATAAGATAAATATCTGTTACTTTTTTAAAAAAGTATTATGTATTTTGATGAGGGCAGGAATTATAAATATTTTTTGATAAAATTGTTTTTGTTGTAGGATATATCACACATCTAAAAGGAGTGTTTGTCAAATATATGTAGAGTATCAAAGTAGTAAAATGTACTTACCATCCAGCTTAAAGAAAAAAAAAAAACTCTACCAGTGCTTTAGATATCACTGTGGCCCATCACAATCCAATACCTTCCCCTCTGCTGTATGGGAGACCGTGTCCTGGTTTGGTTTCCATACGAAGGAATGCGGCCTTAAACAATACATTGTTTAGTTTTGCCTGTTTTTGCACTTTATATAAATGGATTCATATCCTATATGCATTCTTTTCTGACTTGCTTATTTGTCTCAATATTATGTGTTTTAGGTTCATTCACGATGCTATGTGAGACTAGTTCATTTTTTCCTCCACTGCTGAATAGTGGTCTATTGTATAACTACTGCAGTTACTTTTTACCAGTATATTTTGTGGTACATATTATGATTACCTCTAGTTTTATTTCCTGTACAAACAATGCTTCAATAAACATTTGTACACATCTCTTGGTGCTCATATACAAGAAGTGTTTGTATACCTAGGAGCAGAATTGCCATGTCATAGCCATGCACTTGGTTGAATTTTCAAGATGATGTGAAATTTTATTCCATAGTGTTCCACCAGCAGTAAATGTGAGGTCTTGATCCACATCACCACCAGAAGAATGACAAATGTGGTAATTGTGTTTTCAGGTTACATTTCCCCAATTACCAAGAATTTTAAAAAGATGAGAGTCATTTCATATGTCTCCTATTCTATAATGGACTTTTTCAATTCTTCTGTTCGTTTTTGTTGAGTCGTTTGTCTTTTTAGTTGATTTATGAGTTCTTTCTATATTCTGGATATATCCTTTGTTGGTTATGTGTGTGGCAAATATCTTCTAGTGTGTTGCATATCTTTTCATTATCTTATGGTGTGTTATCATGAATAGATCTGCATTTATTGTGGTCAAATCAATCTTTCACAGTTTATGCTTTTGCCATCTTGTTTGAGCTCATAGAAATATTCTTCTGTGTTTCCTTCTGAATGTTTAAAAAAAATTCCCTTTTTATTGAAATCCTTGACAGATGTGACATTTATTTTTTTTTATTAGAAGCAGTGTACGGATTTATTTCATTTTCTCACATCTGAATAGTCAATTATTCAGCACCATTTGTTGAATTGTTCATTTCCACCACTGATCTATAATGTTACCTGGATCAAGTTTTCATAGATGTATGGATTTGATGGAGTAGTCTATCTTTCCATATATCTATACCACACTATTTATTTATCAAATATGTATGTAACGCTTACTATGTGCCAGACACTGTTCTAAGAGCTTTATAAAGGTTAACTCATTTGATCTTTACAAAGAAGTTACTCTTATTTTACTCATTTTATAAATGTGGAAACTCAGGCACAAATGCACAAATGGTTGAGTTAACTTATCCCAGGTCACCCATCCAGAAAGTGGCAAAACTAGAGTTCAAGCACAGGCAGTCTGACTCTGTATACTATGCTGCCTTTCCAGTACTTGTTTCTCTTAGTACTAGAGGTGTATGATTAATATGAAGGAAAATCTCCTAAACTGGTGCTGCTGCTTTCAATGTCATGACACTTCTTGGTATTTTTCTCTTCCATTTAAGTTTAGGTCAGCAAATAAACTTCTACATACACATAGGAATACTAACAAACTTGATATTTTGATTTTAAATTGAAACTATAGATCAATTGATAGCGGATAGACGTCTCGATATTGAGTGTGATATGTCTTTCCATGTGTTTGTAATTTTCTCCATGAAAGTCTTAAGATATCTATTGTTAAGTTTATTTCTAAGAAGCACGTGCACACATATATTTTTATAATGTATAATACGTTTATTTTTTATAAGTGTCACAAAGTAGAAATTTGTATTTATCTCTAACGGTGATTTTTAGATGGAAGTCTAGTTTGTCCATTACTAATACCAGATTTATTTTGATTGGTATTTATCTGGAGTATAACATTTAGCCTTTGACATTCAAACTTTCAATGTACTTAAATGCTTTTGAAGCTATTATAAAAAGGTCATAGTTATATTTTTTAAAAATTCACTTTGACAATCTTATTTTTAACCAAAGATTTTAATCCATTTATTGGTAATTTAGTTTTAATTACCAATATTTTAAAATTTATATCTATGCTCTTTTTGTTTTCAATTTCTAATTTTTCTGCTGTTTTTTCTTCTTTCTGTTTTCTTTTGGATTGTTTTTCCCCTTCTACTGTTTTAGGATTTATAATTTCCATGTCTATTCTTTTAATGATTTCCTTAGATATCTTAATATGTATATTTAACAAAATCTGCTGTTAATGAGTAGTATCTTTAACTTCTTCAGTGCAATATTGGAGATTTATAATTATATTCATTCTCTTCTGAACTTTTTATCATTATTCTAGTGTTTTAGTTCTATTTAGTTTTTAATGCCAGAAATTATGTATCATAGTGACTAAAGTATGCATCATGGTGAGTATTTTTTCTCTTAACTTTCTAAAATGTAATCTTGGAATATAGCCTCTTATTGTATGTTACATTATATTTTTGAATCTGTGTCATAAACATATTTTAAGCTTTTTAAGACCAAGTATCTGGTATTTTTATTTATTTATTTTATTAATCTACAGTGCCTGAGACAATGCCAGATACTTAGCAGGTGCTTAATAAATACTCACTGGCTCATTGACTCAACATTCAATTATACTCATGAGTTTCCATTAAATGAGAAATTTTAACATCCAAGTTAAAACATTTAAAGATTTTTTTCTGCTGTAGTTAGTATTGGTTTTCCATGCTCTATTTCCATGGGACTAATTAAAGTGAAAGTTTAAATTACCCAGGCAACTCGATGTGGGAAGTACTGGGTAGGAAGAGAGAGAAAGTGAAACAATGGGGAATGTAAAAACTGTTACTGCATTTTGTGACTATGTGAGAAACGGTAAAGCTAATATGGTTCCATTTTTTATTTGCTGCTCTTCTATCTAGCTATAGTCTTTACTTTTTCATTTATTGGCATCTATGAGTTCTCATAATATTCTCATGTTATAGATGAGGCAGTGATACATTTTATTCCTTACAAGGCCATGGTAGATCCAAGATAAAAAATCACATCTGTTTTCCTTTTTATCCATGATTTCTTTTCCAGCACTCCAGCATCTTTCAGATAAAAAGTCTCCTTCTTTAGTGTGTTATGAACACCTTCGTTATTTTTTCAGTCTTTTCTACTTGGTTCATCTAGAAAAACATTTCTTTCCTACTAATGAAAACACTTTTCTTGCCTTATAATATCTGATTCAAGAATAGCTTAAAAATTAACCTGAATTTCACTTAAGGTAATATAATAAAGGACTCCAGATCAGACATCTGTTACTCATTCTTTATAACCTCTGGCTAAAAGCCAGACTAATCAGGAGTTATTGCTATTTATTTTTCAGACTGCTTGCTCACAGAACTTATGCATTGTCTTTAGTCATTTTCACTTTGCTCATGATGTCAATAAAGCATAGGTAAAATCTGAAACACTGGTTGTTATTGGGAACAAGGGACCACCACCATATAGTAGTTTAGTGATCAAAGTTCGTGAGTTTTAATCACTACTCTTCAGTCACCTTATTCAGTTGTTGAAGAATAATTTGGAATTCTTATCTTTCAATAATTGTTTTCTTCTAAAGAGAATCAGGGTGCTTTTTATGTATATTCCTCATATTTGGTTGTGTGATATTATTTATATAATCATCAATAATTTTTAAAACTTCCATTGAGATTATTTATTGCGTTGGTACATATAATTGCTGGGACCCAAAAGACTCAAGAGAGGACTTCCTATGACCTCATGTACATCTTTGTTTCTGAAAGTCTTTGAATTTTGGTCAGAATGCCTATAAAGAAAAAGGAATTCACTTCATAGCCTCTAAGTCAAGTAGCATGTTATTGTGTAAATTCTGTTGATGGCTAGACAACATATGCTATGTGGACTATAAAAATCGAACTCTGAATCTACCTCAGAAAGACTTTTAAAAACATATGGATCAATCTACTTGTTACTTTTCCTTTAAAGATAGTCTTCATGATAAGAGGAAGGTGGAAAGACCATTCTCTCACAATTCCCAATATTCACTGGCAATGTAAAATGAAGAATTTAAGCAGATATACAAATAGTAAACTTTCATCTTGGACTCTTCTCCCAACCCTAAAGCATTTTTATCTCAGTTTTCTGTAATTTGCCAACAAAAGTGAATCAACTTTCACTGTATTAATATAGTGGTCTTTTATGTGGTCCGAGTGTAATTTTGGTTACTTTGTAGCTTACAGCTGTAGTGACCTATCAATGTTACAAATGGAAAGAAGGATTTGCTTTGAGCTACTGGTGACTATTACTTCTGCCATTTTCCACCTAGTCTAAGAGTATTGCCATCAGGGAAAGCAGTAGTCTTGGGGCTCTTGCTATAGATTCCCTGTTTCTGGACATACCTATAGACTATTAGATTAACGACATAGCAGAGATTTCCATAAGTTCTGCCCACTGGAAAAGTTTATGGTGTGAAAGAAGTTTCTTCCTCTTGTTTGTTATTTTCCCTACTATAAGCGTAAATTCTTTACCTAAATGGAGTTAGTGATATACCTGTTGTAGGAATTCATAGAAAGAAGGGCTCAATGTAGGCTATCCATGCCTGCTAAAAAGAAGCGCACCTCAGTAATGCCACTGAGCCTTTACAAGATAACGCTTTGGAGTATAAGTTCTATCACTAGATTTTTATGAGAAAAAATCCTGTCTTCTGGTTGTCATAAATTTTAATGCCTCCTTCTTATATCTCTGAACCAAGAAAACTGTGAGTATTGATGCTGCTTATAGTACATTTTGATTTGTTTTTTTGCCCCTCTCCTGACTCAGGAAATGATTTGCTATATTCAAATCATAATGCTAAATGAGTTTGTTGATTAATGAGTTTCTTAGATAGTACAAGGATTAAATTTGTGGAATATTAGGTTATCAGAATCTTTCTATAATTTGCTAGGAGCCTGAAGAAAATAAAACAACAAAGGTTTATAGCTAATATTAATACTCTATCTCAAAATATATGTAGGAAAGAACCCTCCTATCTCACATTTCTGCAGCTTAGAGGCTTATTTAAGAGTTAATTGAGCTCATGGGAAATAGATATTATTTTGATTTTATTAACTGAGTCTAAAGCTAAAAGGCTGAATGTCAAGTTTTTTTCTATGATTAATTGGGTATTATGAATTTACGGTCTTTTGCTCTGTTTCTGAGTTATTATTAGATTGTAGACTTGGTTATGTATAGATTCCTAGCTGTAGAAAATAAGGGAATGTACTCAGTGTTTTAGAAATTAAGAGAAATTATCTTTTGAAATATCAGAAAAGTTTATTGAGCCTTGGTGAGTTTAATTTCAGCACATTTCATGAAAATCAAAGGTCGTCAGATGGAGGAAACTGTTCATTCTGTGGGGAGACTAAAGTAAGAATTGAGAATGACTTATGATTAACCTTTGGCTTCTCATTTAGCAAATGGTCAGACAGAAGCTACCTAGCTTTGATTGTATGTTAACCAATGCTAGAAAGCTTTTGTTTTGATACAGCAGAAATCATTAATAACCTTGACTTCTAGGTATTCTAGGGGATGCAGTTTGAGTATTCAGATAGATAAAAGTAAAGATAGAATAATTTTCTGGAATAAGAAACTTGGATTAGTTCAGTGGTGGTGCTACTTGTGATGGAGGAAATCTGCATGAGATGGTTGAACACAAACACATTTACAGATAAACAAGAGGACAATCAAGGGAAACACTTGTATCTCTTAGTTGATGACAGCTTTTATTACTTAACCAGTCTGAACTTTTTCCTTCCCATTCCCACACCTCCCAGGATGTAGATACCTTCTCTTTAATACTTAGATTCTGTGTGTATGTATATTTTATGGTGTGTATGTGTTTGTGTTTGTTTCTGTGTTTGTGTGTGTTCAGAGTACAGGGGAATAGGATTAGGAGCATAATGTTTAGTTTCAAGTCATCCTATTGATATGACGACTGGTTGATCCATGACATTTTTATGACCTTTAACCACTAATTTTTCTACTTAACCTTCTAATGCCTTTCTGAACAACTATCTTCAGTACTCATGGATAACTAACTTATCTCCTATGTAGTTCTATATTCACCTAAAATACCCTGGCATTATGCAGGATAATTTATTACAACACAGAATTGTCATTGTGCAAAATTTGGTACTTAATGAGCCAATTTTGTCTCATATCCAAAATATTATAGGTGCTGAAATAGTCTGAGTTTCAGAATCTGCCCTGGCCTCTTGCTTGTGGAGCTACATTCTTAAGAATCAGAGAGGCAGAGCAATGGGACCTGGGCCAGCACTAAAAACCCAGCCCTGCCCTATCAGTTAATGTGATCATTGGCTGCTCTCTAGACGGCTACGTAATCATTCTTCCCAATTCTGGATGTCTGACTCTTAGTTCTTAACTTTTCCTTTGCCTCTTGCCACTTGGCTATGCTATTCCTGATACTCTGCTTCTCTACAGTTGAGCTTCCTTTGGTGCAGTCTTTACTTTTCCAGGCAGGACCACCATCTGATGTTCCGTTAGAATGTAAGCTGCACAAGGAAGGATATTTATTTTGTTCAGTGCGATGCCCTCAGTCCCTAGAACAGTGTTCGTCAGGTGTCAGGCTCTCAAAAAATATACGTCGAATGAAATTTACTAACTTTTGTCTCTGTCATTTTGTTTTCCTCTAACTCTCTCACCTTTGCATTTCCATGAGTGGCCTTTGTCATCCGGCAGCTAACTTGTGTTACCTAGGGTGTGATACAGGAACTCCAGACAAAACCCCCTCTTTCTCAGAGCTCAGATACATCTAGCCACTTCTAGTCCATGGCAGTTCACTGCATGATATGCCCACAGACATTAATATTATCAGATATTATCACTTATTAGAGTATGTTGCACCTAAGGATAAGTTAGAGTTTGCCAGTGACTTTGTCCTCTCCCAAATTAGATGTTTTCATGACTAAGAGGTGCATAGGTTTTATCAAGAGCAATTTCATGAAATTCTTAGACAAGTGGACTTATTTCTGTATACTATCTAATTGAGTTATGGTTAGTGATCTTTTCTGAGGCATGAAAAATAATCTTTGGGAAGAGGGACTCTGATCCATATGGATTGTGCCGATGAGTGATAGGCATTCTGCAATCTTACAGGTTATAATGATACTATTGTGTAGGTCAAGATGTACACAGACACTTGCTTCTAATATCTAGCAACACTATTTCTGCTATTGAGAATTCTTCTAATACAGTTCTCCGAGGGGAACCTTAAAATTGTATAAGACTGAGTCTTACAGAAATGTGTATCAAAGTCTTTTCCAACTTAAAACCACAGAAATATAGATCTTAGAGCTGATAGGCACCTTAAGAGATCATTCACTCATATGCCTGCCTACAGGCAGGTTAGGTGAAATTCAAATTTCACATGAAGCATCCATATGAGACCCAAAGAGGTTGAATTACTTTCCTTCCAAGGGGACATAGAAAATCTTTGAAAAGAAATAAATTTCATCTATTGAATTATGAAATTCATATTTTCATATAAATATATGTTCTCATAATTTCTGTTTAACCTTTTCTTTCATAGAAAGCTTCTAAAAATATCTGCAATGCCCTAAGTGCATCTTCTTATAACATGTGCAGGACTTTCAGGCTTTGTGGTTTCAGCTGAATGGTATTAGAGGATAAAATAAAAAGTTTTCCCCTTTCATCAAGGCAGAGGGTTTATACTCTTGAGAAGACAAAACACAATAAATCTAATAAACTATAACAGGCCCCAAAAGTCATCTGTAGACTCTTGACTGAGAATCAGCATGCCAACATTTTTCATTATATTAGGTAAAAGAAATGTAAAATGTTCTTAGAAACATATGCATTTGAGTTAATAGAAACAGTCATAAAATTTCAGAGATAGCTGCAACTAAAAATCATCTCATCTGCTCTTCTTATTTTAAGGAGGAAGAACTGAGCCCTAAAAAGTGGTGAGGCTATATATTTGACCACGATTAATAAAAAGTGACAGGGCTCCAAAAGTTTTATGCTAGACTACTCGTTGACTAAGCCAACACTAGAACACACTTGTTCTAACCCCAAGGTCAAGGCTTTTTTCATTTTAATAAAGTGAGTTCCCTTCTATGAACCTCAAACTTTGTATTAGGCTCAGTATTATTTTATATGATGTGTTCAGCACTGTGGTTTAAGTTGAAAGTTTATTCTCACACTTCTTTTTTTTTTTAATATACTCTAATGATTTTGAAACATTGATGAGAGGCATATTTTATATTTCTCTTCTACTTGTGTGTTGTGTTTTCTTACTTCTAGAAATATTCACCACATAGTTTCTAACTACTGACATTGCATAATTGCATGAGCCACACAACTTATGACCTGAAGTCTTGGGCAATCTTTATTTGTAATTATAGTCTGTAGCAGAACCAGAATATCTAACTAATGTTATTTTGCTTTTGCCACAACCAAGAACTAATTTGGCTTGTGTTGCTTTCTTGCCATTGCTGAGAAGACCACACAAGCTGAGTGGTGTAGTTCCAAAGTCGGCCTAAAGTCCAGTTTAGCATGTGGAATTGATTAGTGGTAATAGTAAAATAAATACCTCATTTAAATAAGATGGCATAATAAGAGAAATTAGGAGAAAGAGGCCCAATTATGTATTCTCTCTTAAAATGGCCTTTCTGTTGTTGTCAGAGATAGAGGATTAGGTTGACCAAATGTAGCATTTTGTTTGGTATTTTCCTATGTCTAGAAATATTATTTTAGCATTCCTGAAAAGTACAACTTCCCATATCATCAAACTCTCAATTCTATTTATAATTAAATGTTCTATTATTCAGCTATGTCATTTAACAGTCTTTAAGTGTTCAGGTCTTAGCTCCTTGCTTATTTTTATTAATTAATTAATTTATTTATTGAGAGATGTAGAAATTTATACATATTGTCCCTTTTTCAAAATGCTTCATAAACTCAAGCCTATTCTGATCCATAGCTGAGTCTTTGGAAGGAAATACACATCCAACCATGTATGTATATTAGCATAATGCTCATGTTGACAGGAACTGTATTTTTCCTGAAAAGTGTGATTGATGAAACCAGTTTTGCAAAGAGTTCATGACCAATTCCTTTAAAGGTTCAATTCAAGTTTGACAGCATGAATAATTTCATGTAGCAAATGAGAAATATTCTTTTAAAATTGTCAACTAGAATGACAGTCATTGTGGGCTTCCAAACACATCCATGCTCTAGTCTTGATTAAAGCCACGGAAGCCCTGCTATGACAGAGCTTTGCTACAACACAGCCATTAAAAAGAGCATGTGATTGGTCGTTTTCTTGAAAACACTCACCCTGCAGGATTCTGCTTTCTCTTAGTTTTAACTGCAGACCACATGTCATATAAAAATCAAAGCACGAATTTTTACATGCTATAAATATTGCACTTTTTAACCAAACTGCTTCATGCTTGACTGTTATCTTTTGAGTTGCTGTGCAATTTGAGATGCTTTGGTACATCCGTACCAAAGTTGCAGCCTGAAGATGCCTAAAAGAGTGATATTCGTGTGCGTGTGTGTGTGTGTTTTCTCCACAGGTGTTAAATTTTCAAGGAGAGAAATGTTCAGCTTGAGCAGATATGACCAATAATTGTGAGATGTTTGTTTGCAAACAGACACATGTTGACAGCACAGAATGCAAAATAGAAATTATTACATCAGAGAAGTGCTATAGTATTCAGGGCTTTATATTTTCTTTACAAGCCTTTCTTCTTCTTCTTTTTTTTTTTTTTTGAATTTCAACATTTTATTTACTTTTAAAAAAAACTATATAATATACTTTCTCTAAGTTTGTATTTAATTGTGCTTCTTTCATTCACTATGTGATGATCAATGATAACTCTGAAACACAAAAGGATACTTAGGAATGATCTTTATCATCCTGTCAACTTTTCTTCTTATACCCATAATATCTTAAAGTACTTACTTAAACTACTTACTTGTTCAACTGCCTGCTATCTATTGGAATCTAACTTGCCTGAAGGCACAGGCTATGTCATTTTGTCATTGTCTGCCCACTGTCTGACACAGTGCTTGGCACGTGATAGGTATTTGGAAAGTATATAATGAATGAATTATTTGATCATTTTTAGTATTTGTTCAATATATTTTTGTACTTTAAATATTTAAAAGTTTTGTCTTTAAGTGCACTATGGTAGGATAATTTTCCATTAGCTAATCTTTACTTTATCCAATCATGTAAAAAGTGTGTTTTCTTATAAAGAATGTTTTTAACTATAATATTTTAATGATTATTTATGAACCCAGTCAGTAATAAAAACTAATAATCTTAGTTATAAGCCTTTAATTTTTCATCATAGTCCTGGAAAATACTTTTTTTTCTTTTACATTTTTTTATAATGTTATATGCTTACTATACTCTCAGAATATGGGAAATAATAATAATAATAATTAATATAATTGTCTCAGAGCTGAAAGGAACTTTAGATGTCATATAATACAAAGGAAAGATAATTGAATTAAGGTCCAAATAGATAACGCAACTTGTCTCGTAATGTATTGGTAGGTTTTAGTTTCAATTGTTGAGTTCTTTGGTTAAATACTTTTAAAAAATTAGGTGGTATTTCAAGAATCTTTTCCTGAGCACTTAGATTAAGCATGGAAATATAATTACCATTATTATCCAAGAACTTGTCTTTATTTTCATTATTAAAGTAGAATACTTGTTTTTTAGGGATTTGAGATCCTCTTTGTTTTTTGTATACTGGCATCCTATAAAGTTATACAAATAATTCATAAAATAATTATGTGCCTTTATTTTCAGTGCTTTTTTTGTTCTTCAAAAAAAAAAAAGCCTCCAGCTTGTGCCTAAATTAAATTATTTTATACCGATATGATATAATTTTGTGTTAACAGAATTTAGAGGAATATTTCTGGACTTTGAACTTGCACTAATTCAAGCTTAGATTTTTAATGTTTTCATCAGCAGCATTTTCACTTGCTGTCTTATTATCTAGCCTTCTAGATGTCATTTGCTTTTTAAAAAACAGCTAGCATATTCATGGCATATTTATGTTTCCTACATACACATACCTCACAGCTGGTTAAATGGCAAGCCTAGAGTAGTAATTTTCATTTCTAAGTCAATTGTTTAGAATGCAAATTACAGAGCAGGGAAATCAGATTTTAACTGTGGGCTATATACATACTGATTGCTATTAATATCATATAATAGGAGTATTACAGGCTAAAAAGGATTTTGTGAGTTACTGTCCAGTTTTATTATAATTTCAATTAGAAAAATATTTTTAATTCTGACACAGAACTTGAAGAAAACATGCCCTTTCTGTGGGTCTGATGGCTCTGTAAATGGCAAAACGAGCTGAGGCTATCAGGTAAGATATTAGAAATTAGAAACTGGAAACTTGTTAAATTTCTGTGTCTAAGTAAGAGAAAACAACTGGAATGTTTCTATATCCAGAAATTCTAAACTGGGAGCAAAGGACATTTGCCCCTGTTGCTTAAAGGTTCTCCAACTTTATGAGCCATTTATGATGATGATGATGATGGCGATGCTTGCTATAATACATATCCAGACAGGAAAAAATGAACAGCAGAGTCTGAAGTGAAAAGTTAAAGTCTGCCTCCACCCTCGCTACCCCATCTTTCCACTCTACAGAGATAATTAGTATTATTAATAGCTTCTTGTGTATTCTAACAGAAATTTTAGTATCTATAAGTATGTATTTCATTTAGCTTATCTCAATCTCAGTTTTTCTCTCTGTATATGCCATTTGCAAGTCTAGTCTTAATGAACACTGGATTGCCAGCGTCCTAGTTTTAAAGTGTCCTAGAATTTTGATATAAAAATTTACATTCCATGAGCAGCAGTAACAGAAGCAGAATTGTCATTGTCATGACCTTAGAAGCAGTCCCTAGTTAATCATAATTACTTCATATTGAGAAAAAACTTATTTTTTTTTAGGCGAAATCATTACATTTCCTGGGGGTACCTAAGGGACTAGCTCATTTACGAGGTTTCTAAACAGAGCAGCTGTTTAGGACACATCCTAGGTAATTGAATTCTCCTGAAGTTGGAAATACACCCGATTCTTACTCAAAAAGTTGTCCTGATTGGATCGAGTAGTTAAATGGACAGTGAGGATGTGGGGAAAGAATCATATTTCAGAGAGCAGAAAGGAAGCATTTGTGTTTATCACCCAGATTGATGAACAGAGCTATTTTGGAAGAATGAGTACTAATTAACTCATTAAACAGTTCACACTATGATTCCTCAATGTAATTTTGGGCTAAACTGAGGTTTAGAGACTTAAAACCTAACAGAAATTTATCATTGTAAGCTAACATCCCTGTAAAATAAGACTTGCAGGGATGTTAGAAGAATTTCTTAGGCCAGAGAGTACAAAGGAAATACATAAAGCTAAAGGCTCTTGTTATGCCAAAAGTACTTTAAAAAAATTTTAACTTAGTTTCCCAGATCCTAATTAACTTGACCAATATGAGCAAAAGTTGCATGTTTTATTAATAAAAATCTCGATTGGTTATGAATTTGCATCTGCATCAGTTCTGGAGAGTTAAGCTGCTTAATTAAAATCTACCCGGGAAATATGTTCAGCATGCTCAGTATTATAATGATAAAACAAATATTAGCAAGCTTTAAAAAGAAAGGCAAAAAACAAACATTGCAAACTCTGTTGTGAAGTGACAATTGTGTGAATTAGAATGGTGGCACCATAACTCCAGAGAGTATATTATACTATAGGTTAGTAATTACCATGAAGGCATGTGGCCCTACATTATATAAACGTCAACATTATTTTGGACAGTGTCAAGTTGTGTCACATACTGGGCAGGAGTCTGATGACTGAGTGTGTAGCACATTGCTTCTGAGATTTTGGCTAAAGTCCCATGGTTGTGCACTCCATGGAGCATAGAAATTACAGCAGGCAGCTCGATACTGATTCTGTAATTCACATTCCCTCTCCATGGAGTGAGTTATTATTTTCCTGAGAAAGACTTTTACTTGTGGTCCTCCCCAAAGGACCAGGAGGAGAATGATGTTGAAGAATTTTGATGGATTTCAGAAGGTCCCCCAAAAGATTGTTAAATGTTTAAAATAAAAGTTAGCAAGAGTGGTAGAAATACAGTGGACCTTCAAAGGTATTTTAGGTGGCAGGATATAAACCTGACCAGGAGATGGGGCTTTGAAAGCAGATGGCCTGAGGTTTGGACCCTAGGCTTCATCACTCATTTGCAATGTGACCTGGGGAAATTTTTTAACCTACTGAATATTCTTCACCTGAATCAGTAAAATATGGATGCTTATATCAACCTCACAGAGTATTGTTGTGCTAGAAAGTACTTGTTAAATGGTACTACTACTAGCAATATATATATAGTGATAATTACCTGTTTTCCATTTCTTATCAGTGAGAGATTCTAGGCATTTTGGAAGTAAAACACATTTATCGTGAGAGTTTATAAATGGTGGAACTCATGGAATCTTTGATGGATATCTTTAAACAAGTGATGTGCATTTAGTTTCTTTTTGTTCTTATGTATCTCAATATTGCTTATTTTAGGATCTAAGTTCTCGGAAGCTAAGCACCAGGTTAGGATACCATTGACTACCTACAATGCCAGATATGGACAGAAAAATGTAATTTATTATATGGCCTAAAGGGCCACTAATGTGTATGCATTTTATTGAAGGCTTAAAGGTGTGTTTCTATACCATGTCAGTACATCTGATTGAAAGTGACAGATTTAGAGAAATTCAGCTTTGCAAAATGGCTGCAGTTTTGCTGCATTATTTTCCTTCTTGGAGTCCGTGTGAGGAAGGACTGAGCCATATATCAGAGGCTGTCTGGCACTATGTGGAACCTTTGTTAGTTCCAAGTTTAGCTTGGCAGCAAACACATCCAGGGCTTACTTTTCTTCTTCTAAAAATAGGTCTATGTTTCTGAAATGTTTTCAAGTGAACAAATACTACACTAAATTTATGCAGACTGTTCATTATTCAAAAAAAAAAAAAAGAAAAAAGAAAAAAACTGAGCACAGTGATAAAGTTGCCACTAATGATGATGAAATTCTTCATAATCCTCTCTTCTCTACTTGCCTATAGTCCATTTTCTTTATCTCTTGCTCTCCCCAAGAACATCTACATATTATCATTATTAATATTCTAAAAAATTATGATTGAATGTAGTTTCTAGAATGTGGTTGATACTTGATAAATTTTTTTTTGAGTCAGAGTCTCCATCTGGCTACAGAATGCCTCAGTATTTTAACTGGTGTACCAATGAGATTACACAGTTTCTCATTCCACCAGCATCAAAAATCAGATCCTTCTTTTTACTTTTTTACATTGTGAAAGGATTTTTAAAACTCGGTGTTGGGTTTTCTTTTTTGAAAAATTTTCTCATAATTTTTTTTTTGAGATTTTTTTCTCTTTAATTTTGAGAATTTAGAGTTGTATGTGTAAGTGCATGGGTGTGCATGTATGTGCATTTAAAAAAGGATGGAATTAATAGCTATGATATATAATTGCATCACTAAAGGATTATTTTTAAAGTGCCACAGTCTTTTTCACAAAAAGCACAATTACACATAGAATTAACTCCTAATAAAGAAACTGTTGCTATATCCTTGTTGTAAAAGCATGGATAGGAATTGAGAGAGAACATTTATTTCAGTGTCTCTCATATATTATCACCATGAAAAACTTCTCTGAATATAAATCTAGATCAGTAATTTTCTCATTGAAAATAATTTTAAATGTAGCTTATTGTGAAACAGCTATGTAGTAAACATTGTTTAGTATGCCTAATGAAATATTCTTTAATAAAAATGTTCTTATGTAGCAGAAAGTGAACACAAAGTCTTGGCCTGGCTTTGAAAATTTAAAAATTATTATATAGGGTATGTTATGATTAGAAGACATGGATGACATTTGCTTTAGAATAGTACTAAAAGCAGAACTATAAAAACAGACTTTTAAAAACATACAAAGAAGTTTTTCTTCGTATTTGTGTTTACAAATTTTATGGAAAAAGATCAACACCTCTGGTAATTAAATGAAAACTAAAAAAGTAAATTCTGAATCAAATTGGCAAAAGTGCAGTAAAATGCTTCAGGAGGCTTAAAAGGAACCTAAATTATCAGAGATATGGTCAGAAGTTTACCTTTACATGGGAAATAACCTAAGTGATTTTTTCTTTAACTCTTAGTATGAACTGGTGAAATAAATTCATTCATTTAATAAATACTTTGTCTATACTCATTATGTTCCATACACTGTCTAGTCTCTGAGGATGTAGCTGGGAGCAGATAACATGTACATAATTTGATATTTATTATAGATTACACCATTAGAGTATAATCATGAAGATTACATGGGGTTTTCGATCATATGGTAAATGTATGTAACTTCATAAGAGACTGCCAAACTGTTTTTCAAAGTGATTATACCACTTTGCATTTCAATTAGCTGTGTATGAGAGTTTCTGTTGTCCAATATCCTTTTTAATAGATTCTATAATTAGTTTTTATACTTTTAGTCATTCTGGTGGGTATGTAGTAGTATCTCATTGTGATAATAATTTGCATTAACCTGATTCCTAATGGTTTTGAGAATTTTTTTTTTATTTATCATTTTTAAAATTTTTCCTGCAGTTCACCCATTTCTCCTACCTCCCCTGCTCCCCAACCCCTAACTCTGGCACCACGAATCTGTTCTCTGTATCTGTGAGCTTAGTTTGTTTATTTGTTTTTGTTTGTTTATTTATTTAGATTCCATATATAAGAGAGATCATTGTTTTTCTGTCTGACTTATTTCACTTAGGTAATACCCTCGAGTTCCATGTTGTTGCAAATGAGATTTAATTCTTTTTAATGGCTGAATAATATCTGTTATATGTACATACATATATATATAATATATATATACACATATACATATGTATATATGTTTCCATTTCTTGACTATTGTAAATAAAGCTGCAATAAACATGAGAGTACATTGATCTTTTTAAGTTAGTGTTTTCATTTCCTTTAGATAAATACTCAGAAGTGGAATTGCTGGATCATATGGTAGTTCTATTTTTAAGTTTCGAGAAAATTTTATACTGTTTTCTCTAATGGCTTTACCAATTTACATTCCCACCATCAGTGCACAAGGGTTCCCTTTTCTCTACATCTTCTCCAACATTTGTTATTTCTTGTCTTTTCGATAATAGCCATTCTAACAAGTGTGGGGTGATATCTCATTGTGATTTCGATTTGCATTTTCTTGATGATTAATGATGTGGAGTATCTTTTAATGTACCTGTCAGCTATCTGTATGTTTTCTTTGCAAAAATATCTGAGAGCAATGTCAGAGAATTTGTGTTTTTTTTTTTGTTTTTGTTTTTCCTAGAATTCTTATGGTTTGGGATCTTACATTTAAGTCTTTAATCCATTTTGAGTTTATTCTTACTTCCCAAATGTAATATCCATGACTTAGCCAGTTGGACAACTCATTTTATTGAGTGCCCAAGGATGTATAACATTGATATGTGTTTGCATCTCTGACTTCTGTATAGTTCTCATCTTCAGATAAATCATACAAATTTGTCTAATGACTGGAACGATTACAAAAGTCATTTATTTCTTAGCAAGAGCCGTATTTTAGGGCTATATGTTGGTAAAATACGAAGAACTGTGTGAGCCACATCCACCCTATAGTTGTGAACTACAAGTAAAAATTGGTTATTGTTAAGCAACTGAGATTTTAGGTTCTTTTGTCTCCCCAGAAAAGCCTATTACTCAGTTCTTACAGGCAGAATGTGATCATTGGCAAGGATGTCAGTAAGGAGGCTGTCAGTAACTCAGCTGAGAGATGACGAGTGCCTAAACCAGGGCAGAGGAAATATGGATGGGGAGGAGAGACAGATTTCTCACCCCTAAGTGGGGAGTAATGCCTAAACCCCCTATTCATTAAAAGGATTGAATGGAATGTGAAAGCACCTGCATACTGTGAAAACTGGGAAACCTTAGGTGGCATATTTATTCTTCTTAAAGTGTTAACGACAGCTGTCAGCCTCATTCACCCAACCTCTTCATGTAAATATCCAGTTTTAATGTACTGTCAAGTTATGTACTTACCTGACAGGAGCCCTGAAGATCTTTTTTATCCCATGATTATTATACTTGACATTTCTGCCACTGATGTGCCCAGTGGAATGAACTTGGTATGGCTTTATTCTATACACGTCAGATCTTGGCAATAATGATTTATTGAAAAGGTGAACATTTGGTATCAAGTGTTATTAGAAAAGAAGGAAACCTGGTAATATGGGAGACAGAAAAGAAATTTAGCAGTATATCATGTAGTGTTTCTTGGGATACACAGTATTTCATTGGTCACACAGCCTTATGAATTAGATAGATGAGGATAATTGTATCAAATCAGTAATTAAAACCTTTCAAACATATTAAATTAATGCCATTTTGGTTGATTGACCTAACAGGTTTGTTTTAGCTCCATTCATTATAGGCAGTGAACTAAGGTTTCCTTTTTAGCCAACTCCTAATGATAGGCTGGGGTAGAAAGTTTTTGTAGCCAAAATACTCATAGTTTCTACAAATCATACTTCTCAGGAATCGTAAGTGGAGTAATATATTCAGCCGTTTAACTTTCCAGATAATGAATTTTTTCATGTCTTCATATATAATCATGTAGGTTTGTCCCTCTAATTTGATAATGAGATCGTCTCATACATAACAATCTTTTGGTGATTACTTGTTAGAAGATCCAATTCTATTTAAACTCAGGTAGGATATTATCTTTAAAAGAAGTCAGTGAAGTGTCCTATCATATATAAAATGCATGCTTACAGTGCATGCTTAGCATGAGTTAATTTATTGCTGCAAGCAATGCACAGGTTTCTCCTAGGAAATGCACAATTCATGGAAAATATGTTATCTAGTCTACAGTAATTTTACACTTTATGTAAAGAAACTAAGGGTATACAACTGAAGTGATTTACAAAAAAAAATTGGGAAGGTACAAATCAACGTAAAGGAAGACATTACAGACTGAATATGCAGAGTGCCAAGATATGGCTGACCCTTCCCAGGCCTTCCAAGACTGCAAGAGTATAACTGTGTTAGGGTTCAAGTACTCTGTCTTGCTGCTTCTTTCTCATGTCTTTTGGCATATCTGCTAGCCCCTGCTCTATTTCTGATCCTCATTATTTCCTCTTCACAGAGATGGTGACCAACCTGGTAGCTTATTTTCCTGTTTTTAGTCTCTTTCTCACTCTAGTACAGCTTGTCTAAAACCACGAAAGTAAGCTTTTTCAAATAGCATCATACCTCTTATTCATCAAATACTGTCTTAAGAGTCAATTAGGGAATATCACTTTAAAACTTACAAAGAATAGTGGCAGGGGAATGCAGGGAATCTATGCCTAAAACCCAACAAGCATTGGCTAGAGAAAGCCCTGCTAACTTATGTGTATTGTCCTTCACCTCGCTCTCTGCCACTACCTAGATTATTTTTTGGTCATTTCAAGTTTGGCCTCGCTATCTGGCACTACTACTCTTGCTTTTTCTTCAGGAAGGCATTACTTTTCATGACTAGTTTCTTCTCTACATCGTTCTGTGACACCGGTTGATGTAGCACTATCAGATTTTAGATTTGCTAAAATAGGTTTTTCAGTTGCTGGCTTGCATTAACCCCCTGGGATTGTAGCAGCAGTCTCTCATATGACCCAATATCTGTACCTCTTCCCTCCTGCCTGCTGTACGTGATTGTAAAATGGTTTCCCATAGAGATATGCAAAATGTTCAAGGCTTTTAATGAACAAAAAGAATGTCAAGAACAAACAAGTATAAAATATGGTGTCTACTGCAAGGTTTTTCAGAACTTTTGATATGCTAATATGCATTGAGATACACTAACGTAAACTGGAACTTTTAGGGAGAACTAATATGAAACTTATTTGATCCAGAAACGACTTTTTTAGACACACATCTGTTACCATCACAGAGAATTGGAATGTTTCAATAGAGTACAGTTTGCAAATTTTGGACTATATCATCAATTCAAATTCCTTATATCTTAACTAATTCATATTGCCTTTCCTAGAAAATACTTGTCTCATCTCACTCATATAACTTTCAAAATTCACTGTTCATTTTAAATCTCAGGATCAGCTAAATTAGTCTGCATTCAGTCTCAGTAAAAAATGAAATAAAATTAAAAAAATTAGTAGTTTCAGCTTCTAGAGCCTTGGTTTTATACTTTATGCCCATTCGGACGAATGTAAAAAGGAATTTTGGGAAGAGTGATATTCCAGACAGAGAGAAAAATGACACGATTCCTTTTAGGCCTCACATCAGGCAGTTCAAGGGATGCAGTCATCCAAATAAAGCGATTGTGTAGGCACTTGCAACATGGGATGGTAGGGCACATAAACAGGAAGCCATCTGATTTCAGGTGTTAGTTGAAATCCTGTGAATGGACAGACTTCTTTAGGGTGTGATCTCTGATGCAAATAATCATCAGGAGCCTGTAGACCTTGACTCTTGTAGTATAAGGGGCCGTGGAGAGAGGAATTGGAATAAAAGTGGAATGACCCAGTGTCCTCGGTTTAACTGGGATAGTCCTCCTGTTGTCCCAGCATAGCTATTAAAAGAGCTGTCTTCTATTCTCAAAAAAGTGCTGTTTTTAATGATTCATTGTACAGGAACTTAGGTAAGGGGGAAGATGAGCCAGTAGAGGAGCAGTGTGTCCTAATAGTGAAGAAGATGGAACTACTTAAAAGGAAAAGAATAATGAAAATTGTTAAGGGCAACATTAAGTCAGAGATGGTAAGGCTAATCTGAGATTTTAATGTAGAACAGTTTCAGTAGGAAAGTAAAGTCAACTTGTTTAGTTTTGTCCTGACTGATTCCTTCAGAGCATTTTCTCAAATGTATTATTATTTAGTGATCAGTCTTCTTATTGTGCTAATATTTCATCAGTTTTGTGACACATTATTTAGAACATTTTTAAGGAATATGAAAAACTTTTAAGAATTTACAACCAAACTGTTTCAAGTATTAGTTAAAAAATAAAAATATGTATATAAAATTGTACGTCTCTGTATCTCCTATAGTGCTTAACATTGTGTTTACGCACAGTAGACACTTAATAAATGTGTTTTTGATATGTCAATGAATATCCCGACTATTGGTAAATGCAAACAAAGCCTAATTATAATTATAAAATGACTAAAATACCATTCTTAGAAGTTTTAATAGTGTACACACAATTTAATAAGTTGTCTGTCTTCACACAAACCACTTTTATCATTTCACCAAACAAGGGACAGAATCTAGATCAGCTATTATAATTTTTTTCATGTTAGTCTGCAACTTTTGTTGGTAACCCATTTTGTTGAAGAACATTCTAGTTATTCATGAAGGTTATGAAATAAATGATACTGGCCCTGCTTAAAGAGCTTAAAGAACAAATTTATTCAAAGATGATATTGCCTTTCCCTTGATGAACCATTTGCTATGCATTACACGAAATTTTAATAGGTAGTAAGATCATTCATGTACCATACAGGCAGCTGGAGAGAGACAGTCACGCTAATGCTCTGTTATACTCACATAGTCAGAAAAAAACTTTAGATCCCTTTATGTATAGCCAGTAGAAATTAACTTTTAAAAATTCATTTACTGAGTAAAACTCTCATTTGGTCAGAAAAGAAGTTAAGGATATAGTTTCTTCCTTCCAATGGCTCAGAGTCTAGGTAGGGAAGTGATAAATTAACTTAAAGAAAAAAATACAAAGCACTGAGTCTGGCAGATAGAGACTTTATCCCATTGTTTAGATCCTACAGGTTCTTTCAGAGTACTTTTACCTTACAGGCTATCTGTATACACTAAACATTTTTTAAGGAGGAAAATAAAATCATAGAATTTTAGTATTTTAGGAATCTCTGCCTGGTGGCCATATGCAGAGTTTATTATAAAAGAGACTGGAAATAAGGAGAACAGTTAGGGAGTTCTTGTGGTAACCTAGCCACAGGATGATAAGACTAGATGCTGAGACATTGATAGGAAAGAGGCTATTCTGAAGGCAGAATGAAAAACTCTTGGTAACTGATTTCATAAAGGAGTCCTATACAAAGGGAAGCCAGCGATGAACCTAAGAAGACCAGTGGTTCTCTCTACCAAAATGTCTCCCTGATAAAATCATTCAGAGTTTCTCCTTAAAAAGTTGTAACATTTTTACATCTGCAACATGTTAAGGTTCTCTAGATTATGTACATTGTGGAAATGCTTACAGAGAGAAATTGACAATATCTCATCTTCCTTCTCAGCTCCAAAATGGAAGTCTACACCCCACCACCAAAAATGCTGTTTATCTGGTTTGGAAACTTGATGTTTACTAGAGTTTCCAGATTAGAAGGAAAACAGGAAAATAGTTACAAGCAGCTGGATCTGTGGACCCGAATAGGTCACTCTGCCCAGTGCTTTAAAGAAAGGGTTCAGAGATTGCTGACAAAGCACATTTATTTGTTCCTGAGTTCAGTGGGATGACCATATTTGAGAAAATAAAAGGAGGAATTCAACTGACGGTGGAACCAGCCTTTACAAAGTTATGGCAGAGCATCTCAACTAGATTGTGGTGGAAGGCCAATGGATGCCGCAATGCCTTAATGTACAATTTGAGGATGGTGATGGGGAGATTATAAATGTTGGGTTTGTATTACTCATGTTCCCTGGGCATTTTGCCTTCTAAGATTCAGTGATTAGAAATTTCATTCCATCACTAAATATATATTCGGTTCTCTTGAATATTTTATTCTCTCAAAATAAAGATCAATGCCTAATTAATGTTGATATGTATCATAGTGTGTAATAATGTGTCATAGTGAATATGCATAAACAAAGTAAACTAAAATTTTCCTTTTATGTTACAGAGATATATTAGTTAGTGAATTTTCTTTTCTGCTGTGCGAAATGGCTGCTTTGGTAATGTGGCAACCATAGCTAATTTAAGGGCTCTTTTTCTGTACCTAATTAAGCATATCCCAGTTTAGTGATGGGCCTGGAATATCTCTTAATGTGTATCATTTAAGGGGTGCATTCTGTTTCTATTTGGTCTACATTCTTGGCCCTGAAAGTACTTAATTCTTTGAGGTCTGTTGTTCATACTTAAGAACTTTTGGTTTAACCAGTGACTGGTAAGCAACCAGCATTGACTAGAACAGGTTTGCTATGAGATAGAGTGATTATTATTTGCAATATCAATCTTAAAGCCAATACGATGTTAAGTTATATTGTTGAAATTGACGTTCAGGTCAGAATTCATTTCCTTATATTTACAGTGAGGATAAAAATAGTAACTCTTCATGAAGTTTTATAACTCAATGTTTCTAAAAATGCAAATAACATATTCTTTTTATAAAAACAGTATATGCTTATTGCAAAAAATTAAATAGTGTGGAAAAATTTAAAGAACATAAAGATCACCACAAATTCTATTGCCTGAACATAGCAACTGTTAATATTTTATAAATAACCTCCTAGTCATGTTTCTGTGTGTACCCATAAATCATCCCCTGCCCACCCCGCCCACATTCACAGATACATATAATATTACAAAAATGGAATTTAGTAACATGTTTTTTTCTAACAAAAATATGCCATTAATCTTTTCAGATCTATGCCCAGACATCCCTATCATCATCTTAATGGTTTCAATTACATTGTTGTACCATCATTTGTCTCACATAATCTTTATTTTTTAAACATATTACTTTTTTAAAAAAATCATAAATCATCATTTGTCTCACATAATCTTTATTTTTTAAACATATTACTTTTTTAAAAAATCATAAACATATTACTTTTTTAAAAAATCATTTTTGTTTGCTAATTTTATAATGCTAAAGTATTATAAAACTTCCAAGAAATGGAATCATTGGGCTAAATGGCACAATTTGAATTTTTTAATTAAAAATTATTAAGGTGACATGATTAATAAAATTAAATAAATTTCAAGGGTACAATGCAATATATATATTTATATATATATTTATGAAAATATATATATTTATGAAAATATATATATATATTGCATTGTGTGTTCACCACCCAGAGGACCTGAACAGACACTTCTCTTCAGAAGACACACAATTTGAATTTTCGATCTATACTTGTACAGGCATATCTTCTTGATTATTTTCTGATGAAGTCATTTTCAATATTATAATATTATAATATTTATTTTTCATAAACTACTAAGTTTCAACAATTAATGCCCCCAATTTTAATATTCTTGGAATTCATTCGTACGTAATTTTCACTATATCCATAGCCTTTGTGATTTTGGACCTCTTAATGAAAATTTTACCTCCTCCATTTCTTCAGACTGTCAAGTCAGACTATTTCGATGCTATGTTCAGTCAGGTTTGACCTGGGATGGTTTTTATATACTTGCCATATACTTTGCTACACGGGAAAATCTTTTAAATTTAATTCAACTTCTATTTTTCAATGTATTCAGAAGTTATGTGTTCAGAACTATGCTGTCAATAGACAAATTTAAAGAAGTTTAAAAGATACATGCTTTCAAGAACTTCATTATACTCATAACAAGATATATCAACCCATACAAAGGAATTTAAAAAGATAAAGCAAGGCACATAATTACTATTTTAAGGAGTGATGGATTGCTAGGTTTTGTAAAAGTATACGATAAATTTCTTGACCTGGAAGAATCAAAAAGGTTTCATGAAGGAAATAATAAGCCCTGGTGAGTGGCTGGGATTTAGGAAGGATGAAGCAACAAGGGGGAGAGATATATTAGTTATCTATTGCTATGTAAGAAATGACTCCAAAACATAGTGACAGTCCTACAATGATTCATTGTTTCTCACGATCCTGTTGGTTAACTGGGCAACTAGTTCTTTTGCTCCACGTGCTTGGGCTCCCACAGGCAACTACATTTAGTTGGCACCTCAGCTAGGGGCTTGGTTTCCCCTGGAACTACATGGATAGCTAGACCTTTTTCTATCCTTACTGTCCCTCAGTACGATCAAATTTCTTCAGGAATGGTGGTCTCAAGGCAACATTACAAGAGAGCAAAAGTCAAACATGGAAGTTCCCTTAAGGTCTAGCTTGAAAAGTTGCATAATATAATTTCTGCCACATTCTATTGAAAAAAATGAAGTCACAAAGCCAGCACAGATTAAAGGAAATAGATTTTGGTGGAAGATGCAATAAAGTCTCATTGCAAAGAGATGTGCATGCCAAAAGAGGAATAATTTGTAGTCATATTTTGAGATTCACCACCAGGGAACTGCATGAAAAAGATTTGGAAGCAAGAATAAATTATATTCAGAGTCAGCAGAAGATAGGTTATGATGCTGTTTTTCAGAGGATACGAGAGGCTCTTGGCTATTCTACGGCACCGTTCTTAGGATCACCAACAATTTGTTTAGGTTATTGGCAGTACCTCTGCACTCTTTGGATCTTGGATAAATCATACGTATGTTTTGGCTTAAAGGTATTTCAGTATTATTTTAAGTATTATATTTAATTCTTTCATATTAACGTAAGCATAATGGTAAAACCTACTATACAGATATATAGATGTATAGAAAGAGTAAGTGATTTAATATTATTCTCTATTTATTGCTTTTCATATTCATTTTCATAAAGATTAGAGAAATGATTGCAGGTATCTTTACTGAAAAGAGGTAGATAAGAGTAAATGGGGTCAAATATATGGTGACAGAAAGAAATTTAACTTTGGATGGTGAACACACAATACAATATACAAATCATGTATTATAGAATTGTACACTCAAAACCTATATAATTTTATTAACCAATGCACCCCCAATAACTTTAATAAAAAAAGAAAGAAAAGCAATTAAAATGTGTATCTAGTACAAAATAAACACGGAATAGCCATAACTTTTGCAAAATTCCATTTTCACCATAGAGAAACAATTCTGGACTCACTGTATTGTCTCTTTTTTTCCCCCATAGCTGATAATGCTAGACTTACAACTGATAAAACAGGTAGATCTTTGCATCTTATAATTTGAAGGACATAGGAAAATCTCTGCATCAAATCATTGGGCTGCTACAGTATCTAAATCTCATCATTGTAGTTTTCTTATTTTGTATTTTTGAGGTTTTTTTAAAATAAAAAATACAATATAAGAATTTATAAGTATCCTGGAAAATGCAACTTATGTTATCATCTACTAATCAGATCACATTATATTTGAACTCTCCATGTGCGTGTATGCACGTGTATGTGTACGAATGGAGATGGTAGAAAATATGCCTTCTCCTAACATAGAGGAAAAAGAAATAGAAACAAAAAAGAAGTGCCAAAAATACATCGTCACAACTTTTAGACGTAGAAAATAAAAAACAAAATCTCCTTAATTGCAAAAAAAAAAATCCATTATGCTCTCTTTTCCAGTTGGCATTCTGCTCCTTATGTTCATGCTGACCCTTGCCCATCTTTGTATCACTGTTACAAGCACGTCTTATTTTTCGTTAGTCACTTGTAGTCACCTAAAGTTTTAGTCATTCTTTGCCATTATGATTGTCAAATGTAAATAATGTCAAAATGAAAGTATCTCCTTTTCCTTCTGACATCTCTGAGTGACTCTGCATGACCAGCAGTCTCTGTCTGTGTGCCTTTTTATTTCTCAAACTCCTCACATTTCTCCTTGCCTCCTTCTAAGCTGGTTTTAGAATTCCTGAGAAACATGAAAAAGAATGACCAGTGTCCCAAGTTTGGCATATCTAGGAGTACCCTCATTGGAGATTGTGTTCAGTACTTAAGACATTTAAGCTCCCTGCTAAGTATTTTTTTAGTGACTAAGCTAGCCTTTGTATCAGCTGCTAGGGACCTCTAAAGATAACATACATTTTAATCTTTGATTGTCTCTGGTTGCCTGACAGTTGATATATTTTGGGAGCTTTTGTTTGACTCATAATAAATGAGTCTGAAATGATGAGGTCAGTGTTCATTGAGCATCTATAATTATTGTTCCTCAGATTTCAGAGGTATTGTTCTGTATCACCCTGTTCATCTTTATCAAAGTTGCAAAAACTTCTATAGCTATGCAAGCAATGTGAAGGTACTAATTTATTAGAAGTCAAATGAATTGTGCTGTATTATAAAGAATAAAGAATATTGATTTATTTAGCATGAAAGACAAAATAACTATCATAGATAAAGCTATTTTGATTCTTTGATTCTTTGTTTATACTAATACTTCAATTTCTTGGAGTTCTTTTGAATGAACAATCTTGTACATCTTTCCATTCATCCACCTCCATTTCTAACACCTTTGGTCATATATTAATAATTGATGAACATAGGTTCATGATTAATTTCTTTAAATTAAGTGACTCCTAAGGATATGTAGGAAACGATATTAATAAGCATCGCCATTTAATTATTGAGACTATTTTGATGGAGTCAGTTGTTATGGTAATTGTGGGATGAGCTGCAAGCTAGTGAAATTTGTCCAATGTTGTTATAATTTGGTAAGTTCAAAAAATTTACCTTTTGATCCTTTCTGCATCCCCAACTTATCTCACTATTTGACAATTAATTAAAAAATGATTCAATCAATTTGTAATGCCTGGAATTTCCCCTTCAAAATTGCAACATCCCTGAGAGGGATAGTATATTAAATAGTTTTCAATATTTAACACTTTAAGTAGTTAATGAGATTAGTTCTAGGATAATTGGCATAGTTCAAGTACTACACAGAATGGAGGCATAGATTAAGTGAAGACTAGAAAAGAAAAAAATGTCTGCCTCATATGTGGATGCTTAGAGGGTGCCTACATATATAGGTCATTACAAAGGAGCATCTAGGGAAATCAGGAGCCATTATGTGAGAGCGGAAAGGAGAATAAGACTTTGAAACTGGAGGTTTCTGAAGATCAGCTTCTTCACTTTGTTGTAAAGGCAACTGGAGTCATTTCAAATGTTTTAAGAGGCTGTATGCAATACATACAATCACAGATTGATGGAACATTTACTTCCACACCTTTAATACCATTATTAAAGGTGGACTTTAGTGAATATAAATAAAGAGGGAAATGATGGTTAAACCACCTATGTGGCTTTAAAGGTTACCAGAAATGCATTCTCATATTAATATTTTAAATTGCTCAATCTAGTGCCAATGATTGCTTGCCAAGATTTATAAAAGAAAGGTAATTGGGAAAAGTAAATGTCAGATGTCATCATGAACAGGGACAAAATGTCTAAAAAATACATATTATCGATAAGGAGATGAATGGATGCAGCTTGACCTAAGGAGCAAACAAAATGAAGTGACTGATGAACATAAGGTCTTCAGAGACCTGGATATCATCATCTTATCTGTTATCATGAGCAATTCATAGGAGTGGAGGCCGAGGTACAATTAATTAGCTGAATACAGATTTTTGGCTCTACGAATTGTTTAACTATGAGAAATAAACTATAGTTTATATACTTGAAATAGCTATAAGTTCATTTGTGGACTTTTGTAAACTGTGTAAAGGAAAAGATCAGTACCCTTCTTTCAAAGAATGAGATTTTGTAGAATTAAATAATTTTTTGTAAGAAGTAATGGATACTACTTGAGAGCAAGTGTTATATCTTTTTTATCATTGAATCACTAGTGGCTAGTGTAGTGGCTGACGTATAATAGATATTCAGTAAATATCTACTGAATGCAATAATGCTTGAATGAATAATGGAATCTGTGATTTGTGTTATAGCATTATTCAATCCTTTTAAATTTATTTGGGTGACATTGGTTAATAAAATTACATAGATTTCAGGTGTACAATTTCAAGTGTACAATATGTATATTGCATTTCGTTCACCATCCAAAGTTAAATTTCCTTCCATCATCTTATATTTGACTCCCCTTACCCATACCTGCACCCCTTCCCCCCGGTAACCACTAAACTGACAAACGACAAACAAACAGAGACGCGTGGGATACAGACCCTGCCTCACAATGGAAACAAACAAACGACAGACAACAGTGACATTATTCAATCTTTTAACCTATGTCTCTTTTTGAAAAGTAGGTGTTTTTGTTTTAAAATATAAAATATATAAAATGTTTAGAAAAGTATTTTTTCAGAATATACTATTGGGCTCTGATATGCATCATAAGGAGTTCACTATCCTCTTCCCTGAGTTTCCCACCCAGTTGAGAATCGATCTGTCCTTATTAGGATTTATTATTGTATTTGCATAACTAATCACACTCAGTAACTTAAAACAAAACAACCATTTATTTTACTCATGAACCTGTAATTTATTTAGGGCTAGGAGGACATGCCTTATTTCTAGTCCATGTGGTATCAGCTGGGGGTGACTTGAATGGGTCTGAAAAATCCACTTCTTAATTGGCTCAGCCACATACAAGCTATTTGCTGCACATATAATCATAGGTTGATGGAACATTTTCCTTCTTGTTTTAACTATGATTATTAAATATGAATATAAACAGAGAAGTGATGATTGAACCACTCATGTAGCCATAGTGTTACCAGAAATGTCTTCTCATGTCAATATTTTAAATTGGTAAGTTTAAGGCCCGTGCTGAGCTGGGAGCTCAGCCAAGGCTATTGGCCAGGGACCTTGATTCTTCTCCATGTGGGCCTCTCTAGAAGAATGCTTGGTTTTCTCACGACATGGAAGCAAGATTCCAAGAGCAGGTATTCTAATAGTGAGGAATTGGAAGTTTCTAGTTTCTTAAGACCTCGACCCAGATACTGGAATATGATCATATTACCATATTCTATTGGTAAAACAGAATGTTCCGGGATTCTGGGGGCAGGGATACAGACCCTGCCTCACAATGGAAAGGATGTCAGGGAATTTGTAACCATCTTTGATCTACTAATTATCTTCAAAATAATCCCTTTGGTGAATAAGAAAAATATAATGCTTTTTAGAAAAGACATTTACTGGTGTGTATGCCAGAATTACCAAAACTTTAAATGTGATAAGTTTGTAAAATTAGCTTGTTTTAAGTTGTCTTAAGCCTAAAAGGCTGCAGAAGAGCATATTACAAGGGGCTTATCAAATTTTAACAAGTTAGCCTGATATTATTAAAGTAGGTGAACTGACTATCTGGTATCTCATTCAAAGGATAAAATTATATAACAGGCCTCTACAAAAATGGCCAGGCCAAGCATGGACATTCATGTTTGACAAATGACAGTAGGCCTTCCCAATTTATATATTATCTTAATATGGTAAGGGCATGATTCACCTGGGTTTCTAAATATTTCATTCTCCTACTTGCATTAATAAGGTGTATTCCTTCTATGTTTTTGTCTCACCTGTAGTGAGACTTTGATTTGAAAAAATGTTTCTGAATAACTATTTCCTGGGTTTCTATTGTGTGAATTTGCTGGAAAAAAATATCTGAACACCTACTATGTTCCAGGAACTGGTCTGTGTTCTGGAAATAAAGCAGTGAGCAAAATGGACAAGGCCCATGCTTGCACTCATGGAATTTCCATTTCTAGTTGCTAAGATAGATAATAAACAAGCAGATTAATATGTAATGTAAATTAAAGTAGTGATAAATAAGATTAAGAACATAGTAAGGGAATGGAGAGTGATATTAGAAGAAGAGAATATTTATACAGGTGATCTGCAAAGGACTCTGTGATGAGTTGGGATTTTGAGCAGAGATCTGAATGAAGAAAGGAGATAAACTAGGTGAAGATCTTGCAGAAGGAGCAGCTAGTGAAGGGGCCCTGAACAGTGAATGGGTTTAGAATGTTTGACTAGTACCAAGAAGGCTAGCATGGAGCAAAGGGAGTGAGAGAATGGCTGGCAGAAATTATGATCAGTGAGGGAAGGCAGTGCTCTGAATATATGTATCCTTGGACCACGACTAGGTTGGATTTAAGTCTATGTATAATGGAAAAGGTTTTAAGTGGAAGAGGGCCAAGGTTAATTTATATATTATTTAGACATATTATTAATACATATTAATATATGTTATTTATATATATTATTTCTGTTGCACAAAAAATTAATTATTTGGAAGCTATTTCCATGATGATGATCATGATGATGATCATGATGATGATACGTAAAATTTCATGAATGCTTTCTCCTACTGGACTCTCTTTTATAACTTATTTTATGTGAGTTATCACATTTAACACAACCCCTTTGCGAAGATAGTAGTGTATAAGTGAGGGTGTAGAAACCTAGAGAGTATTAGAAACAGATTCAAAGACACAAAGCTGGTAAGTGGAAAAATGCATACTGTTAAAGACTATGAGAGGGTGCTGGTAGAGGTAGTGAGAAGTGATTGATTTGAGGCTACATTTTGAAGGTAGGTCTGACAGGAATTGTTGATGGATTAGATGTAGGAGATGAATCAAAGAGTGAATTGAAGGATGACTTTGTAGTTTTTGGTCTGAGCAACTAGGCATGGCTTTGCAATTTACGGAGATGAAAAAGTGCCTTTGGCTGTTGGAGAGAGTGTGTTGTAAATTAAGAGTTCTTTTTTGGATATGGCTGACTTGAACAGCTATTAGGCATCCAAGACGATATGTGTGTCTAATTCAGGGCAGAGGGTATGTCATCATTGAGAGAAGCTGCATGTGGCTACATGAGAACTTCCTGCACTCTTTTTGTAACTTATTTTAAAGTAAAAAAAATTTTTTTAAACATATACATATAATTGATCTCTTACTTTAAATTATGACCATGTTTAGCCCTTCGCATACTCACATGAAAATAAGAGTCAGAAGTGAATATCTTTGTAAATATGCCAAACTTATTGGGATGTTGATTACATTCTTCACTTATTAATGTTGTAAACTTTTAATACATTGGTAGTTTTCATATTTTAGTGCTTAAACGTTTCATTTGGGCAGAATATGTGCATATTTAAGGTATCCAGAAAGATGAAATGCATGGTAATTTTTTACACTAAAAACCAGTAGTAAGACGCTTTGGCGAATACAGCGTATTGCAAGCATCTTAGGAAGCCAAATAAGTTAAATATGTCAAAATAATAGGTAGTTCTGTGATATTTATTGACAACTTAGAATAGCTGAGCACTATTAAAAAAACATGATTGTAGCATTGTTTCATTAAATGCTTATTATTTTAAAAACATAAATTCTTTTATTTCTTTTCTGAAAAAGTGAAATTCCATATTTGTTTCATAATTTTTCCATCATTTGTTCACATTATTTCTATTTGTTTTTTTTTAATACCACAGTAGTGGAATAGAGATGTTAAGTCTGTGATTACTTTTTTTTTGGTTTTGTTTTTAAGTATAAATATTCAAAGGCTTAAAGACCCAGTCGAGAAATCAGCACTATAGTTTTCTTATTCAATCTTTAACAAAATATCATCTATCTTGAAAATTGTCTGCACTGGAAACAAAATAAGTAACAGCAAAAAACTGACTGAATGTTTATAAAATTATAGCTTCCTGTTGTGAGATTATAATTTGTTGTACTCAGAGAAAAATTGTTCTTAAAAAAAACCAAATGATTTTCTGAAAATATGTTAAGGGTCTTTAGATGTTTTACTAGCTTGATTATTTTGAAATAATTTTTTAGTTTTTCAATTATAGTTGCCATACAATATTATATTAATTTCAGGTGTACAACATAGTGATTAGACATTTATATGACTTAACAAGTGAACACCCCAATAAGTCTAGTACCCATCTGACACCATATAGTTATTACAATATTATTGACTATATTCCCTGTGTTATGCTTTATATCCTTATGACTCTTTTGTAACTACCAATTTGTACTTCTTAGTCCCTTCCACTTTTCACCCACATCCCTAAACCCTCTCCTATCTGGCAACCTTCAAAATGTTCTCTGTATCTATAAGTTTGTTTCTGTTTTGTTTGCTTATTCTTTAGATTCCACATGTAAGTGAAATCATATGGGATTTGACTTTCTCTCTCTGACTTAATCCAGTCTGCACAATACCTTCTAGGTCCATCCATTTTGCAGATGGCAAGATGTCATTCTTTTATTAAATATTTTTTTATGGCTGAGTAATATTTCATTGCATATATGTTCCACCTCTTTATCCATTCATCCACTGATGGGCACTCAGGTTGCCGCCATATGTTGGCCATTGTAAATAATGCTGCAATGAACATATGATGCACATGTCCCTCTGAAGCAGTATTTTGGGTTTCTTTGGATAAATACCCAGAAGTGGGATTACTGGGTCCTACTTTATCTCTTATTATGGCTTTTGTTTTAAAGTCTTATTTCGTGTGGTATAAGTATTACTATCCTAGCTTTTCCCCCCCCATTTTTGTGAAATACCTTTTTCCATCCCTTTAGTTTCATTTTGTGTGTGTGTGTTTTGATCTGAAGTGAATCTCTTTTAGGCAGCATATGTAAGGATCTTATTCATTCAGCCACCCTTTCTTTTGATTGGAGCATTTAATCCTTTCACATGTAAAGTAATTGTTGCTAGATATGAGTTGTTGCCATTTTATTATTCATTTTTTTAAATTTTTTTCTTCTTTTTAAAGAAATCCCTCTAACATTTCTTTTAATACTAGTTTGGTTTTTATGAACTATTTTAGCTTTTTATCTGTCCTTAGATTCTAAATGATAGCTCTGCTGGGTAGAGTAATCTTTGTTGTAGGTCCTTACTTTTCATCATTTTGAATACTTCATTTTAGTCCCTTCTGGCCTGCAAAGTTTCTGTTTAGAAATCAGCTGACAGTCTTATGGGAGCTCCTGTGTAGGTAACTAGATGCTTTTCTCTTGCTGCTTTTAAGATTCTCTCTTTGTCTTTAAACTTTGGCATTTTAATTATGACATGACTTGGTGTGAGCCTCTTTAGGTTCATCTTGTTCGGGACTCTGCACTTCCTGGGCTTGTGTGTTTATTTCTTTTGCCAAGTTCAGGAAGTTTTATGTCATTATTTCTTCAAATAGATTTTTAATTTATTGCTCTCTTTCTTCTCCTTCTGGTGCCCCTGTGATATGAATGTTGGTATACTTGATGTTGTCCCAGAGGCTTGTCCTCATTTTTGGGATTCTTTTTTCTCATTCCTGTTCGGATTTGGTGTTTTCTGCTACCTTATCTTCTAAGTCACTGATGTGATCCTCTGCTTCATCTAATCAACTGTTGATTCCCTCTAATGTGTTCTTCTTTCAGTTATTATATTCATTTCTGACTGCTTCTTTTTTATGTTTTCTATCTCTTTGTTTAAGTTTTCATGAGTTCTTCTACTCTTCCCCTAAGTTCAATGAGCATCCTTATAACCAGTGTTTTGAACTCTGCATCTGGTAGATTGCTTATCTCCATTTTGTTTATTTTTCTGAAGTTTTGTTCTGTTATTTGGTACATGTTTCTTTGTCTCCCCATTTTTATTGCTTTTCTGTGTTTGTTTCTGTCTTTTACGTAGGGGTCCTAAGACTCCTGGTCTTAGTAGAGTAGCCTTATGTAGTAGGTGTCCTGTGGGGCCCCACTTTAGCAGGGCTCTCATGCCTGCTCACTCTGCTCTTTCAGTATGTTGTCCTCGGATGCAGCCTCAGGTGGTGCTCCAGCTTGGATCAAATGCCGGCCCCAGGGCCTCTGGGGAAGGTCCCCACCACAGGCCAAGTTCGACTGCGGCCTATGCACTGCCTGGGGCCACCTGGCAAGAGTCACCATGCACTTTGCAGAAGGCCACCACCTGTGCTGGGCTTAGAGGTGCCTCGAAAGGCCAGGCCACAAACTGAGGCCAGATGCCACTAGTGCCAGGCTTAGAGCTGCTCAACAAGTTATATGGAGCATGTAGAGGCCAGATGCTGCTTGTTTGGGTTTTGTGAACCTTTGAAAGATTTTAGGAAAGTCTGCAATATGGTCCAAGACAGGTCACTTGTATGGAAAAGCCTCTGGAGGTGGTTTGGGTGGGCCCACAAGTTGGGAGGGGTGGGACCTCAAGGAATCACCTGGGTGGGGAAACTTGTGTTAGCCAGGTTATTGGAGACTCAGCTGCCTGCCAGGAGGGAGGAGGGCCCAACAAAAGAACAATGGATTCTGCCAGCACTTCTTTCTGGGAGAAAGCTGCCTCTCCAGCCCTTGCCCTGAGGCCAGACAATTTAGTTCCTCCCCATATGTCCTTGACAGTTGTTAAACAACTGCCCCAGTGCTGGAGCTCAGAGCAAGTGAGCCTGTTAGAGAGTAAGTCTGTGTGCAGGCCCTTTAAGAGGAATATCTGTAACTCCCGCAGCCCTCCGTCTCACTCAGCCACAAATTCTGCTGGTTTTCACAGCTAGAGGTGGTGGGAATTTCTCTTCCTGGCACTGGAACCCTGGGCTGGGGAACTCCATGTGGGGCTGGGACCTCTCATTCCTCTGGGGGAACCTCTGCAGCCAATATAGCCTTTCTGATTCTTGGTCACCACACACTGTTGTGGGACCAGCCCATTTCCCACCTTGGCTCCTCCTATCAGTCTTAAGATGGCCTCTTACGTGTGTCTCTAGTTGTAGGACTTCTGTTCAGCCAGACCTCAGGTGATTTCCAATGATGGTTGTTTTGTAAGTTTTGTTACAATTTTGATGTGATTATGAGAGGAGCCAAGCACAGTGTCTACCTACTATGTTATCTTGACTGAAAGTTCTTCACTAGCTTGATTTTATACCACTTCCATCAAATGGGATTTTTGCTGATGAAATGGCAAAATGAAACAGCCCATACTTTGTTTAGAGGAGTCATTTTTCAAATGCTTGGAGGATATAGAATGGAAATGATCATTGTCTGATATTCTACTTATTTGTGAAATGCTTAGAGAATGTATGTGGTTACTAAACATTTGTTTACTGAATATTAAGGTAAAGTACTGCCTCCTTTCAAAAGATCTTAGTGTTAAAAAGAGAATGAAGCCAAAGGGACAGGATAGAGTGGGGATGGTGTACATTCGGGGGTATGTTCAATTTGGGTTGAACTCATCTGCTTTTCAAAGCTTTTATAAGATCAGGTAAACATTAGTAGCCTAACCAGATCTGATGAGAAAAGGATTGGTAAATTATAGGTTGAGGGAGAGGGTCATAGTCAGGGGCATTATAAAACCCTATCTCATTTATAGGCTCCTGTAGATAAATATGAATGGTCTGCAAGCTGGCTTTACTCTTAATTAAAGGATGGAATCGAAAAGCTTACAACACTGACATACTGACATGAGTTTAATAACTTGAAGTTTTAGGCACTTTCCAAGTTTTATTTTAACTGTTAATTCCAAGACTGTTTTCCTTTAAAACCATCTAAAACTAGAACACTTTACTTTGTCTTCATTCTCTATATTTTTTATGTTCTGTCAAAAATCTTTATAAGTAGGAAAGTATTCCAAAAGTTGGAAGGAGCAAGCAGTATGAAAGAGCATACATTTCTAAACTGGATTATTAATCCCTGGAAAATTCAAATTTTTTAGGCTTCATTCAGAAGGACAAGGCTAGAAGGTAACTTTAGTCATAAGGCTAGAATTTCTTAGGGAAATTATAACTTTAGATCATTTAATTCTTCACAAAATCTATTAGCGACTCATATTTTGCCACATTGACTAGAATATTGCATGCTCATAAAATTATATTTATCATGCTGAAGATAACATTTACGGAGTGAATATTAGATTCCAGCACTCTTCAGGGATTAGCATGCATTAACCCTCAAAGTTTATAAAGACATCTCTGTCAAATTATTCATTTATTGGGCCTATATTCACATTATTTTTTGCACTTGAGATATTTGTTTTATTTTCATCATTTCTTCTCTTTCAGCTCTTCTTTATGCAACTATTTTTGGAAATGTTACCACAATTTTCCAGCAAATGTATGCCAATACCAACCGATACCATGAGATGCTGAATAATGTGCGGGACTTTCTGAAACTCTATCAGGTCCCCAAAGGCCTTAGTGAACGAGTCATGGATTATATTGTCTCAACATGGTCCATGTCAAAAGGCATCGACACAGAGAAGGTATGGATTATTACTGTTGTTATTTATTTTCTATTTCAATAGGATCTTCAGGTGCCTGGAGTTTTCTCACTCACATATTACTTGTATAATTACTTCATAAATGTTACTCTGTATTTCATAAGTGACATATCAATCATGTTACTGAGTGCTTAGAAGGTACAAAGCACTCAACCATTAACTATAAATTAGTACTAGTCATCACACTCAATTTAGAAATTGTAGTTCCTGAAAACAACTAATTACTTAATTTCCATAAAACACTCTCATTACCAGTCAGAATAATCTGCTGCATTCCTCTAAAACTCTAACAATGCTGCCATTTCTCCTGGTATATTTTATTTTTGATTTCTCTTTTGACTTTTTGCCCATTTAGAAAGAAACTACCTTGCTTATACACTAAAAAAATTATATGTCTGCTATCCTCCACTTAAATCTCTCCCTTTTCTAAACACAAGACTTTTAGAAAAAACGAATCATGATTTATTTTACTTTGTAAGCACCCGTGAAGGGTATTATTTTTAGGTACTGATTTTTGACATATGTAATAATCAGACAGTACATTGCTTTCCTTGCCATTTCCCACAAATTTTATTTGTTTTATTAATATGAGTTGACTGGTAGTTTTTCTATAAGACCTGTTTAACAAATACCTTTCAATAGCACAGGGAAAGAGCAAACTACAAAGTAGATGTTTAGTTAGGGGAATTTCATGAAACAACAAGTAGATAGTTTTTTAAGCCAGAGGAGGTGTTATTAGAAGATGGCTGAGGGAATATGTAGGGAATGAACATAGAATATGAGAAATGAGGGAGAGAAGCCTTCAAAGGGAGTGCAGATGAGCTACTCAAGGCTAACTATGTAGAAGAATCATGAAAGAGAGTGAGATGTACTGCTCTTTCAACATTTTACAAGATGCAGTATAAATTTTCTGGTTAAATGGCCACTTAAATGGAATGTGTGACCACAAAGGAAAAAAGAAAAATTACATTTCTGTGGAATTTAATTTATATGTAAGTGAGCCAATACATGGTTAGTAGGGAGGATATCCAAAGAAGGAACAGAGACTGCACTCAGGGGAGCAGGTGATAGTCAGTGTTTAAGAAATCAAATGTAGGCTGTCCTTTGAGATCTACATTCAGTGAAACCGAGTTCAAGAGGCAACCATGTACCTTGTCCATCACCATCTCCAGCAGAAGCTTTTCTGTCCAGAAAATGCAATGGGGTCACGTGGTAGCTGACAGAAAACACGAGTAAAATGATGGAATAATGGCCTTTTACATTAGAAAAGAGCCCAACCCATAGCATATGCTACCCCTTGAGGACCTGTTCAACTGCCTGCTTCATGATATAGTTAGGGTATAATACACTGGCATGGCGTGTATCAAGAAGTGCACATGCCATGCAGCTGGGAAGGATTTATGGTTCCTATTATTTATCACTTTTTTTTTTTTTTGATTTACTTGTTGTCATTTGTGGTCACAGAACTGTACTTCTGATTATCAGAGTACTGATGGAGAATGGAATAGTAAGAAAAAAAAGATGGAGAGGCTCATATTAAAAGTGAAAAAAATTTAATTTAAATGAAAATATTTTTAAAGAAATAAGTAAAAATATTAAAATGAATTAGCTTTTGTATAAAAAAAGTCATGGATGTGCTTCCTAACTGAATGGAGAATCCTTTAAGTAGTTTTTGACTAATAGGAGAAGCAGATTTAGATAACTGTGGCAAATATGACAGTTTTGTTGTGCACATATAAAACATATCTGAAGTTTAATTTAAAGTAGCAGCAAATTCCTCATGCTTGTATCGATTTCTCCCAGACTAATAATAAAATCTCCACCCAGATGCATAAGAAGTTATAGTAACAGTACTGCAAATAAAGAGACATATGCCAAAGTTTCAGTCTGGGAAGGAGGTATAGGAGATTTCTACGAATTGCCTAGTCAATGAGGCTGAATTTAAAAATGTGTTCATAGATTACACACCATATCCTATATTGAACAAGAAGTAGTAAACCTAATAACCAGAGCAGATGACTTATGTGCCTGTCAGGCCTTCCACAAGGGTAGAAAAAAGAAAATGAAAGACTGATGACAATATTGAAATAAATTCTGTAGTTATAGTCACATTCTTAGTAATGTGGATGTACTTGATGATGTAACTTTAGTAAACAGCTTCTCAATTTTAACAATTATCCCGCATTTGATGTTAGAGACCTCTATTAGACTTTCTGTACCCTAATAAGCCAAATACTTGCCTTGCTATCTTTATCTTACATTTTGTTGATTATTTCAAATACTTTAATAATGGTGGTGGTTACCATATTTGACTATGGGTATATACCCTGAAAAAAATTGAAATATAATGTATGAAGCCAAATGTCTTTGTTCTGATGCTTCTCTCGTTGTAAGGGAGCTTTATTTTTTTCAGTTGCTAATACAATAGAATATAATGATATATTGCAGCTAATTAGAGAAAAACCTTTGCCCCAATTACTGAGATTTCCTTCTATCTTTCCCACATATTTAGTTTTATGGATTTCTTTTAATTCAGCTTTAACCCACAAGCAAATTATTCATTGTCATTTAATTCAATCTTAACTTGTCTTATGTGAATACTGCTTTCTCTAATACAAATTTTGGCATTAAAATCAGTACTGACATGGAGATTGTAGCATTTTTATCATGAAAGGTAGCCTTAGGCAATGTTTTTTATATAGAACACTACCTAGATTAATTTTATTTGGTTGAAAGTATTTTATTGACTACTAATTACAATAGCTGCTTTAGATTAGTTTTAAATTTAATAACCAAAGTCCATCCTGTGAGCTTTGCTACTTGCTAACATTCTATGCACTTAAAAAACAAGAGAAACTGGTGGAATGAGTGAGGATTTACATGGAAAAGAGGAGATTATGGAAAAAAATAGAAGGGATGATGGTTAAAAGCTCAAAAAATATATCCTACAGTTTGAAATGACTTTACAGGGAAATAATTCAAGTGAAGTAAATGTCTGGGGACTTTATTTTCTGTTTTGGAGACCATATGAAAAAATGTACAACTTGCGTAATGTTGTGTAAGCCACATATTTTTCATCGTACTGCATTTTTTTTTCAGCTTGTTTTATGGAATGAAGCTTAAAATCTTATCATTATTTTTTATTTTCTACTGTCTTACTATTTTTTTTAACATGTAATTTGGAAAAATGAATAGAAAAAGCTCTTTGGTCTTCATTTCTTGTTTCCTATGTTTTGTAATAAGCATAAACTATGAGTAAGAAGATCCCACTATATGAAAAGTTCTGGCAGAATTATGCAAAATATTCAGGCAGAATTATGCTTTTAGAATTTAAAGAAATTGAGATTTTGAATATTTTAAAATCCTGGGTTAATTTTAAACCTAATCTATCACGGAAGCGCTCTACGTCTTCCAAATATAGTAGGCGATATATTATTTTTCCTGCAAGTTAAAGTAACTTCCTTTTAATCAGTTTACTTATATATATTTTTTTTAATTAGAAAAGTGAGTCTCGATATTTCTTTGTATTCCTAAGTGTGAAAAACAAGGATGATGTTCTTATACATACACAGCATAATTTTCTTTGTTCAATATTTAAATACATCACGAGGTTCCTATAGCAATGTATAGGAACCCAAGAGTGAAGGCACTAGCCTTCCAAGAACTGCTCCACAGAAAAATATGCTGAGTTAAATATGCCACGTAAATATATACATTTGAATATAGTAAAATAACTGGTCTTAAGATGCATTAAAAGCACTTTGTCTTTGGATCAAGAGAGGTAATAATCATCCCAATACAATCTATGTTAATCGGATCAGAGAAAAGTATTTGTTCAATTTCCAGCTAGATATTTTAAAAGAAATATTATCAAATGGCTGCACAGTTACCAGAAGATGATCAAGATGGTATACAGTTCTGGGAATCTTGTAAGATGAATAGTTAAAGGAAATATGAAAATTTAGTTTGGCTAATTGAAAACTTGAGGAGAGTATGACAGATGATTTGAAATATTTGAAATATTTAAAAACACAGTGATCTATATGCTTCAGGAGGAAATTAATTACTTGCCAGTAAAGGATACAGGCAGAACATAGTACAGGTCCTGACACTAAGATTATATGATAATTGCGTCTGAATCCTTTTGAGTACTGTTATGTATCGGAACTTGCTTACAATCCAAACACATATATTCAAGGGATCCTGTATAAAAATTATAGAACAAAATTCTATAATGATTCAATAATTACTTCACCCCCCCATTTTTTTTTTTATCAGTATAGCTAAGTACTGTAGTTTCACAAATGGAACTAACTAGTTGTTCCAAGGCGATAGGACAGATACCGTCTTAAAAAAATTATGAGGACCCAGAATCCTTGATGGGACTAAGCCAGGACAGGTGCATGAAATAACTGGCATATTTTTCCTGTGGTCTTTAAGTAACCTTCTAGTTGAGCAAGGTAGACTATGATAGCCTAATCTATCATTACGAGGAACTATATTTTTCAGTCTATGGTATGAAATCATGCCTCAAATATCTGAAAACTGCGACTTTTCTATCTATACCTAAACATGTCAAGGGAACTTAACTATTGTCACATCTCCATGTGATTCTTAGTTGTTATCTACTGAAATATTACAGAGTAAGCATTCAGAGTTATTTTTGACATTTCTCTTTCCTAGCTGACCTATAGGTTTTATCTGAATAAGTAGACTATATCTGAAACCTCAATTTTATTTTTCCTTTTATATATCAGAAGTTAAATAAAATAGAACTTAAGGGTTTATTAGAAACCTTACAAGTAGATGAGAACTTTAGGTAATATTTTCTGTGATACTAATTTGGAACATTCAAATATATACATAGTTTGTCATGAGTTTTTGGCATAGTTTAAGAGTGCTCCAATTCAAGCTTTATATTGCTGTTAGCTAGTTATTAGAGAACTTTTTGTGTGTCAGGTAGTAGGTAATATTAGTTTTCTCTGGTAGGATAGGGAGACATTGTATAACTAAGTTAAATCATAAATGATTCAAACGTTTCTCTAGGAATAATATTAAGTGCATTTTTCTTAATGTACCATGTCGAAATTACTTTAGTGTAGTAGTATAAGCTAGTTTGTACTTCATTTTCTCACCGCTCTGCCTCTGAGGAGGGGACGAAGGAATTATTTGATACCATAGTCCAGGAATGAGAAGGTGACATTATAGGGCTATGGTTGATTTGCTCAGTAGCCTGGTTTTTTTTCCAGATCATGAGGAATGGGTTCCATGCTTCTGTGTTCACAGCTATAATGGAGATACCACCACACCACCCACCTTACTTAGTTAGCTGGAGAATGAAGACTGCCTGCATAGTGCTGGCATAAGATAAGCAATAGTAAGTGCTAGCAAATAATTTAATCTAGTGTGATTATAATTGATTTCATCCTTTACCAGTCATAAACTACAAGAACTAGGTCATGACTGGCACCATTTTTAATCTTGGTTCTTGCTTGGTATTTGGTAGGTACTGTTGTCTTTAAATATAGATGAAAATAGAACCTCAGTTGGAGAGTAATTTGGGTGAATATTTCTATATACATACACATTGAATGGAAAGACACAAACATAATTTAGACTTTAGACTTTGGGGAAAAATTAAATCATGAATGAATTACATGCTGCAGATGGTGTTATAGTATGAGTAGGTGTTTGTAGCTAACCTATTATTTTTTTTTCTGAGCTGCCTTGATTGATCTGTTTTCAAACTCTAAATCTGAAAAAGTGGCTATTGAAACACCTATTTTTGAATGAGATTATAGTGCTTCCTACACAGCTTTTGCAGTTTACTAGCTTAAAGGTAGGATTATGCAGATGGTTGGATTTTATTTACTGAACTTAAAAAAAGATATTTTAATTTCTGTGATTTCTCTTGTTTTTATTAGTTGACTATATTTGTTAAATATTTTTTTCCAGGGCTTCATGGCTTTCTACTCCCCATCCAATTTCCCATCTCTTTCCCGGTTTTCATGCTAATGCCTAAAAGATACCTGTCCTTCGGCTCAGGCCGTTTGCTTTTGATTTTGCATTCATTTGCATTCTATGAAGTACTGAAAGCCATTTTTAACTCCTTTACTAGTAGTGCCAAATAACCATAGGCATCCCTGTCTGGCACAGCAGAAGGCAGCAAGAGGGTGGAGAGAATAGTGTAAAATAGACTAAAATAAAAATACAAATTGTTATATAAGAAATAGATTCTTCTAGTATTCACTGCCAATTGCCTGAGATGCCCCTTCATGCCCTGCTCCTGGGCAAGGTCCTGCAGTCAAGAAGAGCACATGGTGGTACAATCTGGAAGCTTTCTCCTACTTCTGCTTTTTATGAGTCATGATCTGTCTTGAGACCTTCAGACATTCTCTTCTCACATTAGCATTCTTCCTCATTTCTTTATGTCATGAACTTTCTTGAGGAAGTCTTCACCACCCTAATTTCTTCTGGGGTCATCTCTGAGACATAGAAGACACAGATTAAGGAAGGATCTATACTATGGTAGCATTTATAAATAGGAAAATAGTCATCTTTTAAAATTTGCATTTACATCAAAGAGAACCATGGTTTTTATAGAGTATTGTAGTAATTGCTATGGAGTGGTAAATACAATCCCTGCTCTTGTGTTGCTCCAGAGTCTAATGGGATTGGAAAGACAACCACAGAAATAAACATATTATTCTAAATTGTACTGATGCTTGAAATACAATATAAGGAACCATGTAAGATTTTTTTTAAAAAAGAGAAGGGATAAATCTAGATTGGGATGGCGTGAATTAAAGAAGGCAATAGAGAAAGCGATAGAATTTGGACATAAAAGGTTGTCAGAAACTGAAACTCTACATATTTTTAAATAAAACTCAAATTACCTATGTGCTAATAGTCAAGTAACTGGTTTGAAGACGGAAAACAATAGAAAGGAGAAAAAGCAAAACTTTAGTTCATTAACTACTAATAAGTCATTAATTAACTGATATTAATTAACTGTACATGGTCTATGCAGTCCATTTTCATAGAATAACTGTAGTTTCACAAATGGAACTAACTAATTGTTCCAAGGTGATAGGACAGATACCATCTTAAAAAAATTATGAGGACCCAGAATCCTTGAGGAAGATTAGCATTTTAACTGAATGTTAATCTTACTCTAAAACCGATAAAAACACCTAAATCAATGCAGAGACATATTGACCTTATTAGTACCCTAATCCTGATTAACGAGCACATATATTTAGAATTAGGTCTGCTGCCTTTGTGGTCAAGTGTCTGAGAATACATTCATAACCAGAGTAGAGCTTCACACATTCTGTTATTATCACTGTTACCAAGAATGAATAAATGTCAGAGTAAATGTATTTATTTATATGGCCATTTTAGTTCTAAAAATGTTTACTTAATAGAAATATATAATTGTTATATAAAGTTAGAAATAAGAACTAGAAAAAGAAGATATAAAAAATCACCTATAATCCTACAACTCACAGAAACATAGCTTGCCACATCTATTCTGCAAGATTTTGTAAACATATATTTTTATGTTATAAATATATTTTGCATAAACATTTGTATTCCATTTAAAGGATATGTCATAATATATTTATCAGTCTCCTTATTATTAGATATTTAAGATGGCTAATGATTGATTATATTAAGTTAAACACTGAGAATAGGATTTTCCATGTCAAAGGGTAGGTACATTTTCTAGCTCATATTATTATTTTTATAGTTTGTTTTAAAAGGTCAAGAGCTTTAACTAATATTAGTTTACATGTGTCCTTTTTCAGAATAACATTGTTAATATCAGGTGTTAATCTTTTAATCTTCGTGAATTTAATAGGTCAATAATCTTAATATGTTTAATTTTTATTTTTTCCAACACATAAGTACTATAATTATTTCCGATTTACTAATACAGAAATTTGGCTGTTAAGGGAGTAAGTGACTTGTCTTTTACATACACAGAGGGACTTGAATTTGGACCAGGTCTGCATTACAGAGGCAATGATCTAGCCATTCTGCTACTTGTTGTACATTATTATCTGGTAGACAAGTATCTATCATACCTTAATTATTGTTTTTTTTTTCTTTTCACATGTATTCTTTCAAATAAGCTTTCCTTACACTCCTCAATCATCATCTTCCTATACACTGAAAATAAATCTTAGCTTTTGACTGGAATTTCAACATCATGATATCAGGGTTAAATCATACAGCATAGACCATCTGAAAACCTGTACAGGTTGGTTGCTCAGATGAGGTATGGCAGGCTCATGTGAAGTAATTCCAGATCTTGGACATAAATCTTCTAATGCAGAGTTAATGGTTCTACTTCCAGAAGCCAATGTGAAGATCAAGAGATTCTGTGGTTTGGGTACAAACTGGAGGTAGCATAGGTGAAGTATGATGGACAAATTGCTGAATCAACAGTAAGGACACTTGAGTTCTAGTCAGCTAGTCTCCCAGTCTAGTTGCCATATTCCAACTGGATGATCAGTCACTTAAACTCATAGAATTTATATTCTTTCATGATCTTTCCATTTCTAAGATTAAAATTTAAATGCATATTTGGGAAGATTTAGTGAGAAACGGTAGCAGTATCCTTTTAGCACTCAGGAAAAATCAGGAGACAGAGTCTAAATTAATAGCTTATTTTTATAACCCTTGTATCAAACTTTAGGTTGATAATAACTGAGAAATTAATGGGAAGTAGCACTCTTATGGGGAACCAGTTACTGTTAGAAGAGAAACAACCCAGCACAGCCACCAAGTTACACCCAATACTTTCAATTAAGATCTCTCTTGTCTAATGGCACAATTTAAAGTTCCAGTTCATCCAAAGAGACTTTCCCTTTTTAATCTGACAGTTATTACTTGGCTTCAGAGTGCCTGGTAAAGTAGTAAAATCAATGGTTACATAATTTTAGCACGTTTTTAATGATTCACCCGCTTCAGTAAATTACAGAGCGCAATACAATTAGCAGTAATTCATTCATTTAACAATTCTCAATATAGTTGAGAACCATTCATCCATATTGTTAGGAAGCAAATAAAATCAAAACCCCAAACTCCAAATCCTCTTTACTGTTAATGGTAATATTTTGTCATTTAAATCCTCTGTTAGAAGAGTTTTGATTTAATAATGGTTTATTAATTTTGTAATAAATATTGTGTGGTTAGAGGAAAATGGAAAATTCTTTTAAAAAGGAAGTGAAATTCTCTGGGCTGAGAGCTGAGGTCTGACAGAAAGTTTATTCAAGAATTTATATATATTTATATAGATATTGACATATAGGTTGGTGTTTAAAGCTCTGTTTCCTGTTCCAGTATTCAATAATAAATGTCAATTAAGTCCCTACTTAGACTCAATACATTGTTCCAGTCTCTGGGATGACAGTGGTAAATCAGACAGTTCCTATCATACAGAACTTGCAGTCTAGCAAGACTGATCAAATCAATTCTGCTTTCTTTTACCTGCTGATACTGTTTTATGGTTATTTCAAGAGATACCTGGCTTCCAGATCTGGGACACCTGGAAGAATGTAGACCAAGAATAAGAGGGTAATGAAACACACATTTAGTGACTCTAATGGCAGAGTCTGTTTGATTCTGTTTCTAGAGTTCTGACTCTGAAGTCCATGCTCTTTGCATCACTCACTTATTTCAGACCTACTGTGTTCCAGATGCTATGCCAGGCACTGGAGATGAAGCTGTGAACAAGATAGGTAGGGTCTTTGCCTCATGAAACTTAGAATTTAATGGATGTAGACAGAGAAAAATAGTTGCATAAATAATATTTTCCAATTCTCTAATTAAAATCTAAATAATTATGAAGTGTTAGCATTCAAGGTAAAAATGATATTCTTTAAAAGCAATACAAAACAAAAAAACTTTGGTTTTCCTCCTTAACATAGAGAAGAGTGATTCTCACCTGTATTGAGAATAAGTAAATGTATTATTTCTAACATTCTATACTTTGAGATATATTGAAGTCTCTGAATCCTTATAAACATGTTACAATTATGTGATCTTTGATTACCACTTTGTAAGTACTCTAAAGCCAAATAATAGCATGATTGTGAAAATTCTTGTTTGTTTTTATTAATCCATGAGAGATATGTAATTTTACTAAACTGAATTGGTATAATTACAACCAGGAACAATGAAACTTAGAATTGTAATAAGCTTCTGTTGCCTAGCTTGTGTTTATATAAGTAATAATATGATGGGGGGAGCACTATTAATATATTCATTCAGTACTTTTAACAAAAAGACCTGGTTATGTAAACTAAATTTCATGGAATATTAGAGCTAATATTCTTAATATTAAAATTATCTTTTACTAGTTTTAAGAAAGTTCTTGTAGTGAAATCTCCCTACAAACCCACAAAGAGTTCCATTGATTTGACTTTTTGATGGGTATTGAAAAAGGTTCAAGAATAAGGCAAAACAAAACAAACATGGAAACAAACAAAACACCCAACTAATTTTTCTCTCTTCACACGTTATTTTTGAAGTCTTTTATAGGAGATTCAAAGGAGCTGTTTAAAAAACCCAAATCTTAATTTTCTAACCTTTACTTTGATAATAAAACACATGATGTAAGATTATCATTTTAATTTTAATATACCTCCTTTCTCTATTGCCAATTGTGCATAAGAATATTAGTGTCAAAGCATCAGTTATTTCAGAGAAGTAAGTTTCCCAGTTGATTGAGACTTGTACTTTCCTTCATAAAATTATTTAAGAAGGATCTTGAGAAAAACCTTTTAAATAATATTACATATTTTCCCTAACGCATATATAAGAATATTAAATATCACATAAATTAGGACAATAGTTTCACCACAAAGGAGCACTATGCCTTTTCATGAACTTAAACATGTACTTGTTTAATCCTATCATTCCAAATCTCTTAACAGAGAAAGACAGTCTGGTCATTACAGTTTTAAGGATGACCTCTTAAAAATTATATACCAAACATAACTTATCCTTATGTTTGTTCACATTATATTGACTTTCACACAAAATTATAGACATCTCATAAAATTAAAAGCAATATAAAACAAGATAGTACAATAGACATACATAAATATGAACACATATTGGTAAAGGATTAAGCATAATAGAGGTGTCTATCCACCTGGAGTGTCATTGTTACTGAACTTGGTCATATTGAGCTTTTAATTTTCCTGGCAGCTGAATTAAAAAAAGAAATCTTGTTTATTAAAGAAAACAAACACATTTGTCTAAAGAATTATATATTTTCTTCTGGCATTGAATCTAAAAAGAACTTTGTCATATAAGACTTTTTGTTTGCAAGCAATAGAGCAAATTGGTTAAGATCAAGGATCAGGAAGCTTTGCATTTGTGGACCATATGATCTTTGTCTCAACTATTCATCTTGCCATTGTACATGAAATGAGCTGTAGATAATATGTAAGTAAATGAATATAGCTATGTCCCAATGAAAACTTGTTTATGAACCCATTCATTTGAATTTCATATATGTTCACATGTCATAATATATTATTTTTCTTTTGATTTCTTTTAACTATTTAAAAATGTAAAAATCATTCTTAGGTCACTGACTATACAAACACAGATGCTGGGCTAGATTTGGCCCTCAGGTCCTAATTTGCTGACCTCTGCTTCTGATTATTGGATCTCTAGTAAGATTGTCATATTTATATCCTATTTAAAATTGCAGCATCTCCATTTCTAAAGTTCTTAAATATCTCCCCTGATTTAGTTTTCTTCACAGAACTTCTGATAATCAAAAGTATTATTTATATAGTTCATGTTTTTATTTGTTAATTGGGTCCTATTAGAATAAACATTTTGCACAGGCAGAGAGTTTTGCCTCTTTCTGTCCACTACTGAATAATTAATTAGCACCTAGAATTGTGATTGGTAAATAGTAGATACTCAATAAATATTTATTTTATCAATGGCTATAATTCTGGGGTTCATAAAGGCATATAAATTTGGTAGCCATTAATATATAAAAGGCCATGAAGACCTAGCTGTGATCACTCAAAATGACACTATAGCTAGGAAAAAGAAAAGAATATAAGATCGAGCTTTAAGAAACTGCTATCTTTAGATGAGGTAAATGAGAAGAGGCCAAAACGGACACTGAGCAGTGGCTGGTGATTACAGATGAAAAGCAGAAATATTTTATTTTATGGAATCCAAGAGAGAAAATGAACAACTGTCTTGAAATCTTCTAAAAGATAAATAAAGTTAAATGTGGAAAATTCCACTTGGATTTTTCAATGTGGTGCTTACTGGTGAACTTAATAAAAGCAGATTTATTAAAGTAGCAGAGACAGATGCAGCATTGGAGTGAGGAAGAGTAATGTGTAGTAATTAGACATGTGATTTTGGTAAAAGAATAATCAAATTAACATATGGTAATGATACATGTTAATGAGTCTAAAAATAGCACTGAACATATGGGGAGACTTTGTATATGACTGACATATGCCAATATATATTAGTGGGAAAAGCAAGATCGTTCACTAAATGTTATTTGGATTAATGGTTACTCATATGGGAAAAAGTTCAATTTGACCTCTTCTTCACACCATATCAATCAATTCTGAGCTTTAAGACTTAAATATGAAAAACAACATCATTTTTTTCTAAAATAGAAGAAATATATATCCTACAATTCATAAGAAATCATAAAAGACCCTAATAGCCAAAAAGTTCTTAAGAATGAACAACAAAACTAGAGGAATCACACTTCCTGATTACAAACTATATTACAAATCTACAGTAATTAAAACGGTATGCTACTATCATATACTATATATATATACTATAGATCAGTATGCTACTAACATAAAGACAGATATACATATATATATATGTGAGTATGCTACTAACATAAAGCCAGAAATAAATTCACGCATATATAGTCAAGTGATCTTTGAGAGGATGTAAAGAGTTAAAAATGGGGAAAGTCTCTTCAAGGAGTGGTGATGGGAAGTAAACCCATGTTTATATGGGTAAATAATTTTTGACAAAAAAGCCAAAAACATGCAGTGGAGAAAGGAAAGCCTCTTTAATAAATGGTTCTGGGAAAACTGGAAAGCCACCTGCAAAAGAATGAAACTAGACTGTTGTCTATCACCACACACCAAAATTAACTCGAAATAGATTAAGGACCTGAATATAAGACCTGAAACAATAGATTGCATAGAAGAGAACATAGGAACTAAACTTATGGACTTTGGACTTAAAGAGGATTTTATGAAATTGACCTCAAAGGCAAGGGGGATAAAAGCAAAAATAAATTAATGAGACTACATCAAACTAAAAAGCTCTGTACAGCAAAAGAAACCATCAACAAGGTAAAGAGAGAACCATCCGAATGGGAAAATATATTTGTAAGCAATGTCTCCGATAAGGGCCTAATATCTAAAATATACAAAGAACTCATACAACTCAGTAACAACAAAAAAATAAACAATCCAATCAAAAAATGGACAGAGGACCTTAACAGACACTTCTCACGAGAAGACAGACAAATGACCAACAAATATATGAAAAGATGTTCATCATCTCTAGCTATTAGGGAAATGTAAATTAAAACCACAATGAGATACCATCTCACACCTGTTAGAATAGCCATTATCCCAAGGACAAGTAATAACAAGTGTTGGAGAGGATGCGGAGAAAAAGGAACCCTCATACACTGCTGGTGGGACTACAAATTGGTACAGCCACTATGGAAAACAGTTTGGAGTTTCCTCAAAAAACTAAGAATGGATCTACCATATGACCCAGTAATCCCTCTCTTGGATATTTACCCCAAAGACTTGAAAACCCATATCCAAAAAGATATTCGCACACTGATATTCATAGCAGCATTATTCATGGTAGCCAGGACATGGAAGCAACCAAAGTGCCCTACCATAAATGATTGACTAAAGAAACTGTGGTACATATATACGATGGAATACTACTCAGCCATAAGAAGAGATGAAATACTGCCATTTGTGGCAACATGGATGGGCCTCAAAATAATCATGCTAAGTGAAATAAGCCAGACAGAAAAAGTTGAAAACCATATGATATCACTTATATGTGGAGTATAAACCTAAAAGCAACAAATGAACAGAAAACTCATGGACATGGACAATAGACTAGTGGTTACCAGAGGGGAGGGAAGTGGGAGGAGGTAGATACAGTAAAGTGGGTCACAGAAAGAAATCTAACTATGGAAAGTGAACACATAATGCATTATATATATGCCTTACTGTTAAATTGTACACTTGAAACTTACTGGATTCCATTAACCAATGTCACCATAAAAACAAACAAATAATAAAAAAAGAAATGGTGGTGAGAAAACTGGATATTCACATGCAAAAGAATGAAATTGGATCCTTACCATACACCATACACACACACACACACACACAAACAACTCAAAATGGATTAAAGACAAACATAAGACCTGGAACTGTAAAACTCCTGGAAGAAAACATAGAGAAAGCTTCATGACATTGGTCTTGATAATGATTTTTTTGGTTATGATACCAAAAGCACAGGCAACAAAAGCAAAAATAGACAAGTAGAATTATATCAAACTAAAAAGCCTCTATACTGCAAAGGAAATAATTAACAGAGTAAAAAAGCAGCCTCTGGAAAGAGAAAAAGTATTTGCAAACCCTATATCTGATAAATGGTTAATAACTCCAAAATATATAAGAAATTCATACAACTCAGTATATAATTCATACAACAATAACCCAATTAAATGGGCAAGGACTTAAATAGACATTTCTCCATGGAAGACATACAAATGTTTAATGATACATGAAAAGATGCTCAACATCACTAATCATCAGGGAAATACAAGTTAAAACCACATTTCGCTGATATCACCTTGTACCTGTTAGGATGGCTGTTAACAAGAAACCAAAAGATAGGTATTGGCGACGATGTAAAGAGATTGGAACCCTTGCACACTAATGATGGGAAGTAAAATAGTATGGCCTCTATGAAAAACAGTATGGAGGTTCTTCAAAAATTAGAAATAGAAAACCATATTTCCAGCAATCACATTTCTGGATATTTAGCCAAAATAATTGAAATCAGGATCTTAAAGAGATATTTGTACTCTCATGTTCATTGCGGCGTTATTCCCAACAACCAAGATGTGGAAACAACCTAAATATTTATTGACAGATAAAGAATGTGGTATATACATAGAATGAATTACTATTCAGCCATAAAAAGAAGGAAATCCCGCCATGTGTGACATCATGTATGAACCATGGAGGACATTACGCTAAGTAAAATAAGCCAGTCACAGAAAGACAAATACTGCATGATTTCATTTATATATATGAGGTACCTAAAATAGTCAGACTCTTAGAAACAGAAAGTGAAATGGTGGTTACTAGGCACTGGGGAAGGGGCAATGGGGAATTGCTAGTCAGTGGGCATAAAGTTTCAGTTATGTAAGATGAGTAAGTTCTAGAGATCTGCTGTGCAGTGTTGTGCCTGTGGTTAACAATGCCATATTGCACAGGTAAACATTTGTTAGGAGAGTAGATCTCATGTTACATGTTCTTACCACAATTTAAAAAAAGAATATATTTAAAGATCTTTTTCGATTATATGTGTTTTTAATCTCAATCATGACACAATAAAAATATTAATAAATTTAACTATTAAAACTAATAATTTCTATTCACCAGACTTAACTATAAGAAAAATAAAATAAAATAGTCTACAGACTGGGAGAGAAGTTTAAAACAAATAATCAGTAAAATATTAGCATCCAGAATATATAAAGAATTCCTGAAAAATCAGTAAGAAAAATATAGCTAACCCAATAGAAGGATAGAGAACAAATACAAACAGGCATTTCTCAAAAGAAGAAATGTAAATGGTCAATGAACACATGAATATGCTTAACTTTGCCAGTACTAAGGGAAATACAAATTAAAAACCCAATTCTGACCTCTGGATTCCCACGGGATAATCGTGGCAGCCAAAATTAGCTCACAAATCTCCCCAAATCTATAGAATAAAAAGGAGATCAAATAAAGTCACCCTCAGAGTATGGCTACAGCTTAGGTAAGAGACAGAGAATACTGTAAATTTTTATACCAAGCTGAACTATGGGAAATACACATTCAAACCAACAAAGTAGGTTCTGGGACCCACACCAGAAATGAGTTATGAGAGATATACACAGAATAGAGGAAGAGGGCACAGTCTTATCCAGACTGAGGACATGACTGAAACCTGGTGGATCAGAACACGTGTTACTGTGGAGTGACACAGCTTCGAGTGTGATTTGGATGAGAGGAAATAGTTTTAGAAGGCCAAACTATTTTGGCCTTCCGGGGACAGGGAAAGCCTTGGAAGACATGATTTTCTTGGAAGCTTAGTGGTGAAGGGGAAGAAGGAAGTGTCTGAAGATAAGGGGACTACAAATAAGATATAAGAAGTCCAAATTGTATTGTTTATTGAAGAAACTGCACTAACTGTAGTAAGAGAAGAAGATGCCTTTGAACCAAGGAATTTGATAAGATACAGAAGAAACCTCCCTCTACACAGCCTCTCTTTACCTCTTCATTCTCCCTCCCCCACCCCCACCCTCAGAAGGTCTTTTATTACTGCTGGTTAAGAATACAGCACAAATAATCATAAACAGAAAAAAAAGGATTTATATAAAGATAATGGAAAAGAAATAAAAAATAAAACTGCAACATGAAAGCATACCTCCACAAAAGCCATGATACAGATGAAAACTAATTAAACACTCAAATTAAATTAAATATAGTGAAACAAGCAATTGAAGACAGGAAAGAGCTTCACGAGTCAGAAATCTGAAAAAATACAGTATAGAAAGAGAAATATTGGGAGCCGATCAAAGTTAGAAAATAAATGAAAGATTAATCTTATAAATGAATACAAAATTACAAGGTGCCCACATTCTGTATTATTTAATCATGGTTATAAGAAGATATATAGAGAGGATTAAGTGCAAAGAGCAAAAGCATTAATGAAACTAAAATAAAAAGATTTCAAGGGGGCAAAATGTAATGGAGAAACAGGCATAAAGACCTAACATATTTATAATTGGTACCTACCAAAACATGAAATAAAACAAAAAGAACAGAACTAATGTTTAAAATTCCAGAAAGCATGTCTGAAACAAACAAACAAACCCAAACTATATACCTGGCCCACTGCAAGGTATACTATGAAAAATGGACCTGTTATTATAAACTCCAAGGTACGTCCTACAAGTGGGAATGGGCAAATGTCAGGGAACTATAGTAGAAATGCTAGATATTGATGAGTGCCCACCGTATGTTTATATTTGTTATTTTAAAGTGAAAGCATTCAGCAGAACTGCGATGTTATCTAGCCAAAGAGGGATAAATCAGGGATGGAGTTTTCACAGGTAATATGATGGATGAATTATAGGACATGTTTATAACGATGAACAATAATAGGAATCTATGCTAGACATTCAAAAAGTGAAGACAGGAGAGGTTAAATGAATAGTGAGAAATGTTGGGAGTGGTCAGTGCTTTGGGGATCTTAATCCAGTTAATGAACTGCTGCTGACAGAATGTGCAACAATTTGACAGTTGGGTATTTAGAGGTATTCAGTGCCACGATGACTACATTATCCACACCACCAGTCTCTAAATGTTCTAATAAGATACTGCATGACAATGTGTACCTTATATCATGGGAAATGTATGAGATTTCTGATTCAGTCACTAAAGTGGATAAACTTTTGAGAAGGGGTAAGCTAAATGCAGAAATGATTACATTTATTATGTCAGTGAGTGGGACGAAATCTAGGGTTAGTTTGAGGAGTAGAAAGAATACCAAAAGAATACCAAAAGATTACAAAAATTGGGGTGAGAGGCAGGTGGTCATGTTGTTATAAAGTGCTGAGGATGTTGGCAAACAGGTTGGGTTCCACGAAAGGGACCAGGGCACCAATCTGAGGATCCTTCAGGAAATGTTTCCAAAAGACCCACATGGAAATGTGAGAGTCATGTTGGATAGCATTCTTTTGTTTTTAATTTCATTAAATTTATTGGGGTGACATTAGTTAATAAAATTATATAGGTTTCAAGTGTATAATTCTATACTAGATCATCTATATATTGCATTGTGTGTTCGCCACCCAACATCAGATCTCCTTCTGTCACCAGATATTTGACCCCCCTTTACCCTTGTCTACCTCCCCTCCCCCTTTCTTCCTGGTAACCACCATACTGTTTTCTGTGTCTATGAGTTTTCGTTTGTGGTGTTCGTTTGTTGCTTTTGGTTTTATATCTCACATATGAGAGAAATCATATGGTCCTTGACTTTTTCCATCTGGCTTATTTCACTTAGCATGATATTCTTAAGATCAAAATGTCCTTTGATAGATGATTGGATAAAGAAGATGTGGTACATATATACAGTGGAATACTGCTCAGCCATAGGAAAAAATGAAATACTGCCACTTGCGACAACATGGATGGATCTTGGGTAGCATTCTGATTAGACCTAGATTCTGTACCAGGTGTGCCTCCAACTGTTACAAATTGACCTGGGATAAATTTCTGTTGTCTCTGTATTCAGAAGCAATGCCGTGTTATAGAAAGAGCAAGAGGGCCTTCAAGTCATTCAGACCATGGGTATGTTACTAACATCTGTAAAATGGAAATGCCTGCATTGTACAGCTTTTGTGAGGGTTAATTGTCACTTTCTATTTCTTTCAAAATCAGAACCAGTCGAGTCTATGAAAATGATATTGAAATCCCTGCTGAGCTGTGTTTGTGTTATAGAACAGAAAGAGTTCTTGCACCTGGTGCTAGCAGAGCCAAACACTGAACACCAAGAATTGCAGTGGAAAGATATTGGTTATTTTATTGATGAATGGTGCCATCTGGGAGAACAAGAAAACTAATGCTCAAAAGCCCAAACTCTCTAAGGATGTGTAGATTACAGATTATATAGGGCAAAATCATAAGACACTGTGGGTTAGGGGTTCAGAGTCGTGCTGGGAGCTGATTGGTCAAAGATGACAGGGTATTTCTTCAGGTCTTAAGGACAGTTCTGAGGTCTTTTGAAGAGTCCTTCTTTCTGGTCTTATGGGAAAGTAGCTAGGGGGTCATTCCAATTTAGGACTCAGGAGCTGAAACATAAGTTAGGTCAAGATATTACGTTTAGCCTGCCACAGGTCCAGACCCTGTGACAATTAGTCAGATTTGGGCTACTGTCTTCTGTTGCCTTGGGGGTTGCTGGTTATCCAGGAAAAGGCCAGGTCCCTGAGGGATGTATATATAGAGAGGGATGTTATTTCTGGAGCTAGGGTTTAAAATTAAATTTAATAAAAATCTTAAGGACCCTTGTTTTCATTTGAACCTCAGGAAAGGGAAATTTGATTTGCTCCACTGAATACTAGATACTGTGATTTCACAAATAAGCATAAGGCTGCCAACTATCCTAGGAAAGGCATTTTTAAAGGTATTTTTATTTCACTCAGGTCTCTGAGCTTTCCCAGAATGTTGCTCATGTCTCATTGATAAAACAATATAGTTTCTGTTGTTGTTGCTGTTGTTAAAATATCTTACTAAACCAACAGGCTAGAAGCTTCTGAAGATATTAGCTGCATTTTTATGTTTTGTTTCTTTGTTCATTTTGCTTTTAGTCTATATCCAAAAGACAATCTTTCTGGCATTTGTAGGTGACCAGTGAATGAATGAGCAAATGAAATAGCAAACAATGATTGAACTGTCTTAGAGTGCTTTGAAAATTTCTGTGAACTTAGGGAAAGAGTTATTTCTTTTTCTCTGATACTGATGCTTCAGTTTGTTAGATAAAATTTGCAAACATAATATAAAGAAAGAATTCATTAAAGGGAAATAATAGTATAAAGATTTTGTTCAGTTAAAAAAACATCACCAAGGCCAAACAAACTTTGTCTAAATGAAATTTTCAATACAGTTTTGAAGTGTTCTGGGCGTTTAAGAAGATGAAACAGGAACATTTTATGGAGGGCTCTGTTATAAATTATGAGGTTAAAGGTAAATTTCCCAGAGCAAAATTTTTTGGGCCAAAGCCCTTGGCTTAGTGCTAGAGGTTAATGCCTCATGTCAGAGGTTTGGCTTCCAGTCTACCCTGGAGCAGAGGGACAGACTGCAGTTGTCCCCAATGAGATTTAGCTAATCTTACTGTCAAACTGGCACCTGTAAATCCAGAGCATACAGACAGTTCTCCAATTGTGGGACTTTTGGCTTTATGCACTGTAACACTTAATGAAAGTGTGTTAATGGCACTGAATGCAATACCCTGTTCTTAGTCGATGTACTAGGGGCTCTGGTTGTTTGGAGGGGACTGTTGTCCCTCCCTCAAAATGGAGGTACAATATTTTTAGGTTTTGGTAATGTAAAATTTTAGCTTTTTAAAAAACTTTAATTTTGAGATAATTGTAGATTCACATGCAGTTGTAAGAATGAATACAGAGAGTCTACATACTCTTCACCCAGTTTCTCTCACAGTTGGGAATTTGACATTTGGCACTAATACAAATCATCTGCTATATTCAAATTTCACCATTTTTACATGTACTCATCTCTCTGTCTCTGTCTCTGTCTTTGTGTGTGTGTTTCATTTTACACCAAACAATTCTATCAGAAGTGTAGATTTATGTAACCACCATTAGTCAAGTTACAGAACAATTCCATCACCAGGATCCCTTACGTGACTCATCTACTGCCACAGCCACCACCCTCTTCACCTACCTTCCTAAATCCTAAAGGGATAGAGAGGGATATATTTTTTAAAATTTTGTCATTTCAATAATGTTATATAAATACAATCATGCAAATTTTTGAGATTAGCTTTTTCATTGAGCATAATTCCCTAGAGCTATATCTAGTTTGTTTCTTTTTATTGTTGAGTAGTATGCCATGGCATAGATGTACTACAGTTTGTCTAACCATTACCCAACCAAGGAAATTTATATTGTTTCTAGTTTGGGGCTATTACAAATAGGGCAGCTAAAATCATTCGTGTGTAGGTTTTTTTTGTGTTAACATAAATTTTCATTTCTCTGGGATAAATGCCCAAGAGTGCAATTACTGGGTCATATGGTAAGTGCATGTTTAGTTTTGTAAAACGGTGTCATAACTCTTTTTCCAGAGTAGATGTACAATTTGTATATCCAATACATGAGCAATCTAGTTTCTCTGCATTCTCACATCATTTGGAGTTATCACTATTTTTCATTTTAGGTGAGTAGAGATATCACACTGTGGGTTTAATTTGTGTTTCCCTAAGGCTAATAATGTTGAACATATTTTCCTGTGATTATTTTTCATCTATATATTCTCTTCAGTGAAACACTGTTTCGTGTATTTTGCCCATATTCTATTTGGATTCTTTTTTTTTTTTTAAGTTTATTGGGGGTAACGTTGGTTAATACAATTATATAATTTTTGGTGTACATTATAATTTGACATCTATATATTTTATTGTGTGATTACCACCCAGAGTCCAGTTTCCTTCAGCTACCATATATTTGATTCCCTTTACCCACTTCACCCTACCCCTATGCCCCTATATTTGAACTCCTTTATCCTGTCTACCTCTTCCCTCCTCCCCCACCCTCTACCCTCTGGTAACCACTAGTCCATTGTCTATGTTCCTGAGTCTCAGTTTATCCTGTTCATTTGTTACTTTAGGTTTATATTCCACATGTAAGTGATATCATGCGATTTTGAAGTTTTTCAGTCTGGCTTATTTCGCTTAGCATGATTATCTCGCGGTCCATCCAGGCTGTCGCAAATGGCAGTATTTCATCTCATCTTATGGCTGAGTTATATTCTAATTGGATTCTTTTAATGTGGAGTTTTGAGAGTTATATATTTTGGATATTCATCTCTTGTTGGATATGTGATTTGCAAGTACTTTTTCCAGTTTGTAGTTTGTCTTTCTCTTCAAGTTCTATAGTCCTATATTTTATATTTAAATCCATAATATATTTTGAGTGAATTATCATATAAGTTGTGAGGTTTAGCTAAAATTTTGTTTTGCCAATGTATGTTCAATTTCTCCAGCACCATTTGTTGAAAAGGCTATCTTTACTCTGCCACTACTATACTGTCTTATTCACTATAGCTATACAGTATGTCTAACATTGGGTAGGGTGAGTCCTACTACTTTTTTTTTTTCAATAGCCTTAGCTATTCTGGAAATTTTATGCCTATTCTATGCCTTTCTATAGAAATTTTAGAGTAACTTTATCTGTGCCTACAGAAAATCTTGCTAGAATTTCGATAGGAATTACATTAAATTCATAAATAAATTCAGTGAGAACTGACATATTTACTATATTGGGTCTTTCGATTCATTAAAATGGTATATTTGTCCATTAATTTGGATATTCTTTGATTTCTTTCACCAGCATTTTGTAATTTTAAAGATACTGATTTTGTCCATGTTCTGTTAAATTTATACCAAAGTATTTCATTTTATAAAGTATAAGTGGTGTTATGTTTTAAATTTTGGTTTCCATATATTCATCATTCGTTTTAGTTTTTTGAGTATTTCTTTGGCAGTAGACTCTCACCTATTGCTTTTCTTTATAATTAGCACTCTCACCTCCAGCAAAATTTCTATCAATCTTCTGCCATGGGCAGAAACCAGACCATGTTTGCAGGACCTGGGACGTTGGTGAGGTTCCTTGAAGCATTAAGTGATGTCTAAGGGCATCTGTTACATGTAAATCCTACATGTTCTGTGACAGTCTTTTCTCCTATTCATAGAAATTTTTACTTACTCTGGTGTTCATGGCTATTTTATGGATGATAAAAATTCTGACAAATTTGATTTATGAATAGCGTTACTGTCTAGCTTCTTAACTATGAGAAGCCCTCCAAAATCTTTTAAATAATGTTAACACAACATACTGTATCAAAAAGATGCTAATTTGGTTTCTAGGATATTGTAGAATACTACTGAGTAGAATACTAATATATACAATATATTATATATATATTACTAATGAGTAGATTACTATATTACTATAATACTAATGAGTAGAATAATAATATATATAATTCCCTTGTGCTTCTAAATGGGCTCATGCAAATAGGGAAAGTTAGCTTATTTTTGGTCCTAAAATATTGAAACAATTTAGTCACTATTGCAGCATATATACTATGTAAGCAGTTAAATAACTAACAGTATCCATAATTCTGTTTTTGGATCTTATCAACAGCATTGATGCAAACTTCGTTAAGATTATGGACTAATTTGTTAAAAAGTTGTCTGCTCTTTCTCTGTTGATTTGTAGGAGTTTTTCATATATCTTGGCTATGACTCATTTGTAGGCTATATGTATTACAAATATCTTCTTTCAATCTAAGGCTTTTATTTTCATTTTTTTTAACTTTTAAAATTACACTCATTAATATGTTACATTTTATTATATTTATTATAGTCTATATGTTGTTATATTTTACTTAGATATGAATTACTGCAATAGAATACTTAAGAAGTATACTTAAGTATACTTAAGTACTTGTGCATATAAATATTCAAATAACTACTCCTTTGTCTATTACACTGGTCCCAGAGAACTAAATGCCTGAGGCACTTTGCTAATAGTGAAGGGTTTAATTTACCAGAAAGCTCAGTCTAATAATGCTATCCTATTTCAACTATAGGTAATAACATAACAGTCTTTACTCATAAGAACATATTGACTGGGGTCTAGTCTGATAAATGTCAACATATTGGGAGAGTGAGTGGAAGAGCTTGGTGTTCTTTGAAGGTTTCTGATTTTATAGTACGTAGTCATCTTACACATATACACACTGATATATAGCCACACGTCATATCTGAAATCTATATATAAGTGATAGAGTTATGAAAAAGTGTTTCAATGTGATCTCAATTGTTCAAATGTCGGTATTTCATTTTATCTCATTTAGTTTTTCTTCTACTTTGTAATTTCCCAATCTTTTCAATACAACTTAACTTTCTGTTATTTTATATATATTTGATTTTATCTATCTGTATACACACACACACACACATATATATATATGGACATATGTGTGCACATATACAAATATATAAATCCTTTTATATAATCAGATCTCATTCTTTTTGGAATTAGATGTAATATAAATAAATATAATCAACCCACATATCTTTGGCTTGGCTTTATTTACTACTTAGGAATATCTTTTGACTGCCTTGCTTTCTATAGTTAGTGTGTACGTGTATTGCATAAATAATTTGAAAGAGAGCTGATACATATCTTTAAGAATTTTAGTTCTCTTTATTAGAAGAATAGTAGGTTGAGACATAAGCTTTCATAATCACAATCATTCTTGTTGCTGAATAGCAATCCATTGTATGAATATGCCACAATATATTCTATACTAATATTCATGGATCTTTGGATAATTTTTCATTTGGAACTATTATGAATGGTGCTGCTACAAACATGCTTGTCTTGTGGTTTGGATCATATATAGACATTTCTGGTGGGCATATACCTAGACGTAGAATTGTTGGGTCTTAGGGTATATATATATGTTCAGCTTTTATCAATATAGCCAGGTAATGGAAATATTGATTCGCTTCTATACACAGTGTATGAGAGGGACTTGTTCTTCTAAAGAAGTTGGGACCCTTATTTGTCATGGGTGACTATAAAAAGATCATGGCCAGATTGTTTCCAATGTTGTTTCTTTACTTCTGGATAATTAATCAAATACATTTTAAAATATATTTCTAATTTTAGAAAATATTTTCACATATTGAAAGGTATTCTTATTTATTCATATATATGTACACTAAAAAGTACAGACATAAAGTTAAGAATAGAAAACAATAGAAAGTCTAAATTTTATTAGAGCCCTAACTTTGAAATGTTTGTAGCCCAAAACATCAGCAGCTTTAAGAAGTTAAAAAGTGGTAACAATTGTTTTTTTGTTTTTCATTACACTAGCACCAAACCAAGACCATGAAAAACATGGTAGAATGGGTTCTCTATATTTTTTAAACAAAAAACTTCAGCTTCACTTTTGTACATGAAGTCTATTTATAAGAAATTTATCTCTGTAAGTGAAATCCACGAATTTTAACCTATAATCTCTCACTGGTTATAGCAGTCTTCTCTTGCTAAATATGACCTTTCAGTTTTAAATAATGGACGTTAATTTGCTTTGGTTTTATTTCATTGCATTATTCTTGGGTTAATTCCTTGGAGGTTTTGATATCCCCCCAAATTGGCAGACTAACATCCAGACAGCTGTTCTCCCTTGGTCCACATGGCTGCCTTGTTATACATTTTTTATTTTTTTAATAAGGTGAGCTTTCTTTTGTTCTCATAAAATGAATGAGAATTGAATTCCTGCAGAGAACTCTACTTCATTTGTTGGCAGTCTTTGAGCTCCTCATTCCTAGGAAAGATTGTAAAAATGTTTTATGTGCAAATGTCACTCACCTGACTCTTTCCATGGATTTTCACTAACTTAATACCAATTCAATTGGTTTGGTGAAGAGAGACTAATTAGCAGTGCATAACTTAATTGCATAAAGGAAGCAGTGATTTTGAAGAATGTCAGTGGTAGCTTCAGTGCCTATCAAAATGTCATTAATGCATTTATTCCTTTGTCTTAGAAAACAGGGGAATCATCTTAACTTATCAATTATTATTAAAAATGACTGATACTTTATTACTCCTGATAGAGAATTTTATAGATAATTAATATAATAATTTATTTTAAAGCAGTAAGAGACCTCAGGAAGGAGCCTTGTTTAGTTGACTAGTTTCAGGCACTTAAAGTAAAATTATCCTCATTATCTCCATTTTCGCATTAGAAATTTGTTACAGATTGATTAAAAGTGACCAGTCTGTGGTCACTGAACCAGGGAGTAGTGGTAAGAGACTACCTCCACTAAAACTAAAGCTCTCCAGCCTTTTGTCTCATTACGCTATATAAATGTATTTCTATTTCACATAAAATTGCCTTTTCTCTTTCAAATGCAGATGGAAGATTTCAGAGGGGATTATTAAAAACATGTAAGATACTCTCATACACTACTGGTTAGAGTGTAATTTGGTACACCTTTTCTGGGACATAATTTGGAAAGAGCCTTAAAAATGTTTTATTTTTATTTATTTTTAAAATTTTACCCACTAATTTTACTTCTAAAAAAAATTAGTCCTTAAACAATCTGATACAGGTACAGAGTATTTGTTATAACTTGATTTATAAAAGGGAAAACCAAAAATCTCAATATCCAATGATAATGCAGTGGTTAAATTGTGTTATAATTATACGATGGAATATTATGTAGTGATTCAAATTACATTTTTAAATCAGTAGTTCATGGCATTAAAAATGATTATAATATGATACTGGATGATTATAGCAGGAAATAAAACTTTATTCAACTTTTATGAAAATGGATATAAATATATAAATACGTATAAAGGATAAATTTTATTTTCTACTTTATGGTGTTTTGATTTCCTATATTTTGTATAATGATTGTTAAAATACATTTTTAAGTATATTCGAAGAATAAATAAGAAAGAAGATAAACCTTTTTTTTTAATTCTCTCTGATCAACAATTTCCTTAGAGGATCTTGATTCAACTCTTTGATCGCTAATTAAAGTATTTAGGCTCACGCTTCTTCTAAGCTTTTGTTAAATTACTAATACCATAATGGATGAAAGTGATGAGGATTGACATTTATTAAATGTTCACTCTGCGCTAATATCTAGCGTAGGTCCTTATCATTGATAAACTAAAACTTCCTTTTGGCGAATAGTAATAGGATAAATAAATAATTTGTCAATGAATACACTAAAATATGCAATACATTTATTGGAGAAGAAGTTTTTTTTTTTTTTATTTTATGAGGGAGTCTTTATTCTCTTACTTGACAAAAGCCCAATACATTTATTGGAGTAGAAATTAAAGCATTTAGAAATGGAAACAAATTTGCAAAAAAATCTAGGCTGTTCTGTGGTGGTGGTGGTGGTGACAGTAGTAATTTCCTAATAAATAAACTATATTTCGATTAATTGGACCTTAAATGATTTTCAGAAATCAACATTTATATTTTTGAAAGTTTTAGAAAGTGCCAGATATTATATTTTATTCCTGGTTGAATTTCATTGAAGAGCATGGCTTAAAGCCCAGAGCTCAAGAGTGTTGGGTTTTGCTAGTAATTTATCGAGAGGCCTTGAGTAAATCACATAACCTTTATGCTATATATTTGTATTATCTGTAAAATGAGGCATTGGACTAGGAACAGTGATTTTTTAAGCTGTTCCTGACTGGAAGCTCAAAGTGGGCAGATCCTATGAGAGTTTTTGCTCTTGTATCTGGAGGGCCAGTGTAGTAGCAAGCATGTAACTAGTGCAAAACCAGCACTCAGTGGCTACAAGTTAAATGAATGACTGAATATGCCCTTGTGGAGCCCTGCCTGGGAGTCTGCCTTCCCATCAGAGCTTTACCCAGCATAATTCTGCCTGTGTCAGGTTTATATATTGGGTATAAGGTAATATTTCATTAAAAAAACTAAAGAATGATTTTACTGCTGAAATGTTACTATTGTATGCTATTATTTTTTTAAAAAATACAGATCATATCTCTTACTTTTATTTTCCTCTTCTATAAATACCAAACTCTGTGAAAGAGCTGTGTATAAATTGAATTTTTGGCAGACAGACGGATGGTCTGTATATTCATTGATGGATGAATCGGAGGTGACTAGGCAAAGAAGGGCTGATGGGATATGCCTATCAAAAGGAACAGCTTATACAAAGGCAGATCATGAGACAGTATGGCAAGTTTAGAGGAGAGAAATAGTGTGTGACTGAATGCAGGGTTGCAGGAAGATAGTAAGGGATGTGGCTGGAGGTAGCTCCCGTCATAAAGAGCCTTGTATACTTGGTTAGGACTTTGGCTTTACCTGGGGAAGCAAGCCATTGGAAATTTTAAGAAAATGAGATAACATGATCATATTCGTGTCAATCCCCATCACTTTCATATTCTCCAGTTGCACTATTGAGTTTAGATCTTTGGAGTCTGAGGGATATCTGTTAAGATACATCTTCACCTAGGATTTAATGGAACTATTATCATAAATAATTTCAAAAAAGTTTTCTCTTCCAAACCATGGTATTCTTTGTCTTTTCAAGTTAGTTTCAGAATTCTAAAAATGATTCCTTATATATAACCATTGCTCTTCCAAAGAGAAAACTTACTGTCTCAATTAAGAATCTACTTAAATTTATAAATATCCCGACATGAAGTGGGGATAAAGAATCAACTCTGGAGACAAATAAAAGTCTCTTTGATCCAAAATATTTTATACTGAAGTATAATTTCATTTGTTTACAACTCTGAGACTCATTAGGGAACCGACCCACAAGAGATTAAATATGACATCCAAGGCAGGGTACATTGAAATTGAGACTAAAGGACCAGCTACTAGAGTCATCTTGAAGGATAATTTTATCACTTGAACCTAAATTTTGTCTGCCTAAGATACCTACTAGTGCCTTCATTTCCAGAAAAAATAATATTCATATTTCAATAACAGATACACCATGCAAGCGTGTGCACGATTTAGGGATGGAGACACAGCTGGGTGTGATTTTGGTTTATTTTAACACTAAGTTTTAACTTGTCACTTTATGACTTCTGGACTTTAGTATATACAATCAAAATAATAAATGAGTTAGTGTCATAAGCTAAGTGAAACAAGAAAGGAAAAATACACTTAAAATAATAAAAATCTTTTGATATGCCGCTAAACAGAATATTGCTGACATTGGAAGATTTCATTCAGTAGCATGAATCCTGAAAGAAATAATTAAAAGGGCATAAAGTGCCTATTACCAAAATGAATCTAAAACAATGAAAATCCTGTAAGGTAAATGGAATAGAAATAGAATGATCCATTTTCTCATTAAGCTCCTCAGTATAATGTTAATGTGTGTGTATTTTCAAATTATTTTTACTTTTTTGCTTTCTGGCACTAATTTTATTTTCAACTTGAGAAAAATAACATTAGCTAGTGCTTGAAATATCTTCAGTTTCATACTGAAATATTTTCTTAATTTGCCTAGAATCTCATCAAAGAGCCAAGATGTAGAATTCAGACAGCGGTGGAAAATGAAAAATAGCGAATTACTTTGGTAGCAAGCTAAAGCAACAATACATTTTGTAAGACTACTTATGTTCAATAAGAATAATAAAAGCTAGCATTTCTTCAGCCCTTGCCATGTGCAAGGCTAAACCGGGCTAAAGTCAAGTCCTTTTGTTTAATTCCTGTGATGAGCTTATGAAGAAGCACTATCATCCCATTTCAAGATGAGGTTTAGAGAGGTTAAATAATTTAGTTTACAGAGATAGTGATAGATTTTGTATACATTAGGTTACAGAGGTAGTGATAGATTTACACCCAGACCTGTGTCCTCTTGAGCCTAATCTTTTATGCTACGTCTAAGTCATAAGCAATGCCTTTTAGGCATTATCACGTGCTCCCATGTCACCCTGGCCATCCCCTGTCATAACATTTTCCTCATTTTATTATAATTCTCTCTTTATACACCTGCCTCCCCCTACTTCATGGTTAACTCCTCCAAGGCAAAGGCAGTTGTCTTATTTATCCTTCTAGTACCTGAGGCTTAATGCAGTGGCATGTCCTATAGTAGAAACTCAGTAAGTGCCTGTTGAATGACTAATGTTGTCAGAAGTCACTAAAAGTTAATATATTAAAGAAAACATTACATTATTATGGAAAACAACTGAAGTGGGGGAAAAGTGCCAATTACTTCTAATGGTTGGTTAGATATCCCTTCCCTCAAAGATGAGATTTTTCAGAAAGTGGGTGAGTTGATTGATACTGCCTAAAGGAGTACAAAGGATTATGAAAAAAAAAAACCCACAGAGATGCTTAAGTATGTGAAATAATATCTACAGTATCAGGAATGGTTAAGGGAAGGAATACTGAAAGCATAATTTAATTAATGATCTTTACATTAATGATGGGCTTCTACACAGAGAAGAAACCAACTTTTCATTGATTGTGAGCCCCAAATAAAAGGAAAAATCGCAATATTTTAAGCATTAGATAATTTTTTAAAGGTTAAAATGCAATTAGTACAGGAAAGAAAACTATTTTATATTAAAACAGTATTCAATGTAATTTAATGGGGCAGAAATCAACTTGGACTTCAGCTTGAGGGATTGAAAGCTTATCAAAGAGAAACATTTCTGATGATAAAGAATGTAATATAAGTTTACCAATTGGGTTGGGGGAAGATTCTAAGGCAGTTCGCACATGCATCTTTAAAGTGGGTGTTGCTAACTTCTGTAATCACATCTTGCTCAATGATGCTCTGATTAGATGTGATGATAATGTCCATTTTAATCTGGGTCTTTAATTGCCCTGTCTGAAAACTAGAGGCAATAAAAGCTCTCTAGCCTAGCTCTTCTAAAGGATGCCTTGAGCTTAAATTCAGCTGTTGCCCTCAGCAATCTTTAGGAGTCAAAGACCAGAATGAGCAAGGGCTGCCAGCAAAATGATGTGCCCACTTTGCCTTCATTGACATTTGCAGTTGCCTAAGCCCTCAGAAGACTGGTGAATACCCTTTTCACTCCATAGACATGAATTCGTTTGTAAAAAAAAAAAAAAAAATCAGAGTGGAAAACACAAATCAAGAGTGGAGTTATGTCACTCCGTGACAGCATGTGAAGTTACAATGGTGCTTTTGTTAATTTTGTTTTCTTATGACTGGTTTCTACAAATTTACCTCCAATGTGGAGTAAAGTACATTATTGTGAATTTTAATTTAGTTACAAAAATATTCTAAAATAGAGACTAAACTAAAATGAATGTTAATGCCCTATTTTAGTTGGCTCTTTGAAGAAACTGTGTATCTTCTGAAATTTTTTTCTGACCACCTTAAGATTATGTTCTTCTATGGAGAGATTTATACCTCTCTCATAGCTTTACTGCATGGTGCTGTATTGTAATATCTCATATGCTCATCAGTCAATCGCGGTGGATTATTCAGGCCTTGAGGGCAGAGCTGTGTCTTTTAACTTTTCCTTCCCTGTATCTAGTACAGTGTGTTGCTGACTTTGTCAGTAAATATTTGTTGGATGCCTTTTTTCTGAAATAGCACCTTTCTCTTTTATTCTCACTTATTCATCTCTTACTTCCTTCAGGTCCTCTCCATCTGCCCCAAGGACATGAGAGCTGATATCTGTGTTCATCTAAACCGAAAGGTTTTTAATGAACATCCTGCTTTTCGATTGGCCAGTGATGGATGTCTGCGCGCCTTGGCAGTAGAGTTCCAAACTATTCACTGTGCACCTGGGGACCTCATTTACCATGCTGGAGAAAGTGTGGATGCCCTCTGCTTTGTGGTATCAGGATCCTTGGAAGTCATCCAGGATGATGAGGTGGTGGCTATTTTAGGTACTGTGAACTTTCCTAATGTAGTAGCAAATGCGTAACAGTTTTAGAGATTATGCTTCCCAGGTTTCTTAAGAGAAATTTCCTTTGCTTGGTGACTTTGGAAATTGGGTTACTAATGAGATGATGAATCTTTGAAAACTAGTAATGCTGTTTCAGTGAGGAACATTAGTATTGGTCACAGCTAAATGGGCTGCAGGAAGGTTTGACTTAACTTTCTTTGGCAACAATAGGATAGTACCTTTCAGACTAGAGTTGATCGTAGCCTAAGGTGGCTGTACCTCCATGTTGGTAAGTGTGCAAATGGCTTGTGGAATGATTGTCAAGTTAGTAATCTAGAATATTAGTCTCAGAACCTGTCTAATTCTACACTTTCCTTTAGAGATGAGCAAAGTGAGGCCCAGAAAAGTTTAGTGACTTGCTCAGCTAGTTAGTAAATGAGTTAGGGCTTGAATACAGATGATCTTACTCTAAATCTTTTTGCCTCATCACAGTGGACCTAAGTAGTGAGCTGAAAGTGATGAAGAGATACATGAATTTGACCCATTATATTGGAGTAATCACAGTGCAAGTCAATTTAGGCTTATAAAACTGGATCTATTCATTCACAAACCAGGAAAATTATTTGAGCAATAATAAATTCATTCTAAAATTCAGAGACCTGGTAGATAGCTGTACTAACAAAAAAATGCAGTGACAGTGCAAGTAAATGACAAAAATTTTTTTAAATTACATATTTGGGAACAGTGCAATATATTGGTGAAAAATGCTAAATGATACTTTAGGCTTTTTCTGCTCAAATATATTTGCTGCAGGTTCATGAAGTCCATGTAGGTATAAGAGGAAGCAATAATGAGGTCAGAGAATCATCCCTGGTTTTTAACTCAAGTAAAATAAGTTAGAGTTGCAGGATGTCAACTCCATTTTGATCACATTTTTCATGGCTTGTGTCCCATGAAAAATGAGCTCAATTTTAAACTATTGGATTTTTTAGCTACCAAGGTCAACCTACCGTAGCTTGAATGCCTCTTATTCTTATAAGTACAAGATTGACTCATGTAGTTTAGAAGCTGCAAAAGCAAAATCCAGCACAAAAATGAAGAACCGATTTCAAAAAGCCATGATAATCTGAAAAAGACAGAATTGAGAACTGAGAAACAATAACTTTTCATAGGAAAACAGGTTCTGTGAAATTTTTAAGAGAGAAAATGGTTCAGGGTTGTAAATGACTGAGCACTATTATTGTTTGTAAACCTTTTCTTAACTATTTAGAAGTAATGTTACAGTTATGGTTAAATTTCTTTTAGTAACTATTTTTATTTTTGACATTTTTGCAAGAAAAATTCATACAGCATTTTAGAGTCAGCACTGTGGGTGTGTTTAATGCGACTTAGTGTTTATTCAGCTTGGTTTCCTGAAGTACAAAGGAGTTATATATAATCCTTCAATAAAGTGTACATTTTGTCAGACCAATCCTTTGTGGTAAAATGAAGCATGTACACACTATAACCATTCTTTTTTGCTTAAAGAAGAGAATAAAACACAAGCCCCAAACAGGTGTATTTTCTTTTCCCGCATGTCCGTGTCAGTGGTGAGTGGGAAAACATATCAAATATAGTAAAGTGAGTACCATTGCGATAAATTAGCTCAGCTGTGTCCTCACTGTCATTTGCTTGGCCCCATTTTCTTCATCATAGCTTTACCTTGGTGACTTCTTTTTTGCAAAGAAGACTAGAGAAAGCCCGGAGTGCAGTGCCTCTGGGCCGGGTCTGCTAAGCTGCAATCATTTGCTCAGTGAGACAGACAAAACGCATTTTCTTTTCCTTTTATAATAAAACGGTAGCCGTTTTTGCCCAGTGACACAGTAAAAATGAACACAGGGCCTCTGGGTACTGGACCAGTCTTATCATTTATCTGTCACATTTGATTTCTTTTCTTATGCTTTTTGTTTACCCTTCTCAAAAATTTAGAGACTCTTCATCTCTGAGCTTAACGAGTCAAATTATATGTATACCTCTCTGACAACATTTTGTTTCTTTTTTCCACGGGCCTCTAACAAAGATTAGTTCCATCAAAAGGCAATCAGAGGTTTTCGATTTTTTTTAATGTTTTAACCTGGAAGTGATCTCCTAAGGCAGAAGTAAGTGGGTGAAGCAGTGCTGGCAGAGGCTGCAAGTGGGCCCAGTGAAGACACTGTCCTCTACCAGTCTGTGATTTGGATCAGCAATGACGAGACAGATACAGAGACAAACTTCTGTAACTGTCCTGGTGTTGTGGCTTCCGCCAATCTGGATTTATAGGAGAGGCAGTCTGAGGAGATTGTATAATAGCAGTGTGGACTCCTGGTAACTCTTTGCAGGAGAGAGAGGGTGATGCTGCAAGCAAGAGCTGACTGTACTACATGCCTCAAAGAGTGCATCTGCTGTGGTCCAGCCCCATCATTGTGTTCATACTTTTGTAGATTTCACCTCCCGGTCAGCTGAAGCTGAGTGTCTGCAGCCACCTGTGCTTTGCCCGAGGGGCCTAGAACCTCCCAGAAGGGCCTTCCCTAACTGAGCCAGTGCCTTTACTTGCAGATCACCACACTGGCTCCATTTTGTGACTTCTCACTGTGATTTCCATTGGAAATACTGTTTTCAGACTTTTCTAAATTAAAAACACTTAATGCTCTAAAATGGGGAAGGGGTTTCTTTAATGCTCGATTGCTTAATGTTTTAAGAAAAGGAGAGAAAATAGTTACTCTTGACATTTTGATGACTTTTCATTCATTTCCTGCTCTTTCTATTTTTCTTCCCCTCATTTTTAGTCGCTTACTTTTGAAATAATTACAAACTTAATGAAAACTTATAAAATTATCAGGATGTGAAGTTTGACATATATCTTTAGGTTTTCTACCTTATTAAGTAATTTTAATAGGTCTTCTATGTCATTAGTTATTTTTTTCTCTTCCGGATCTATCCTTGGACTGAGAGTGGTGTGTTGAAGTATTTTATTGTTAATGTGTTTTATTTATCTCTTCTTGCATCTTCTGTAATTTGTGCTTTATAGTGGTTGTTGCTGTGTTATTTGATATACAGATATTCGTCACTGTTATATCTTCATTGTAAATTGTGGTTTTGAGCATTGAAATGTGTCTTTTTTCATCATGTCTAATGATGTTTTTTATCCCTTGTAAGGGTTAAACAGAAACAGTATCCCTCACATCTGAGTACAGCTCAGAAAAATGAGAATTTATTTAAATCGGTTTGATAGTTGAAATAAGCAGATCTTGCTCACTCTTAACACTGATTCGTTTGCCGGTTGAAAGGTAGTGGAAGGTCATTTTAAAATTAATTAAAATCTCTGAATCCAAAAACAGGTGCAGTTTCATTCTTTTGGATCCTTGTCTCTAAAGAGTCTCTGGGTAGGTACATAATTCTTTAGTATGTCAAAAGTGCTAAGGTATTTAATGAATAAGTTCTGAAGCATAACTAATTAATAGAAAGATAAAAAATGTAGTCAACAAATACCTTCTATTTTAAAACTGAAGGATGGCTTCAAAATGTTTTTCTAAATAGGGCATATGAAGATAATTGCAGTTCATGTCTTTTTTCAACTTGAAGTTCTTTTAGTTCTTACACCTCCACTTCTTTTTTGACCTTCCCACTTTTTATGAGACACAAAGAGTTCTAAATTAAGTTCATGACACATACATAATATTTCATATTCTTTAATATCTCTTTGCTTTTTAGTTCCTACCCTATAATTACTTAATGTGAACAGATTTATTGGTATAGCTAAAATAGCCAGGTTACTTCTAAGAGCTCAGCAAAGTATATTGCATCTTTCAGAGACTAAAAAACATATTTCTTCACTACCAATAGACTCAGATCCTAAGATATTTTTGTTGAATTCATAGTCTATCTTTGCTGTGTTTACTGATTATTGGAATCATATGATTGAGTTATTAATCTAAGACTATCTGTATCTAAGTATTTTATTGTAACTTCTAATTCCCAAGAGAACTATGCTTGTTTATGTAGAGTTTGGATGGAGGGGTTAGATATTATTATGGGTTAGGGTAATGGGGCATAAGTGAGGAAGGGAAAGACAGAATTAAATAAACTTAATAATGTAAAAAAGGTAAGTTCTAGTACCTAGGTTAAGATTCTATTTTAATTAGAACCAGTCCATCTTTTATAAATATTTGTGCCTTAGCAAATAAAACATAAATTGTGGTTCTCAAAATTCAAAATCCGCTGCTTATTTTTATTCCAAAAAGAAAAAAATCTGAGATGCTGAATGAATAATATTTTGCTATTTTCAGAATCTGTGAAATGTGACTTTTATAATGTGCATAAAATTTCTTCCTGTCTGCTTGCTATTAGAAGTCAAGTGCTTCACACTTTAAATCCTTAAAAGGGCTTTTCCCAAGCCTCAGAAAAGTATTTTCTTTTGCATTCCCATTTCTGTGTATTGAGATGTTGAACTATGAGTCAGATAGGTTTCTTCTATATTTTATGATGTTGAAGAGTTAATTTAGTCATGGCTAAACTTTTAGTCAAACTAGTATTTGCTTAAAAATTTGTATGTTTGTCTTGTTTTAAACTTTCCAATTCCAAGTCATGATTATAACATCATTTATCTATGGTTCAAATTATACACTTTAGAGTTCTTCAGCCTTTAGATTTTTGGATAAAGTATTAGTCTTTAAAGTCTGATAGTTTAAACTCATCTTCAAACTCTCTCCCTACTATCTTCCAAAAGTAAGTCTTGAGGATTCTACATACTGGGTATCTCTTTATCTTGTCCTTAATAGCCCTTCCCATGACGACTGCTCTTTTGGTCCTGGGATGTGGCTGCCATCCGAAAGGCCTTTCTGCTTGTAATCTGTCATAAGCTTCAATCTCCAATTCTATGTTATGCTGCCACTACACTAATCTTTCTAAAATACAAATTATCACATCAGCCTCTTTGGTTGGATCAGTCTTTTAGCACCGTGGAGATAAAATGTAACTTCTAGCCTGGCCTGGGAGGCCATTTAAGCTTGGCCATTTAAGCTCCCCTCCTTTCCAGCCTGATTTGTGCCATTCCTACTCCTCCTCAGTTTTCACCATACTGAATTGCAGGAAGTTTCCTGAGTACCACCAGTTCTGTCTTACTGGTAATCTTTTGTGTGTACAGCTTCCTTGTTTAAACACCTTTTGTCCTCTTTTTAGTTAATCTGTCTCTTGCTTCCTCAACTTCTTTTTTTCTTTCCCTTATTGCCGTAGTGTAGATTAGGCGCTGTGTTCTGGGCTCGCACTGCATGCCCACACAGAGTTGTTAGTCCCTCCCCTTTTATTTTTTACCTGTTTATCTTCCTACTGCATTGTGAATGCTTAAAATGTCTCGCTCATTTTTGTCTCTTTGTCATCTGCGATAGGGTCCCCTAAATATGTTCTCAGTAAAGGTTCAAGGAGCCAAATTTGCTAGCACTTTATTTTGCCATTAGGCTATTTTCATAATTGTTTTAGTTCTGCATACCCATGAAACATATGTTGTGTTTTGTTGCCATTTCCTTTGTGTTTTATTTTGAGATACTACCTTCTGTTTTTCTTTTGTCTAGGTGCTTATAGTAAAATGTATTTTCCTAAGACTCTAGCTTTAGCATAGATCTATTATGGACTGAGAAAACATTTTCCTGCTGTTAATTGGGTACTTTTAACAAGAAAAATAAAAAGGGCTAAATGTTAAATATCTCAAGCCACTCAGAACTCTTTAATAAATCACTCCTTCCTTGTTCTCCATTGTTACCTAATTCAAGGGGTTTGTTTTGCCTGCTTGCATCAAAGCCAAAGGAGATATGGACAGGAGTTTGCAGCAAAAAAAAAAAAAATGTAGTTTACTTAAGGAAATGGAGCCAAGCCCGGAGACACACGTGAGCTAGTGCTCACAGACCTGGCTGGCTCCCTATGGCCTCTAGAGGATAGATTATATAGGGGGAAACTTAGTCATGGTAGCTAAGGGAGTTAGGGTCATGGGCTCCACTGGGGATCAGGGTTAGGGTAGAAGGCATTTGATGTCTGATGTCAGTTACGGTATCATTTTGTCTGGTTTCAAGGATACCTATAGGGTCATTCTGCCTTCATGGGTCTGGAGCTGAAATACATATGAGGTTAATATGTTACCTTTAGTTTGACTGAAACTTTTTTTTGTGGTCAACAGACCTGAGGCTTTGTTCCTACTGATGCAGGATGGGGTGAATTCACCCAAGCAAGGACTCAAGTCCTATGCCCACTGAGAGCATCGTTGGTCCACGCAGGAAAGAATTCTAGAGCGAGCCAGAGTTAAAGACAAAGGAAAGTTTTTTAGAGAAGGAATAACGCTCCACAGACAGAGACATAGTCTCCTCTCAAAGTCAGAGAATAAGACCCTGAGTGTTTAAGGCATTAGATTTATATCTGTTTCTTAGTTTCTATGAAAAATTACTCATTTGATTACAGGGAGTTAAGAATAGAATATATGGTTGGGTCGATCTTTAACTCGTGCAGGGTACGGCTTAAAGTCTTTGTTTTCCTGTTTTCCTTTTAGGGTACATGTAAGCATTAAAGGTTTGGGTAAGCAGTTGTTGGTAATCTCAGCAGGAATCTTCCTTTGTTCTGTAGGTTCCCCATGGTCAGGCCTTATGGCTGATCATCTAGGTTCTGGTCTAACAGGAGAGTCTAATAGCATGTAGCAGGCTCTAAATTCCACTTGGTTTAATACTTAGTCAATCTGTGTAGTTCTCATGCCTCTTTCCTATATTACGAAGACTGTTTGATGCTGACCTCTGGGCTTAATTATTAAGGGAGTGGTTGGACAGTATGCAGAAGGACACGGGAAAGAAAATAAGCGAGTGAGCACAAGACCAATTTGAATAGAAGAGAAAGAGAAGAGCAAAAGTCACTTTAAAGAAGTAAAGATTTGCACTGTTACACCATCAGGAACTCCCAGTATCGTGAAATAATCTAATTTCTACCCTGGTCATTGACCACGGGAGGAAAACTTTAAATTATATCTATGGAAGGGGATTTAGCTTTAATTTCTAAAAGTAGAATTACTTTTGCCATCAAATGGAGTGAGTAGTCTATAAATCAGAATAATTTTATTAGAAAATAAACATTTAAGAGTTTAAAGGGGCTAGAAAAAGAAAAATCATATTTGTAGTTAATAAATGAGTGCCTCCATGCTTAAGTAAAATTTAAATTTTATAGATACATTTGATTTTTAATATTTTCCTATTAAAACTTTTAAAGTGTATTTTTGAAAAATGTACTTCAGGCCCCTTTGAAAATCTGATTTAGATACCAAATAGTTATTGAATCCTTATTATTTTATATTCATTATTACATCAAATGCTATAATTATCTCTGTGAAGAACATACTTACTGTAGTCATTTTATAAATGAAGAAAACTGAATATCAGAATATTCACTCCAGGTCACAGCTAAAAAATTAGTGGTGAGCAGAGGATTTGAACCCAAATCTGTCTGACTCTATGCCCATTCTCTTAACCATCACATTATAGATGTGATGGTTTCTTAACAGGACTTTTAAAACAGAATTTTGAAATTATATAACTATTTGGCTTAATCTTGACAGAAAATAAAGTGCCTATTTGTTTCCTTTTATTAAAAAAACATTTTTCTAACAGTACTGTTAAGTACCATTCCAGTGTACATTACAAAAATCTTTCACAAAACATTACCTGAGTATAAGATGGTTAATCATCTACTAAGTGTCTAAAAATATGGTCCTCCCCAAGTGACTAGTTTACCCACAGGCAGGTGTCTAGGAATGGGAACTGGCTCAGATTCTGAATCTCATGAGCCCTCAGAACACATGATGGGGATCTTAAATTCTGTTTATAGGTCTTTCATCTGTATCCTGGAAGAGTTCAGAGGCTGCCTAGTTGGTAGATATTAAAATGGAAATGAAGCTTTCAGGAATGCTCCCGGATTGCAAGAATGCCACAAATCTTTGCAGTTATTTCCACGAAGAGGTGGAGTCTGTTCCTTTACCTCTTGAGTCCTGCTGGCCTTGTGACTTGTCTCAGTTCTTATTCTAAATCCTCCACCCATCCGTTAAGTGCAGATGTTTTGTGGACAGGGCTGGCTGCTTGCCTGCTTTGCTCTCTGTTCTTTTGTTTTCCTGAAGTCCTGACGTCCACTTACAGAAAGCTTCATCTGCATTTTCCCAAGTTTCTTATACTTCCTTATACATCAAGATCTCCTTACCACTCTCCTTCTCTGCCCTGCCCTTCCCTAGTCAAGCTCATTATTTTATCTTATCTCAAAAAGCATCAAGGATGTCTTTGTCTTCAAGGAACTGAAAACTTAACTTATTACCCTTTTACTAAGTGAATTTTGCTTTGTCACATAAGAAGATCAGAGCTATTCAGTTCTGTTGGTTTACCGGCTCAGTGATGCCACTGAGAATTCAGTCTTCCTTTTTGTATGGGGAGGAGAAGGTGTTACCGGGGAGTAAGTGCACATTGAACTTACCTGAGACGTTTTATTTGCAAACTAAATAACAGATTCAGAAAATATTGCAATATAAATGTATAACCTAATGACATTTTATAAGGCAAAGACCTTGTAACAATTTCACAGGCCAAAAAATAGAACTTTTACAGCACCGCCCCGCCCCGTCTCCAGAAACCATGCCATGTGCCCCATCCTAAACACTAATTTACCTATTTTAAAATTTAAATCTATATGTTATCCCCCTCTACTTCCTGCTGCAGTCTTTCTTTTCTTTATTATTATTATTTGCTGAAAAACCTGGGCCATTTGTCCTACAGAGTTCCCACCAGTCTAGATTTTGCTGATTGCATATTCACTGCAGTTTAAGCATGTTTCTTCACCTGCTGTGTTTCTTGTAAATTAGCAGCTGAATCCAGAGGATTGATCAGACTCAGGTTCAGTCAGTCCTTTCAGCAAAACTGTAGATGTGTCTGTGTTCTTTTATAAGGAGGCACAGGATATCTAGTTGAATCTCTTATGTTAACAACAATTGATACTCAAAGCCTAGATCCATTAATTCAGTGGGAGTTACAAAATGAAGATATCCTAGTTTTATATTTCTGTTTATTAGTCGGCATACTTTTATAGAGAGATGCTTCCTCTCAGCTACTATTTGGTTACCCAGTATGCAGTTCATATAGGAATCGTGCATAAATATTGATGCTTTTCTATTATTTATCAGTTTTTAAGACAATCAATTAGTTTCTCTGACAGTGCTATGTGCTAATGGATTTAAACAAATGATGAATTTCAGTGCATTGCAGTTTTTGCCATTGAAGTGCAAATTGTGCTTTCTTTGGCTAGTAAGAGCTCTTTCAATTTGGCTCCTGGTCCTTTCGATACAGTAGTCTTTGATAACTTCTTGCTCTGTAGAATGAACAGATCTTCTTCTTGTACATAGTCTCCCCCTTATTTGAAATCAGCCCCTAGTCATTTCTCCAAGAAGCTCTAGTTTGTTTTTGTGAATAATATTTCAAGATCACACTCTTGGTCCTAGATCTTGGTTCTACAGATGCTCATTGCTACTGGGTTAGTGATTGCTTTTTGGCCTTTTTAATAGACACAATTTGAGGAAAAATATATATATGCGTATATGTTTGTGTCTGTGTGTGTATGCAAATAAAATTTCTCATGAGTTCGTATAGATATATTTAACTAAAATTCAATACAACAGGGCTTTATTTATCTACTTCTGTATTACATCTTCATATATTTTCTTTCATATTGAGAATGCTGGGGATGACAGAATCAAAATATTGCATAATCCACATTATATATATATAACAGCCTCAGAATAACAATACTAATACCACCACACTACCAATATGATTACTAAATATACTTAAAAATTTTTTTGCATATGCTTATACTATTTTCTTTCCACCCACCATTATTTTTAATAGTTGTACAATATCTACATTGTCAGAGCAGGTAGCCATTGCACACTACACTTTGTTCCTTTTAATTTGCATTTAGTCTAAGTTTTAAAAGTAACTGTGTAGTTAACTAGTCTTTATGTCAATGTCTCTCTTGGTATTTTGGTTTTCTGAAGCATTTTCACTAGTAAAATTTTTAGTAAAGATCCATGGAAGCGATACTCACTGAGCTCTTTTATGTTGATATAGTTTGTGTCCTTTATACTTGAATATCAATTTTGCTGGATATGAAATTCTTGATTCACATTTCTTAGAGTGTCTTAAGTATGTCACTCCTTCTACTCCTCTCAAATAAACAAGCAAATAATAGAGTTTTTGTTTACTACCATCATATCTGTTGTATTTTTCTTTTCTCTTTACTCTCGTTGTCACTGCCTTAACTGATGATGAGGTGGTTGTGGGGACAAGGTAAAATTATATATTTGTAATCTGCGACATACCATATATTGTTTCGTGGTGATATAAATCGTGTTCCAACAATGCCTTTTCTTGTACTCTTCACACTGTAATTAGTTCTGTTCTTAAAGCACTGGATAAGTCATGACTCCCTTTACTCAAAAAACTTTTGGTGGTTCTCTCTTTAAAATGGAATTAAGCAGACTCTGTTGCATGGCATTCAGAGTTCTCCCTCTTGGATCCCGTTTTTTTCCTCTAGACTTGGCTCTCTGTACCCCATAGGTTTCCTGTATAGTGGGCTAACATTGCTCGTTGTTCCCTGAGCAGATTGTGCTCATACTGTTTTCTCAGCCACCATAACTATCCTTCTCCTTGAGGCTCAGCTATGATTTAATTCAAAAACTACCTTCTTTGTGAGGTCTTTCTGAAATCCCCTCAAATCCAAAACAGTGGGGATGGGGGGTGGAGAGAGGGATGGAGGGAGAGAAAGGGAGAGGGCGTGGGTGTTCTTTGCTAATCCTGGTCCTATCGTACTATTTTTTTCCTATTTTGTAATTATTTTTTGCATGCCTCTCTTAATTACAAAATTAAAGACTCTTAAGAGCAGGATTTTTATTTCTTGCTTGTCTCTATCTCCCCATAGCACAAAATACATGTTCCAGCTTAAGGTTAGTGTTAGGATGCTGGATGCATTAATGGAATGGAGGTGAATAGGGTAGCCATTATTTCTTCCATTTGACAAATACGAAAGTTATAAGACTTAGTTATAATATGAACATCATTATAGGCTTCAACTTTAAATATTTTCTTAGGAAAAAATACCAGAATAGTTTCAAGATGTAACTGCTTTCAATTTAGTCTTTTTCTTGGATTTTAAAAAATAATATGCTACAACTATTGATTTGGGTACATGTTTGGGTTTCTATATGAAACCAATTTGTTCTTAATATTAATAGTTCCAAACTCAGAATTATGAACCTCTTTATTGCTTCATCTTCTACCTTCTTAAAGGTGGCTACCATCATCCCTTACTGACATAAAGATATTCTGTTTTTTGGGTTTTTTTTACATCTACTTGATAAGAACTGTTGGCTTATTCTTTGTGTATGTAAATAAAAATCTATAAGCTAAATCAGTTATTTTTTTAGTAGATAAGAATTACTTACTTCTTTAAAAATATCATCATGTTTGTATCCAAAGTAATTTTCAACTGATTGACTTTGGACATTGATCACTGAAGATTGGCAGCCATCAGTTCTAAATGTTTTAAAAGGTTTTATTCTAATACACCTATATAGTTTCTTAATTTAAATACTCATTGTCTTGTTCTCTTGGTTCTTTTCTTTGAAAATATTCCTTTATGACACTTCCTGTTTGTAAATAGTCAAAGCACTTAAAATTGTATAATTTAAAAACTCATAGTGAATATTTTGTGCATATGTATTCCAAAGCAAGTTCATGAGCCTATTGCAATAAGCAATTAGAGTATAGGGCTACCTAATAAATAAAATGGATTAAGTCCATTTTATAGAAGAATCATCAAATAGGACCATCAGTATACATACCTCCACATACACTTATAGGAAACTACCTAAGTGAACTTCAAATGCTATGTTTTTAGGGATTAATGGGCTGTATTAAATAGCCGTACTCACGGATAAATAACTGAAATAATTTTTATGCATTTATTTTATCCATGTCATTAAGTCACCAAATAATGTGTTTCACATTTTAAAAAACACTCTGGCTGTAAAACCAGCACCTCAGGAGACCATAATCCCCAAGCATACCATGGTCTGTATTACTCCTTTAATTATGTTGTAATGTTGTCTTTGTTTTATCTTTCAATTTTCCAGTTTCCTACTCTGTGAATCTTAACATTTACTTCTATTTTACAAGCCCATTTTCTGTGGTTTAGAAGTGAAATACTTCATAAGACTTGATGCAAAGAACTGAGAAAATATAAATAGACCAAACAACAACTTTCATGTTGAGCGTGAGCTTTTCTACTAATTTTAGGGCTTTGGGGGAAGGTTAGTTTTCTCAGGCTCTAAAATGTTTATAGCTAAGACTACTTGCACCCAGTGGGAGCTGACCTAAAAACTAGCATCAAATATTCTATAGTCATGAAGATAAACAGGAATTCCTCACCCTGGAAGTGTGCAAAATCTTTGTGTTAAGGAAAAGGGTACTTCTTTATTGGATATTCCATGCATAATCCTATATATCTACAGCCTGTGATTTCTGCAGATCACTCAGTGTAAATGTGCATAATATTCCTTGAAGAAGGACATTAGCTAGCTCTACTTTGACTAGTACATTAACTGATTTACAAGAGGACCATTTTCCCAGAAAGTTTGTTGTGAATTGAATGAAACAGTGAATTAGGTGATATAGAAAACTGGATAAAACCTTTTGAAATGGTTGATTTGATTAATGTCCAAACAACATATTATGTATCCTAATGGGAATTCTGTGTTGTAAAACAATTAATATTGCTCATTATGCAATAAGAGTTCTGATATTGAAAATAGAATTATGCACATTTGTTAATTTTACGATGCTTCTCTAAACTTTTTTAGGAAGAAGAGCTAGGGATAAGTTTAACTGTGGCTGAGTCAGTTAACTTCTCTGGTACTTAACAACCTTGTAATGGGTTTTGGAGTCGAGAGGCTCTGATTTTATTTTATTTATTCATTCATTCATTCATTCATTCATTTATTTATTTACTTACTTAGGCAACGAGACACTGATTTTTTAGTTGATTTACTCTAGAGTTATAGGTGTAGAGAAACCTTAAACATTAGTTTTTGTTTATCTCTTTCCCTTTAGAGTCAAAAGAACAGATAATGATTCTGGTAGCTCAATAACCTGATCTAAGCCACACTGTTAGTGGATGAGCCTCAATTCTAACTCTAATCTAGCATTTCTCAGTTTGTTCTGTCTTTTTCTCCCTTTCTCTCATCTATTTTTTTTTCAGTAAATATTTGTTGAGCTCTTGAAATGAGGTTAATGGGAGTGGTCAAAACAGAAAATTCTCAGCTCTCATGAGTTAATATTCTAGTTTAATTCTGTTCTTTCTGCTTTAGAGGCTTTTTATTTCTCTGTGATACAAAAAAAATAAATAATTTAAAAAATATTTTGATAGAAATACGATAAAGATTTTAATCATCAGTTAGGTAAAATGAAATATATAACAGAGATTTGAATGCTGCCACAATTAAAGATGGTCTACTTTGGCAAAGAGACATTCATTTATATATTGAGAATATTTTACCTATTGATGATGCACTTATCCACTAATGAATATTTCTTTATTATTCTTTAGATCTATTTACATATTAATTCAGTTTTACTAAAAAGTGTAAGGAAAGACATCTGTGAAAGTTTGCTATTTTTTAAAGTTTTTTTTTTTTAAGAAAATAAGAAAAAGTAGACTTTTAATTAACAATTCTTTTGGTCTTGGAGTTTCACATTCATTTTTATATACTTTATTATATCTGTAACCAACCATATTTTTTGTATCTTTATTCTTTAATTTAACATTATATAGTAAGCAATTTTTTGTCTGTTATTTCAAAAACTAGTTTTAATTCTATACGAATTGATGATAGATAAATTTCCATTTTTGTTAGACTTTCTTTATCTCTTTATTTATTTATACTAATCTGAGATTGTGATTAATAACACTACTGTGACTATGACACATGTTGGTTCTAAATCTTTTGATCAGTTCTCAGAAGTGAAATTACTAAGTCAAAGGTAGTGATTATTATTGTAGTTACTGTACATGAAAATCAAATAGTTGAAAATGAATGAGCATGTTAAATGGGTCAGAGGTTGTATTATGAGTGATAATTTGAGGAAAGGTCACAGAAATTAAACAGAAAGAAATATAATTCTTTTTCTATCTCTTCAAGGAAAAACTCAGAATAGACAGAGTAACAATGACAATAGAGGAAAAGAAACAAGAAGTAGATCAAAGCAGCCCCTTATAAATCTTGTTATTTTCATAGCTCCAGGGATTATGATAACATAACATTTGTCAATCTCTTCTGTTCAAAAAAATAATACATGTAATTAATAAGATGAAATAAAATCCATCCATTATCCCATAATGCAAGAGAACCTACCATTTTAATGCATTTGCTTTGTGTGTATATCTGTATATTTCTGGTGGGGTGGGGAGTTGGATAAGGTAAATAAAATGAGTTCGTACTGTGTGTATGATTTAATATTCTGCTTTTATTATTTTACACAATGTGAACATTTCTCCATCACTTTTTTCAGCTTATACTTAGTGACTGCATAATATTCCATTATTTATTTATCTATTTATTCATTCATTCATTCATTCATTCATATTCATCTTGTTTCTACCTTTTTTGGATATTATAAATATTACTTAAGTGAACATTTTAATAAGTAAATTCGGCACTTCTGATAATGTAGTTAGAATAAATACCTATAGCTGGAACTGCTAATTTGAAGACAATGCCATTTACAGATTTCTGAAATTTATTTGTGTAATCTTTTAAATTTCTATAGCTAAAGCCTCCCATAGGTTATCATGATGCTCTATAACCTTAGACATTTTATCTGGGCCCCAGGTCCCTAATTATTCTTCCTTGGACAAATATATGGCTATCGGACAGTTGAGTTATCAGTGTCACTAACTAAAAGGAATTTTTGAGGGTCCAGAAACAAATGAGGTTGCTCGACATTAATTAAATGTCCATTATGGTTATTTTATGCCAATTATATGATTACATGGTGGTTTTAATTACCTCCTCAATAATATGCATGTTTTCTTTTTCTCTCCCAGAGTGCCTTGTGGTTCTCTAAGGATTTACAAATCGCTTGTGTGGGCGAAGAATCTGTAATCTTGTAATCTGTCCTACTCCACCTCCCTCCTTCTCTCTCTCTTTCTCTCTCTCTCTCTCTCTCTCTCCCCCTCTCTCTCTCTCCCCCTGCTCCCGCTCCCTCTGGTTACATGTTATTTTTTCTTTCCGGTGGTCTGGCCAGCCCGAAGTATCATAACACGTCTTTCTTCCTTTTTTCTCTGTCAGTTCCGACTTTAATCTTCATGATGAGAGCACATATGTATGTGCTCATCTCTCTGGTTAGAGTACAGAAAGAATAAGTCTTTGGCAGAATGTCTATAGAAAGATTTTCCCACCTGAACATATTCCACATCTTTTCCACTTTAAAACTTTTCATTTCTCACAGAGGAACAAAGAATGCAGTTGAGGACACTTCAGAGGCCAAAGTTCTTATGGAACTTCCTCAACAGGAAGGCTCTGGGCATTTAATCTCCGACTCTTCCTCATCTCCCCTTTTTTTGGGCAACAAAGTACACTTGATTTGGGATGGTGAACTGTTGAGTTGAGATCACCAGGTGGAATGTACTCTGAAGTGAATAGTAGATTTCTATGTAATTTTTAGAATTTTAAAAAGACATCTGCATTTGACTGCAGTATAGCACTCTTTTATGGAACTGTTTATGGCATAAGAAATCTGAATCCCCACGTTTTACCCAACTCAGCTCCTTAGGTTCTATATGTGGATGGGGAGCTCTTAGGCTGGGTCCTGAGGATAAGGTTTGGCTGGTGGAGAGGGAAGGGCATCCTTGGGGAATAAGTCATGGTGAGTTTTAGTCTGCCTGGAGCGCAAGGCTTAGTCGCTGAATAATGTATGTTTAATATATGTCGCATGGGTTCCAGATTTATAAAGGCTATAACAGTATATCCTCGTATATTGCATTTTACTGTCATCTCTACCAGGAGAAGCACAAGAAAAGATGAAACTAAGAAGTAACCTTTACTTCTTCTAGTCAGAATGGGAAAAGTTAAGGTAGCAGAAGATAATGAAACTATTTGTTAAAATGAGGTTTTTGGCTTCTCTGTCTGATTTCATTTATTTACACCACTCCAGATTTCCATCAAGAACTGAATTCAGGGTGATGTTACTTGACATATTATATAAAAATGTTGTACATTGTTATATGTATATAGATGAGGTTATACACTCAGGCTCTAAATTATGCTAAAAGATCAATACCATATAGAAAACTCAATAAAAATAGTGATTAGGACAGGAACTAGTACAGATAACATGAATACATATCTTATGCTATTTTCCAGGGAAAGGCGATGTATTTGGAGACATCTTCTGGAAGGAAACCACCCTTGCTCACGCCTGTGCCAATGTCCGGGCACTGACGTATTGTGACCTTCACATCATCAAGCGAGAAGCTTTGCTTAAAGTCCTGGATTTTTATACTGCTTTTGCAAACTCGTTCTCAAGGAATCTCACTCTTACTTGCAATCTAAGGAAACGGGTATGTTGTCTGGATCTACTTCCCCTTATTAATCCAGAGGGTTAATGTGTCATGCTCTATTAGTGGAAGAGTGGAAAAGTTATTTTATTTTGTAGCAATGCATTCCCAGCAATGTAAAGTAACATAATTTTCTTTCTCTTTTTTTTATGTTTTGTTTACTTTTTAAGAGGGAAAAGCCCCTGAGTACATGGATAAAGATTTGAATCATTATAATTTAGGATGCAAAGTGAAAAAGACTTTAGGAGAAACAAACTGTACTATAATATAATTAGTGTGTTTTGGGGGTTTATAATACTGCCATACGATTAACATTAGTGCCTCTCTATTATATGGATTTTTTTTTAAGCTGGTAAGGTTAATCCAACTGGTTGCCTATTTTATATTCCTGACTCACTTTAAAACCTCCTCATTTAATAATCATTCATAAGGCTTGCTCTCCATTAATTCTTTCAAGCACAGTATCTCAAAAACTAATTAGCCATAATGATATACCTACAAATAGGTATAGGAATCCTTTATTTGCACTGCTGCTGCAAATATAATCTTCATTGCCATTTTCCTTTTTATTAATGATGTGACACAAATTAATTTGCATAAAGAAATATCCTAGCTCTGATTTATAAGTCATTGGACATTGGCTAGGGACCTTTGTTGCCAAGAATGAAATACACATTGGATAACTACACTGAAGGAATTTCATGTAAAATGATTGCCTGTCTATTATGGTGAAATATTTTGAAATAACGAGCTTTCTCTTCCACTACCCCATTAAGTAGAACTTTCCCTGTACTTAACATGGAGGGGAAAAAAATCAAGCCAAGAGACAAATTAACATCTCTACTGTAGCAACAAAGAAATAAACATAAGCAAATCATTGTCATTCCCTGCTTGGGGTTCTAAAAGAAGAAGAGACTACAGGAGTCATGTTCGTAGTAGCTATGTCACAATATTTGCTCTACATTTGAATAGCATTTTTAGTTTACATTTTTCTTAATAGTTATTGAACAACCTGCAAAACAAAATGTAAAGCGCTGTCTAGGGTACAAAGACTAAATACAGAGTCTTTATGCCAAAGAGCTTACAGTGAAGTGTGAACATCATGTGAAACACAGATTTGTGAAATGTGTTCGTATATGTAATTGGTAGTGCTGTTTGTGAAAGAGAGGTGCCAAATATGAACTAAATAGGGAATTTTCTTGCTTATTTGTCAGGAAGCTCTGAGTCCCTTTTATTATTAAGCAGAAATATATCTCCTTTGGTTTATGCTCAACCTTCTCCAATGAGAAAATTCCTCTTCTACAAGGTAGCCTGTGAGATATTTGAAACTCTTATATCTTAAGTCTTCTCCAATCTAAATTTTGCCATTTTTGTAATCTTTCCACATACTGCAAGATTACTGAAACCCCTATCCATTGTCGGACAGTACTCAGGACAGATCTTATTTGTCACTGTCCTTCTTAAAACATGTTATTTACACAGAATCTCATCTGATGTGTATAATATTCCTGGGGGAGGGGGAGCGGAAACAGTTATTTTCCCTTCAAAACACACAAGGAAACTCAGGCCCAGAGGGACTAATGTCAGATCACCAGTTGACATATTTGCAACGCAAGGTCTCAAAGAGAGATCATTAAGAACTCACCAGAAGAAAATAAATTGTAGTTCTTCAAAATGAGTTCATCACAAAACTCCGTTGCCTCTTTTCATACACCTGACATGTACCATCTCTCTCTCTCTCTCTCTTCTCTTCTCTCTCTCTCTCTCTCTCACACACACACACACACACACACGCACACACACACACACACTGGTTATAAGAGCTGAATGCACATACCAGCATGGCTGCCTCTAGAGGCAAGAAATTTGTGTAGTTTTTTTTAAGAGGACCTAGAAATAGTGCACCTGTCTCTGCAGGTACCAGTACCAGTTTTTGTTTGTTTGTTTGTTTTAATAATTCTACCTTTTTGTAATTGATGGACAATCTCAATAACTTAAAAAATGTGGGGACACGTGTATTGTCAGTCAGGAAAAAAATATACTCATAAAAAAGAGAAACTGAGAAAATATCATACAATGATTCATGAGAATAACTACCATTTTGAGAGCCTGTTTTATAGCCATGCACTTCGACATTTTTACATATAATAACTAAACTTATTAAATGTCTACAGGCCATAGATGAGGCAATATAATCTCTATTTCATTGAGGAGGAGGTTGAACTTCTGAGAATAAGAAAGCTAGTTACCAAACACATTATAGGTAAGGGCCTAGATTTGAATCCTCTCTATCTAATTCTAAAACTCATATTCTTTAGACTACACCCTGTTGCTTTGGCTTGTCAGAGTAGCTGACATTTTTATTTTTTATCTCACAGACACACACAATAATTTACAGAGTTTCTCATTCACTCAATCACTTTAACTTCATTCCCAAATGAGCTATTAATAAGAAAGTTTTTGTTTTTATTGCTATTATTGTAAGCAAGCTTGCAATGAACATCTGTTGTATGTTCTTTGTATGCTACCGATATAGTTGTCATAACCATTAGTTAAAGGCATGCTCCTAATAAGTCAAGGGAGCAGATTTGGAAGCTAGATTTTCAGCTGTTGTAGATTACAGCTCTGGCCATAGGAGTAGATAGGGTGGCTCAGTGGAGAGATTTGTGTAGCGTGCAGTTCTTGGTGGCTGCAATAGGGAAGAATGTCATAGCGTTTCAGCTGCTTGCTTTCATCCCCATTAAGGAAAAACAAGATTTTAGTTATGAAAATAAGTTCACACTAACTATCCTTCAGCCCCTCTATTTATAATGCTAGAATTGGAACTGGTGATTTCATCCAACAACTAGAGCAGGGGTTGACAAACTTTTTATGTCAAAGACCAGAAAGTAGATGTTTTAGGATTTGAGAACCATATAGTCTCTGTCTCAATTGTTCAACATTGTCATTCTAATGTGGAAACAGCTGTCTTAGCTCAGGCTGCTATAACAACATACCATAGGCTGGGTGGCTTAAACAACAGCAAGTTATTTCTCACAGTTCTGGAGGCTGGAAGCCTAAGATCAAGGTGTTGGCTAATTGAGTTCCTCAATAAGGGCTCTTTTCCTGGCTTGCAGATGTGTGCCTTCTCACTGTGTTCTCATGGCAGGAAGAGAAAGAGAGGGAGTGAGGGAGAGAAAGCAATCTCTTTGGTGTCTCTCTTATAAAGGCACTAATCTCATCATGAAGACCCCGCCCTCATTACCTCATTTAAACCAATTTACCTTTCTTACATATCATCACATTGGGGAGTAGGGGTTCAACATATGAATTTTTCCTGGGGGAGGGAGGCATAATTCAGTCCCCAGCAGTAGCCAAAGATAGTATGTAAATAAATGAGCATAGTTGTGATTCAGTAAGACATTATTTACAAAAACAAGTGGCTTTCCATTGCCTTTAGTGGATCAGTTACTGAAAACGGAGGACTGGAAGTTAGATGGAGATGAAAAATGGGTATGCAAATAGAATCATTTCCCCTTTATTAGAAAACAAATCTCTACTACTGGCCACCCAGCCAGAGGGTTATCATGAAATAGAAAATGACATGTGTAAGGAGTGGCTACACACACACACACACACACACACACACACACACAAGAGGGGACTATAGGAGCAAGGTAGATAGTACCCCTGAGTGAGACATGGCTTATGTGGCTGTGAAGACTGGAGAGTTCACAACATATACGAATGGGGCGGCTGCTACTCATTCTGGTTACACGTTATCTTGCTAGAATGTCAGTATTGCTTGGTCTGCATATTTTTCCTCCAGAGAATCCAGAAGTATACATTTTTATGTGACTGATGTGCTTGTTTTTTTAAATACTGTGGTCAAACAAAGCAAGTCTGCTTACTCTTGGTCCAGTAGTTTGTGAACTGAGAGAAATGATTTAATGAATTCCTGACCTCATGATACTAGAAGCCTGAAATTTTTACCTGAGAGCTGTAAATTTGGATGAGAAAAGTTATTACATCTTTATTTTCTTTATTTCTAACTGAAATTTAGCGTTGCCTTTAATTATGAAGGTTGGTAACAAGCTACAGTATTATTAATACCCAAAGAAATCAATAGTTTCATATCATATTGTGTTTATTGAAGACATGCTGAAACATGGTTTACGCTCATCACTACTTAGTTATTATGGTAGTTATTAGACCTGCTGCTAAATGATCTTCTTGTGTTAATAAAAAAGCACATAGATAACTGTCTTGTGAATTAATACTGGAAGTTAATATAATGTGTTTCCTTTGCAATAGTATGTATTTTATTTTGTGCATTTAAAGCAACTCTTTTGAAATGAGGCCTATTCCACAAGCTTTACTGGACCGCCAGGGAGTAAGACCCCCTGTACAAGAGTCAGAAACTGAACTAAGTTGACCAAAAGATGTGGTTGGTATATTTTTTTTCAATAATAAGAACACAATTTCATAGTTTCAAATAAGTTTAAACACATTTAGAAAAGACATGGGAAAGCAAGAGAAGGGTTGACTCTCTTGCTGACTTTATTTCTGTATTTACTTCCTTAACCAGTTTTTACTTCCTTAACCAGTCTTTTCCGAAATGACAAAATGGTATTTATTAACTTAAGGCCAAGCTCTCAGATATGGCTCTGAGAAGGCAAGCAGCTTACCCAGCACAAGTGACATCTAAATTTTAAAGTACTCTAATCATACTTTAAAAGTAATTGTTGTGTTTCTGCTCATTCTGCCTAGTTGTTATACAATGATGCTTATCATTTGTGTAAAGGAGTTAACATAGCAAGTATGATTACTGTGTTTTGAAAGACCTCCTTATCAAGTGGGCCTTTGGCTGGCCTCTGGGAACTTGAATATCAAGAGGGTTCCCAGCACTCTAACTGATAAGCGTGGCTTACTGTGCCTACACTATTTATGTGGTTCATGCTAAACATTTACTTTCCTTCCAGGAGTCTAGAATTTAGGCATGTGCCAAGCTTTGAGTTCCTAGTGAGCATTCCTGGTGGTGACATTTTATATGTCACTACTTGTTGCTGTAGGAATTAGGGAGAGGATCTTAGGAGACTTGTACTTAACTTTCCCTGGACTTCGCCCATGCACTCTTTCCCTTTCTAAGTTTGCTTCGTATCTTTATTTTATGCTATAGTTAAGTCAAAGCCATGACTACATGCTAAATCCTGTGAGTCTTCCTAGTGAATCGTCTAACCTGGGGGTGGTCTTAAGAAACACCAATGTGCCATGTATAAAGTTTGGTAAGATCTCTGTATTCTCTGAGATCCTCAAACCTGCAGATATCTTGGTAATTTCACTGTAACATTTTCTTTTTCGTAGTAGATGCTGAAACCTAAAGACATTATGTTTTATGAGAATAAAGGAATTAAGTATTTTTAAATTGGTGGGTATATTTGTCCATGAGGCTGTCAGGAGAATTTGTTTCCTTGAAACCTACAATAAATGCTACATTTGCACTTATAGCAACATTAACTATGGCTGGGGTTTTTAATTATTTCAAAATATTTCCTTCATTTTCAAAATAGCAAGAACGTATTTTTCTCCAGGTTGACTGTTTAAATAGGATGAATAAGGGGTTTTATTTGTTATTATCTGTACCTCTTCTGATGAGACACTTTGATAAAGTATGGCGCAGAAAGTCTTGGCTGGCTCAATGTGTATTCATCATACATCTGTCATGCCCATACTACGTTAACTATGGTGTAATGGAGATAAAAGGCCAAGTGCCTGCTCTCCAGAAGCCTGCAGTCTAGTGAGAGAATTAGATGAATAAATCATAATAGAGTCAGAAAAGTGCTATGAGAGGGCTCCCCTCGGGGCACAAAGGGGGCATAGTGGAAATGCATCTAATTTTTCCCAGGGGAGGAGGCAGGGAGGGATTCTAGGAGATGACACTGGAGTTAAAATTTTATTTCAAACAGAGAAAGATTCTAGAGCAAGGAAGGATCTTGTATATCGTCTTGTCCAACTTATTTTCTTTACAAGTGAGGAAACTGAGACTGAGAGAACTATATGACCCGCTCAAGTTCACTTAGCTAGTTAATGGCAGAGGTGGGATTGGAATCCAAGATCTTTGAATTCCATGCTGGCTGTACTTTTGATATTTAGCTTAGATTAGAAGCCTTGTGTAGGAGACTGAGTAAAATGCAATATTGGATTGTGTTCATTTTTAGTAGGGAAGAAGGAAAATATATGGCATGAATTTGCATGTGATTCATAGATTGATTTTGGTGTTTTTCACACCATGGTTCACAATATAATTGACAGTGGAGCCAAAAAACAAGCTGTAGGCAGTGTTCAGAGTCTTGAACAGGACTCCCAATCTCAGCATGAGCCAATGTATATGGTGTGGGCACAGTAGGTATGTCACTTGCATTGCAAAGGATCTTGTTTTAGTAAAAGCATGTAGCTTACATATTAGTATTGTCAAGAAGTGTTACTGAATATGGTAAAATCTTGCCTTACTGATAATACTATATGCTGATATACTCTTTGCTGTACTTTTAAAGTATTCTTCTCAGTACTGTTAAAAACTATATTGGGTACTGCACCACTAAGTATATGCGTATATAAAAAGAAAATTTCTCACATTAAACCAAACTCCTATTTTTTCATTGTTGTATTTTGTTATTTTTTAAGAGGGTTGCACTTTCACATTAAAAGTTATGAAAAAAATGTTGACAAGTTTACTGCCAAATGTGGAAATTATGAGTTCTAAAAATGTTAGTTGATAAAAAAAAAAGGAAGGAAGGAAGAAAAAACTAGTGTTTCTGTATAGAATTAGGAAAATCTGAGACATGCTTGACAAGAGGAAAACAGGCATAGAATGAGCTGGTATTAAGAATAATTCTTTGTTAGGAATGAGAACTAGATTACAATATGGCCAATTCCGAAAACTCAAAAATATTGATAACTGAAACTTGAAAAAACAAAACAAAACTAAGATTGAATAATGTCAATACCTGCTAAAATAATGTAATAAAGTGGGCTTCTTTTTAAAAGACCATATCTGTTATATTAATGTGTATAAACCCCTCTCGTAGGTCCAGATTAAGAGTGGTCATGGCCAGAGAATTATTGCATCTTTTCATTCCATGGTTCTGTTGAATTTGTTGCTGGTGTAATCAAAATTTCTAAGCCAGATGGTTTTAGAGAAAATATTTTTAGTAGATCTACTCTTATCACAGAGTACAGACTATTGGACATTAATCAGAAGTGATGCCACACTGACGTTTGTCCTTTAGTTGTGGTCTCAAAGAAATGGCTTCATAGTTGCCTCAGAGACCCATCTCATTTATGGCTTATGCTCCTTTTTTTTCTGAACATCTCTGTACCCTTTAGTCAAATGCAGGCTAACCTGGGACCCTTCAACAATATTCATTTAACCCCTGAATTAGTCTGCTCAGACTGCCATAATGAAATAACACAGACTGGGTGGTTAAACAGAAATTTATTTTCTCACAGTCTGGAGAGTATAAGTTCAAGATCAAGGTGTTGGCAGGTGGATGTTTAGTAAGAACTCTCTCCTTGGGTTGCAGATGGTTGCTTTCTCACTGTAAGCTCACACTGCCTTTCCTCTGTTCACACACATGGGGAAAGAACTCTCTGGTGTCTCTTCTTATAAAGACATTAATCCTATTGGGTCAGTGCCTCACTCTTTTGACTTTCTTTAACCTTAATTGCTTCCTTAGAGGCTCTGATCTTCAAATACAGCCACACTAGGTTTTAGGGCTTCAGCATATAGAGGACAAAAACATTCAGTTTTAACAACCCCATTTTTTTGTTGGTTTGTTTTTAAATTAAATGTGAAGAATAAATTTGAGAAATATTCTAAAACAAAACAGCTGAAATGGGTCTGCATTATTGGGGATGTGCAGTCACATCAGCATTCCATATTGATTTTTGTAACTTTTGGGCAATTTGTAATTATCAATACCAGCAAATATTCTTGTACTCCTACAGTGGTTTAAGAAAAGATTCCCATTTAAACTTAAACATTTTTCTTCAAAAATAATCAATATAAATTTTAAATTGGAAAAACAGACCATAGAGGTACTTGTAGAGTTCCTTTTACCCCATGAAGCCAGAGTCCTATACCACAGATGGCACTGCTCTTAAGGAGAAAGCAGTTGAAGCCAGCTGGCAATTTTATGGATAAGCATAGTACCAATCTTACATTTTAAAGTCTCAGGAGTAAGAAACAGTGGTTTAGGCTCACTCTTGCATTAGAATGGGCTCCAAACTCAGTAATCGTCTCTCTCCAGAAAGCATTCTTATCATGGAGACTCCAGCAGCACAGAATTTTTTTTTTCTGTGATCAATGAAACATCTTTATAGCAATGACCTTTTGTGGATAGAAAACATACTGGAATTGGTTATCAAACAGGCCTAGAGTACCTATTTGGTGTACATGTGTTGCAGACTGTATGTATTTTGGGAGTCAATATTGGCATATTTGGAGAAATGGTCTAGATAGGTAGGTGATAAAGGGAGTTTGAACTTCACTACTTTTTTTCTTCCCCCTCCCTCCCACACTGGTGTATGAGTGAAACCAAATATGGGAGCACACTCATTCCAAAAATCCATAATTTTTTTATCCCATGAAAAATACATCACCAAAACATTGTTTACACTTGGAACAAAAGAATGTGGTCTCCATAAAACGCTGAAGTATTCCATAATACCCGTGCTTACTTCTCTCATAGCACTGGTTGTGGTACTATGGTTTCCTGTTTGCTTTTTTGTTTTTTCAACTAAACAATGAACTCCACAGAGTAGGTATTTTCTGTAATCCCTTTATTGCCAATAACCAGAATAGTGCTTGCTATATAATTGAATGAAGATATCAGAGAATGAATGAAACATGAATCAGACATGCTACTCAGCACAGTTTTTATCATCACTGATTAGAATATTCACTGTTCTCCAGAAAAATAAATTATACCCTTGACAATTTTGGCAAAGAACCTCATGAAATAGAATTATGAAAATGACCACCTCTAATTAGTGGCAAATCACAATTAGAGTTAACTTCCAGCTGTAGTTTCTAACCTGAAGATTGTGCCATGAGGCAGCAGCTTGTCAAGTGCTTTCAGAATAGCACAGCAATTTTGACATCACTGCTGCGTGAATTAAGATCACCTGATGCCAGGGGCCCTGATTACCAGAATAGTACCTTACTCTCATTCTAAAGGACTTTGAAGAGCAAACATTTTTCTCTCAGTTTCCTTGGAAGAATCTGCATACCACACTGGAATCTGAGTAGTTACAACTCTCATTACCTCAGTTGATCATCAGGATTGTAAATTCACTGCAACTACTGGCCCTGCTGACAGTTGCTCTGCTTGCGTGTTATGGTTTGCAACTTTCAAACCTCCAAACGCAGCTATCTCAAAACTGACGTATCTCACTGCCTGGCAATTTACACAACATTATCTCATTTGAGCTTCAATTCAGTCCTGTAGGGAAGTGAACTAAGAGTGTTGAGGTGAGTTGCTTGTGGCCACATAGCTGATAGCGGCTCCGAGGTTCCAATCTTGATTTCCCAGCTCTGGGTTGGCTCTCATTCCACTGATGGTGGTAGAAAGAGGCTGCCTTTCAGCCATTCCAGGAGTTTGTCGTGTGCACGTAGATGAAGCAGAGACCTAATTATGCAGGCTTTTGAGCCTTTAAGCTGCTTCTATTTAGGTCTGTTGGTCTGCTTCCAGACAGAACATCAGTGTTTCCATATTTAGTTACTGGGACATAGGTTTACAGATCCCTCACTCTTGAATAATGTCGCCAAAGCAGTGATTTAAGGGCAGAGTTTCCCAAGTTTCAGAGTGGGGACTGGATTCAATAATTTACCAACATACTAAACAGTAAGTTATACTGCCTGTAGTTTGACAGCTCCTCTTTTCAATACTAGAGTTTATTCTGATTGCAAGAAAATATGTATTTTAATAGGAACCAAGAAGGAAATGAATAAACCTTTAGTGGACAAAAGAGTATCTAACATAATATAAGGAAGTAGACATTTTATAAGTTATTTTTCTTGGGAATCCTCAAGGTATCCAACAGTCTGCTTTCAAGCGAAATGCTTTAGATTTGTTTTTATTTTAGGGCTGAATCCTGTCTTTCGTAGCTGGATACCAGACTGGTTATTTCCAATATGTCTACCACATCTTAATTCTCAGCAATTAATATTTTATGAAGGGCTACTGAAAGCATGGTCCTATATCACACCATCTTCATTTAAAGGAAATACCCCTTTTGAATTAAGAAGCAGGGATTTTTATTATGACCAAAATGTATGTATTATTTTCTTCCCTAATGCCTTTTGGTGTTGATTTGAATTGGAATACATGCAATTTTTTTCATATACTAACTTCTTGACTTCTTATGTCTCTTTTTATTTCTCTCTTCTGGAAAAAGAAGTCGGTGGATATTATCTGTGGTTTAAAAATATATGTATTTATATATTAAATGTGTATTTATAAATATTTATATATAAAAAATATTAAATTTGGACCTGTTTATGGACCTGCATTTTAATATATTTTTGGGCAGAGTTCTTTTGGAGGGTTTCCTCCCTCCTCAACCCCCATGACGACATCGAAACTTGATCATGCAGTTTGTTATTGTAGGGAATTCTTCTATTCACTTTTTGAGCTGAATCTACTGACTCAGTATTTTTCTGTCCTCTGAGGTACCTAAGAAAATCTACAGCTCAATAAACATGTATTCAAAAGGCTTCCATACTGCTTCTGAGGAGTAGCTTTGTAACACTTTAAAACCAGGAGATATTTTGAGAAGCATTTGGTTATTCAAAGGAGGGATTTCAAGACGTTTACAGTGAAGTCAGTATTCCTGTGAATTCAGTGAATTCAGACTATTGCCAGAAAAGTAAAATAAACATTGTAGGAAAATATATCAATTTATATAGAATAGAAGGCATTTTAAAGCATCATATACATTTCGCAAATGAGAAAATAGAGACCACTCTGTGGTTAGATTGAATTCTTAGTAGTTGACTATTATGACCAAAATTGCATCTGCCTTCCTAGAATGCCATTTTTTTTCCCAGCTGGGAGGTGTATTTCATAGATTTTGACATTCTAATCAAATGTTCTTTTCCCAAAGTAATCAAATCAAGTCATTCTACTAAATAGCCAGAGACACTCAGATAACCCAGCAAGGCTACAGTAATTTCTCTCAGAGAAAGTCATTCACTTTATGCCTCTTCTTTCTGAATCAGGTTACATCTGATTCACCCAGCATTTTTTAGAAGCTGGCATTTGATTTCACTGGGTTGTTCTATGTCCATAGTTTTATCCTTTTTAGAGTGATGTCCTCTGTAGAAGTTCAGCAGAGGTGCTGTCCCTCAGGAAACTAGCAATCAGAATGGGAATTGCAGAGTAAAAACTCAACCGCTAATTCTGCACATAGAAGCAGCCAATTTCCCCTAAGGACAGCACACAGAGCTAATGTGGGGTATTGGACCCTGTCCAGGAATATGCTTTCCTCTTTTAACAGGTGCCTTAGCAACTGCTTTAGATATGGTTGTGGGCTACATCGTAATTCCAGCACATTAACTGGGTACTATGTCACACATGTCCTTTGAAAGTTAGTTTCCCATGACAGGAAGATACGTACCCCTTCTTGAGTAAAAAACAAACAAACAAACAAAAAATAGTGTTTCTTAATGCCCGGAAATTCAGAAACTGGTATGTAGAATGACCTACTTAGCCATTGTAGAGCGTGCTATTACATGGGGAAGGATCTGTTGTGTAAGCAAAAAGCAAGCACAAGAGATCAGATCCAGCCCGCAGGATTTACAACTCCTCAGGATACCGACTGCCTGCTTGTTAACGGTAACATTCCCACACCTGATAGTCACCAGGTGGCTTGTTACTGAAATCACACATCAGGAGGACTTTCTCTGTAGGCTGCTGGGAGTGGGGAGGAAGGTGGGGAGCAAAGAAAGTGCCCGACAGGGCCTGTTTAATGCAGCTTCAGCCAACTTTTCCAAAGTGTTTGCAGAGAAGGCCCGAATATGGACGTTGGCTCTCCTGAGAAAAACTTGAGAGTAGATTTGGATTTGGTAGCTTCGCCAAGCTGAAAAATCTCTGTTGTTGGGTTCCTATGCCTCTCTACTTAGCACATTCTTTTAGAGGGGGGTTTTCTTATTGTGGACCAGCAATTCTATGGAGCTAGGCAACATTAATGAAGCTTAAACAATGCAGGGAGAGGAACAGGGAGAGGAGAATGTTAAGCTCTTAAAGCTGGAGAAATGTCTTCTTTCCCATACATCCAAATGCTTTTTGCACTCCAGCACTCCAGAGACATTTATTGATTGAATACTGAGTGATAATATTGCAGAGTTCATTAATTTAAAGCAGTACTTCTTCCCTTTCTGGTAGTAGATCTTGATACCCATGGGGGAAAGTAGAAGAGGAAAAAAGAGGTATCTGATTTATTCATTTTTTAAAATTATGAATATCACTGGGATCATTTCAAATGTATTTTTAATAAAAACTTGCAAAGATTACATTTTTGAGGAATTAGAAAAATGTTTGGGAAATTAAAGGTAAAAAATTTAGACTTGCCATTGGATTACTATGAACAAAAACCATTTAATTGGTTAAAACTTGCCCAAAAATAGTAAGGAGAAATGATAATATTTGGGATTCTTCAGGAGGTACCTGAATTCTTTTCTTTTTCAGCATTAGGCATTCAATTTAGATGAATCTCTAGTTGTTGTTTTGGTGAAGGAGAAAGGAAGAGATGTGTCCCAAACACATGGCTTCTTCTCTCTTAGCAACTATAGGCAGGAGAAGTGGACCACAGCTTCCACCCAATTCAGAAACAGAAAGCCATCCTGTGTACACCTATGGTCAAGGAACATCCATACTCTTTTCTAGGGAATGTTCCAAGACCTGTCTTTGTAAAGACTAGAAATCCATCCTAGAGTTTCAAGTGTGTGATCTTGGACACGAGTATACTCCCTGTGTCTCAGTTCATACATCTATAAAACGAGTTTAATAATAGTCAATAAATATGGGAGTGCCTCTTAAGTACCAGGTACTTTTCTAAACATAGAATGACTAGGGGTGAATAAAATAGTTATGTTCCCTGTCCTCATGGGTTTTAGGGTCTAGTATACCTCATAGAGTTATTGTGAGTATTAAGTGCAGAGACTACCCCACGTGAGGTCTTAGTGAAGGCTGGCAGTGATGATGGCAATGATGATGGTGATGAAGATAGTGACGGAGATGTGTTTCATAAGTGGCAGTGCCAGACTGGTGCTCAAGATTCTTTCTAAATATTCTAATGAGAAGAGAGAGTCAGGCTCTAGTCTCAGTGTCACTGGAGTCTGTCCATCACTGATGATAATAAAGAGAAATGTTAACAAGGTACTGAGGTCTGATCTCTTTTGAAACTAGAAACCCCCTCTTATAAGCCAAATGTAAATGTAGTGGCAAGGAATTCTATCGCAGTAATGGAATGTGCTGAGAATTGTAGAAATAAATACTTGTACACTTGCCCAGAATAGTGTTGAGTTTTCCTAAAGGAAATGCCTACTTTCTACTGTTAACAAGAAGCAAAATCTATCTTCGATTCTTTCTAAACTCCACATTTTCAGCATAACCTCTTGGGGTAAAATCTCAACTGTGGTTCCTAACATTTGATAAAATGATTTGGCTAATGATGCATATTAAGAGAACAGGCAAAGGTTGTGATGTCAAGTCTAGTTCTTGGTACTTTTAGCTCATGGATTGCATTTTCTAATCTAGGTTAATGAACAAACTTCCATGTTCTGTTTTGCTGTGTGTCCTAAGATTCACATTAGCTAATTTAACTTGGCCTAAAACTTGCACTTTAACTACAGGTTCTGAACTCATTCTAAATTGGATCTGTCAAGATTGTCTCTCTGAGCACTCTGATATCTATTGGAATTCTGTCTTCTTAACCATGCCCCTGTGACTATAGAAACAGAGTTATAACATAAATGTTTTCCTCTTAATGGGAGACACTCATGGGAAGCATTGGGAAAAATAGAAAAGAGCTTTTCCAATCTGTGCTTAGTATTAGCCCAGTAGTTTGGTAAAGTAAGAGCTAAGCTCACTCTTTTATTTAGAACCTCAAGCTAAATTTAAATTGCAGTTTTATAAGTAAAAGGCAACTACATTTTGCTTTCATAAAAATTTTAATTTCACCTGCTCTTAACACATATCATCTTTGAAGGACTTAATTTTTTTAAGTGCTATTTACATCTATTCACCTGCTTGTGAAAGAACATAATAAAGAGAGGCCACTGATATGGGAAGAAAGAAATATTGCTTCGACAAGCTCATTCCACTGGTCAAATTTGTCAAAGAAAAGGTGAACTAATATCTTTCCTTCTTATGATAATATTCCCTTTAAGAAAAAGTCCCTCATTTTATTCATGTTTGACATTTCATAGTAAAGGTAGAATTCATTTTTAATGAACAATATTTCACAGGGTTATTAATTAAAAGAAATACAGGAAAAAAGAACTGTCATTTAAAAAGAGCAACTCATGAATTAGAGAAAGTCTCCAGTCAAAAATACAGCTCAGTGAAGTTCTCTTGGGATTCATGGTCATCCGGATGGTGGAAATGACTCTCAACCTGCATCCTGGATGTAGATGACCTACGTTATCTGGGCCTGAGATGCTTTTGCTTCAAAACTTTGGTAAACTTAGAAAAGTAGCTCCTTGATATTACTGCTTGAATTGTTTATTAGATTTCTTATTTTTAGTACATTGTTTTCTACCAAATTGTAGACTCTTTGAGGTGAATGATTGTAAATAATGTAATCATAGCACCTAGAATAGTACTTTGTACTGTAATGTTCAGAAAATGTTGTCAAGTGAGTGTATGGATATTTGAGTGTCTCTTGTTTACAAGAGGACTGAATGTGGTTATTATTACATGGATTTATATTCCCCTAACATAAATAATATCTCTAAGAATAGATTTAAGTAGCTAGATTGTTTTTGCTTATTGAAGAAAAGCTAATGCTATAAAAATCTATAGCAGAGTCAAGTCATGAGAAAATGGTAATGTAAATTTTCCCTTTGATGAGTTCATACTTTCCTCCCACTCCCTGGAACGTCTAGTCTTGTCTCTATCCCCACACTCCCTATACTTTATTCTTCACTTAGCGTTTTGGTGCTACAAACACCCATTCTCCTTTGGTTCTGACCTCTGTCTTTTGGGGCATAGTAGAGGTTTGAGGGATCCAAGATACAGAACCAATTGAGAGATCAAAATATCACTATCATTACTGATAAAGATGATTGGAGGCTATGGCCATAGGCTTTATCAAGTGAACTTTCTAGTACTTAAACCTTAAATTAGGCAGATTTGCCATGCAGACACCGGTCTGGCTGGGTAACCGTATTCTCCCCCATGAGGGCAGATCCTGCTCAGATGAACTCATTCCTCAGTAGATAGGCCCGGATGCTTCATCTCTTCAGGAAGGATGCTTGCAGAGGGAGAGAGAGAGTGGTTAGGCTCAGTTTCTTCTTCCAACCACACCAACCAGAGAGGTCACTCCTTTTCTGAGGAGAAGAAAGAGAAAGATGGAAGAAAATGTTAGGAATATTATTACCCTTGTAGAAGTCCCTCCATTTAAATATAATGGGGGGAAAGTAAGTATCTCCCCTAATGAGTGTTAATGGACTCAAAGCACTTATGAATGATTTATAACATATAAGTATCACATCATATGCATAAAATATATAACTGATAGCATATATAACCTTTATATTTATAACATGTATAACATTTATAAAAATACTTTTATATATGTAAATATAACATATGTATATAACATATACCTTTCAAAGTATAATAGGTATGTGACATATACCTATATCTACACTTTAAAAGATTACCCAATCTCCACCAGTGGAATTCCAGGTAGAATGACCTGAAAGATTGCAGATAACTTGAAGGAGATGCCACAGTGCCATGAACATTTTTGGGAGACGGTTTAGATCAGGCCTTAGGGGAAAAAGGATCATGGACTAAATACATAGAACCATTTGGATGCTTTTTCAAGTTGCATATTCCTAGGCCCCACTTCAGATACTGAAGCACAGTTACCAGGTATAAAGGGGTAAAGATTCACTCCAGGTAATTCACATACACGGCATGATTGGAAAGCCATTGCCAAAGCAGCAACTGCCTGACCTTAAGTTAGTGCAGAGGACTGTGACCGGCTTCTGTGCCCCCCTATTCTCCCCTGAAAGGAGACACAGAAGATGGCTAGGCTATAAGGAGAGTTATTTAGATTATGAATGGAGACTCTCTGACCATAAGGGTGACCAGGAAAATGGCTGCTCTGTATGGAAATTGTGCAGAGTTCCAAGTGTGCAACATTTCCTGCCCAGAGGTCCCTGGCATTTATACCTGTACTAGGACATATTGTCCATGTGGGAAGTAGGGCACTTATTATCACCCAGTCAGTGTGTATTCTCATGGGCCTCCATGATGAATACCTTTGCCCCTCACCAACTCTCAACCCCCTTTCAGCCTTTCTCTGGTCCCTTGCCTCTAACCAAAGACCGTCTTCCCAGGATTACTTAAGTAAAAATGAACAAAATACATGATTGGTTTTCTGAAAAAATTTTTTTTATTATCATTTATTATTATTTATGCCTACATAGCCTGGTCTTCCTAGGCGGTCTCCCATCCAAATACTAACCAGGCCCGACTCTGCTTAGCTTCCGAGATCAGACATCAGGCTTGTTCAGGGTGGCATGACTGTAGACCATGGACTGTGCCTTCACTGGGGCATGAACCCAGCACCTTCTGCATGTAAAGCAGACGTGCTAACCACAACACTATGGAACCACATCCTGAAAGTTTTAAACCATTTATCATATAAGTATTAAATTTATACTTGCTTTAGAGAGTAGATGAACTTGGTGCATTTGAATATTCTCTACAGTGTTAGATATTCTGAGAAAATACTGTTTTTGATGGAAAGTCAAACTCAAATTCATTGATTTTAAAGTTGCCTTTTCTGGATGATAACCTCTCACAGAGTGAGGACAGCATGTATTCTTGAGAAGTAGCATTGCTGCTGCTCCGTCTGGGACAACACATGCCTTAAGATGGGAAACAAACTAACTTCTTGAGACTTTCCACCTCATGAGTTTGTGACCTACATAGACAAACTGAATAACCAGCCACTGCATTAATTTGCCACACAAGATAACTTTCGTGTATTAAAAGCTGGAGATCTGACCTTCATTCTCATTGGCAACTTGTATTATATCAGGGAAGCAAGTGGTAAACTTCCTCTGCTAGACTCTGTAGGTCAAAACAAAGACCATATTGCAGAAATCTGCTGATGTTTCTTCCCAAGAAGGACATATCTTTTACATGCTCCTGGATTACCAGCCCCAATTTCATTCTTTCTTCATATACCTTCTGCCCAATAGACTTTTAGATTAGAAGATGTTCTGAAAGCTATCTTTTGACTTTTTTTTTTCAAAGATTCTGATTCTCTAGCCCTTGATAATAGGCATATGGTGTGGAAAGAAAGTCCCTGCTGTTTTAGCCATTTCGAATCAGAGGAGGTTTTCTCTGAGGCCTTTCAATGATTAGTTTGATGAGTGATCAACCATGGTTTCTGCCCATAGTATAAAATTTGGTGCCAGTTGCTAAGGGGCTCAGTTTTCATATGTTTTTTTTAACTTATTTTAGAATATATACACTCATGTGGTTACACTTTCTTCCCAAAGATATGGGCAAGATATGAAAAGCTCTTTTTGTCAGTGTTTAATATTCTAAACCATAATAAGTTCTCAAATTTTTTTACTTGATTTGATATCAGGAAGTCCATTTGCCAGTATTCTGAGACTATTTGTGATAATATGGAAAAAATTACTGACAAGTAATTTATAGAAGTAAAATATAGAAAATCTATATTTTAACCATGGTAACATTTCCTACTTACCTTGGGTGACCAATTTAACCTCTTGTGCTTTAATTTAAACATCTTTAAAACTGGAGTAGTTATAACATCTGATACTTCCATAGCGTTTACAGTTTAGAAATCTATTTAAAATGCAATATCTTATGTGTCTCTTAGGGGACATATAATTGTGTTCATTTTATAAATGAGAAATTCAAGTCCTTTATAAGCAAAGCAACTTGCCAAGATCCCTCAATATTTAATGGCAAAGTAGTAGTCCTGGAACCAAAATACAAGTCTTTGGAAAGTTTACTAATTTTTCCCATATTTAAAACTGTCCTCCAGAGCTCAGGGAATTATTGAGAGGAATAAGTGAGGTGGAAGCAAAAAGAATTTTTTTAAACAATCAATAGTTATATAAATGTAAGTTAATATTTAATCAAGCAGGATTATCTTTACTAATGAAACCCTTTCAATATTCTTACTATTCTTTTTAGTTTCCTGGGGTTAAAAGTGACCAAAGCTGAGATGGGAAAGAGAAATTAATATAGACACAAATCTTTGGATAGCAGTTCAAAAACTTGATTCTTCCCCCTCCCCCAATAAATACACACATTTATTTGTTATACATAATTTATCTAGAACTTACATACATTCAAATAAATTCCACAGAAAGACTATTTTCTTTTTTTTCTTTTTCTTTTTTAATTAGAGTTGACATTCAGTATTATTTTATATTAGTTTCAGGTGTACAGCATAGTGGTTAGACATTTGTATGATTTATAGAGTGATCCCTGGATTAGCCTAGTACCCACCTGGCACTATATGTAATTATTACAATGTTACTGACTATATTCTTTATGCTGTACTTTACATCCCCGAGACTATTTTGAACTTGATTCTTTATTTCTTATGTTAACAAGCAGTTCCACACCAGGCTGAGGCTGCTTCTTGGCTCTTGTGTTGGATAAAGACTGCACTGACAGCTTCTAACTCTCTTTTAAGAGAGTTTTCCTTTCACAACTTGTACCATTTGTTAAATTTCTAGTGACTTCCACAGTTGTGCTCAGGGGAAATATTAGCCATTGTTAAAATAAATAAATGCCTGTTATTGCTCACCCTGAAGCCACCCAGAATTGTGCATGCAAGGAAGCAATTTTGTTGCAGATTGAGTGCTGCCATTCAAAGCATCTGCCTTTGTGACTGTTGATTTTGGCATTATATTTGGATCATTCTTTTCTGTGACTACAGTGTCCTAATATGTATAGCCTATTCTTCCTGTGGCAATCACAGGGGCTTTCATTGCATCTTAGCTACTCTGGAGGATGGCTGCTTAGTTCTTCATGGTGCTCCCCAATACTACCACCTAGCTAGTATACATCTGAAATATCCTCCAAATTTGGTGGAAATTAGCCTAGTTCTTCATGATGGTGCTCCCCTAATACTACCACCTAGCTAGTATACATCTGAAATATCCTCCAAATTTGGTGGAAATTAGCCTATTTTTGAATGATGTAGTGGTAGACAAACAGATATCTTAATTTTATTTATGTAGATTTATAAAAATAAAATTGTCATCAAGTTTGGAAGTTGTAAGTTCAGGCATGTGGTACTTCGGCTACCATTGTGGCTTTACATTTGAATGTAGAGCTTTCTACCTTTAGTCTTTTAAAGGCAAAGAGATGGCTATAGATAGAAAGTTTGTGTTCTCCTCCCCGCATAATTCATTTGTAGATATCCCAGCCCCCAAGGTGATAGCATTAGGAGGTGTGGCCTTTGCAAAGTAATTCAGTCATAAGAACAGAGACTTCATGAATGAGATTGGTGCCTTTATAAAAAAGGCCCCAGAGAACTCCCTTACCCGCTTCTAAGTGAGGGTACAGAGAGAAGGTATCATCTATGAACCAGAAAACAGGTCTGTATGACCCCACTCCTGTAGATTCTAATTTAAATTGGTTTGGGACAAGGCATAAATATCTTAAAAAAATTTTTTTTAATGTTACCTGAGTGATTATAATGTGCAGCTAGACTTGAAAACCACTGTTTCAGGTCAGAATTACCTGGGGGCTCTTGGTTAAAATTCAAATTCCATGGGGCCCACCATCAAAAATTCTGGTTTGATTGGTCTGAAGTGGGACCCAGGAATCTACCCTAAGTGCTTATAATTTGTGTGCTTCTCAGAAAACACTTTGAAACACACCATTTGTGAGCTTCAGATGTAATCTCATTGTCTATTTTGTGGGAAACAGACTAGATATTTTAATTCACTAAAAATGAGTATCCAAACTCAACTTTCTCAGAAAGGTAAAGGAAAAGAATATAGTGATTTATTTCCATTTGTTATTTGTTTTATATCTTACACTTCTCCCTTATCTATAAAATTATGTGTTTGCTGTGCAAGAGCTTGTCAATTTTGAACATAGACTCAAGTCTCTAAAATCTTTCAGAGTTTCTGCTTTCAGTTTTTATGAAAATTTAATTGAATTATCATTTTTTTACTTTAAGATTTTTAATTATTAAAATATAATCATGTTAACTTCTTTTTATTGAAGTCTGATAATAAAAACTACAAGAAATGAAAATCTTTCAAAAATCTAAAATAAGTTGATGCACATACTGTAGGGTACCTTGTACTCTTGCTACTTATGACATCAGCTTCTAAAGCTCCTAAAGCTTTTGAAATAGGTTGTATGCTCTTTCTGTCACCAGTTTCCAGATGTTATTTCATATAATCCTACCAGGCCCTTGAGGAAGATATTACTGTTCCATTGTGTAATCCTGAAAACTGAGCTCCACAGAGGCTAAGACTAAGTAGATCCCGAAGGTCGTAACCCTGACAAGCAGCAGAGATGGATTTAAACTTAGGGTCTGTCTCACTTTGAGGCCAGAGGTCTTTTCTCATACCAAACTGTCTTTAGATAGAGAAAAGTCATAGACAATTTTTACAGAACTAACAATTTATGATACTTCTCCTTTAAACCACTAATACTATTCTTTCTTTGTGCAGATATTTATTAAAATACAAATGTAGAGGCTATTGTAAAATAAAAGCAGAAAACAAAACTGTATGTTGTGTGAGAAGGATTAGATATGTAAAGAAATTTATAGAAAATAGTGTCAAATGCTAATTAGAAGTTTTTTTCCTCACTCCCTCGTTCTCTTTCTCTGGCAATAAAGTTTTTAGAAATCATTCTAAGAAAGCCCAGCTATCGATCATGTGTGTTGATCCTTCTCTCCTCCATGCCTTATGTTATCATTGGGGGGTGGGGGGGGTGGAGTAAAAGGTTCTACAAGATACCTGAAGAGATCCAAGAGCTTTTATGATTTAATATATGGATAACTCAATCTTAATTTTAACTCAAAATTGACTTGGCATGTTTAGTTCATTAAAAGAATGAGCCATGGTGTATTAGTTGGTCACTATCTACAGGCAACCTGTATTAGGGTTAGAAGGTCACTCTATTTACACTATCATGAGCTTTCCCTGAAAGCTTTTCTCCCATCTTAATCCAGCCTATTGGTAGACTAGGGCCTCCTACTGTCAAACATCCTCTCATCTGAGAATATAAACAGTCCTTATTTTCTCCTACATTCAAAGCATTAAGTTTCTTAGAAAAGTTCTTAATGAATAGTTACAAACCACTTTATCAATACATGTGTTTTGCTGGGAATATTCCATTATAAACCTTCCTTACCTGGCAGTCGATAGAGTTTAAGATTATAATGCTTGCTCTTAAAAATGTGAGAGGGCCACCTGTCAGAATGGCCATCATCAATAAATCAATAAACAACAGTTTTGGCAAGGATTTGGGGAAAAGGGAATGCTAGTGCACTGTTGGTGGGATTGCAAATTGGTACAGCCACTATGGAAAACAGTATGGAGGTTCCTCAAAAAATTAAAAATAGAACTACCATATGACCCAGCAATTCTACTTTTGGGTATTTGGAAGAAATCCAAAACACTAATTCAAAAAGATATGTGCACCTCTATGTTCATTGTAGTGTTATTTATAATAGCCAAGATATGGAAGCAACCTGAGTGCACATCAGTGGATGACTGGATAAAGAACTTGTGATACATATATATAATCAGATATTACTTGGCCATAAGAAAGAACGAAATCTTACCATTTGCAACAACATGGATGGATCTGGAAGGTATTATGCTAAGTGAAAAAAGTCAGACAGAGAAAGACAAATGCCATATGATCTCACTTATATGTGGAATCTAAAGGACAAAGTAAACAAAACAGAAACAGACTCATAGATGCAGGGAACAAGCTGATGGTTGCCAGAAGGGAGGGGGTTTGGGGAGTGGAGTGAAAAAGGTGAAGAGCTTAAGAACTACAAATTAGTAGTTATGAAATAGTCATGGGAATGTAAAGTAAAGCACAGGGAATATAGTCAATAATATGGTAATAACTATGTATAGTGCCAGGTGAGTACTAGACTATTCGGGGGAGGAGGGGTCACTTCATAAATTATGTAAATGTCTAACCTCTATGGTTATACAACTGAAACTATTATAAAATAATATTGAATGTCAACTCTAATTGAAAAATCAAAAAAGTGAGAAAAATGGTGAAGGGGGATAAGAGGTTCAGACTTCCAGGTATAAAACAAATAAGGCATGGGGATGTGGTATACAACTTAGGGAATATAGTCAATAATACTGTGCTAGCATTGTTTGGTGTCAGATAGTTGCTGGACTTATCATGGTGATCACTTCTTTAGGTATATAAATGTCGAATAACTATAGCATACACCTGAAACTAATGCAATATTGTAGGTTAGCTCTATTTTAATAAAAATCTTTAAAAATGTGAGGGGAATATCTTTTACTTTTATAAGTATTTTTCTCCCCCCGCCCATATTCAAAGAAGTTAAGACATATGTTTAAGTGACTTCTACTTAAAAATAAAACATGTCCAGAAACTAGCAGATTAAGCTTAAATAAGTAGGTAATGGAAGCCATAAATGAGACTATTAAACACTTACCATGAGTTCTTTTTTAAAATTTCTGTACAGAGCTCATCAGTCTGTATTGCTCTAAAGAGACAAGGGGAAGGCTTTACATTTGGATATTAATTCTTATTTTTATTATCCAGAAGTGATTTCTTGACGCTAAACAATCATTTGTGTAATGTGGAATTGGCTAAACTTTATTTCTACCTCCATATTAAATATATTTTGTTTTATGCACACCTTGTCAAAATATATGAATAGCATGATAAGCTAAATAAAAATAAACAAAGGAAGAAAATCAGAATGAGATTGAAACATAGAGGCATTATCTTTTGGGGATTACAGCTCTTAAATGTCATGTTCTTCTCTGGACTAGCTTCACAGCCCAGAAAGGCTTTTTCAGAGGGCTTAAGACAAGGGGCAAACTTAGGTGTAATGTTAGAAAATTGACGGAGGAACAAAATGGGATAAGGAGCCGGTGAGCAGGAGGAGAGCAATAGATTAAATAGCTAGAACATGTAATCTGACCACCTAGGCAAGCTATGTGATGGTCATTATTACTGAGTTTATGAGACTAGATTAGACATACATACACACACTGACACACACATGGACACATTGTACGGGATGTACAATGAACAGATGGAGCATAATGACAAAAATTATGTCTTTTGTAGTTGAATACATCCTGACAAATGTCCATATACACACCTTCTGGATGTTGTAGCCACACAGTTGTTCAAAATAAATACATTAATATCTTAGTCCATATTATGAATCTATCACAGACTGACTCCTGCTTGATCTTCTTTCTTCTATTGGTTTAACTAGACCTCACACTTGTTTAGATGCGTGATCTGTAGGAATGGAAAGTAGCTTAACCACTTATATAGTCTATTTGTCTATCAAGACAAAGAATTCTTAAGAATACTGATTCAGATGTTCAAACATTCCCACCCCGCCCCTCTAAACAACATCTTTTTTTTTTTTTTTGCTAAAAGGTTTATATTTGATTATGTTTTATGTTTATGGCCTACCTATAAAATACCATTAAACTGCCATTGTAAATCAGAGATAATGTTCTATTGACAATCCTTGAGCTAAGTAGCAAACTTTCCCTTCAGTAAGCTCCCTGCAGGTTTATATGACAAAGAGTAACTCTCAAATCTCATGTCCTGGGTCTATAGGAACATAAATCTTTGTCCACTTGTAATGTTTGTACAGAACTTTCTCATATAAGTGTTTTAATCTGCACAACAGTACCGTGATTGAAGCTGACAGGCCTTTGGGATTTATAGTTTCAATGGGTCACAGAACTCCCTGTCAAAAGTTTCCTGTTAAGATGGCAAATGTTGACATTCAATAGAAAACAATTTAGACATTCTCTAACACATTGACAAATAATTTCTTTTTCAGATGATTTAAATGTTACTTTAGCACTGCCCTCAAAACTTTCCCACTAAGAATTATATATGTCTTGGCTAAAAAAAATAATAAAATAAAAAATGAAATCCTCAACACAAATAGTCTTGTCATTTAGACTAGAGGTTCTAAGCCTGAGTTTCAAACACAAGCTTCAATGAAATCTATTAGACTTTTGAAATAATTTTGCATTTCTTGGATAATGTGTATTCTGAGGGAGGTTTTATAAGTTTTAGCAAATTCTCAGAAAAGTGTGTGGCCCTGCAAGAGATTGAAGCCTTCTTCTAATTCAGTTAATAAGAAATGCCATTTACCACTGTCTTGAACTATGACATCATATTATAAGTCATTTCAGAGGGAACGTTTATTATTGACATTATTAATTCCCACAGATTAAAGATGACCCCTAGTATCTACATTGTCCTTTTAAATCTGCTTATAAGGTTACCACAAATCTAAGTTCTTCTTGAACCTTTTATTGCTCCTGATCAAGTTACTCCCTCTGCCTGGCATGCTCTTACATCCTTCCCATTTCTCATCCCATTGACGTGCCGGATTCTGTATGTTCTAGCCATTCAGCATACATTGGTGAACAAAACAAACTAATATCAAGTCTTTTTTGAGATTAAATCCATGTTGGGAAATGAACAAATAAGTAAAATATATAGTACCTTAGATGGTGATAATTATTGTGGAGGAAAAATGAAGCAGGGAAAGGGATTGGCGCATTTGCAAATGGTTGCACTTGTGTATAGGATAATTAGGCCTCATCAAGAAAGGAATGCTTGAGAAAGACCTAAAAAAGAAGAAGGAGCAAGGCTTATGGATATCCAGAGATATAAAGAAAGGAAATAGCGAGTACAAAGGCCCTGAAACAGGAATTTTCTTAGCATGTTTGAGAGGGAGAAAGGAGGCCAATGAAGCTGGGCTGTGGTGAGCAACAGAGAGAATAGTAGGAGATAATGTTAAAATATGTGGAGTCTTCAAGTCCACTGTAAGGACTTTGCTTTCTGCTCTTAATAAAATGGGAAACCATTGGAGGAGCTTGAATAGAAGAATAGTATGACGTGACATACACTTAAAAAACTTCACTCTTACTTCCATGTTGTATATTGAGAAGAGATTATGGTGGGGTAGGGGCTGAGATGTGGAAATGCAAAATAAGAGATACCAGTGAGGAGGTTATTGCAACAACCCCAGGCATTGTTGGTAGATGCATTAGTTTGCTAGGGCTGTCTTAACAATGCACCAAAAATGGAGTGGCTTATAACAAATTTATTGCCTCACAGTTCTGAGGCCCAGCATCCGAAATTGAAGTGTCGGTGAGGCCATACTATTTCTGACAGCTCTAGAGGAAACATTTTTTTTTTGACTCTACCAGCTTCTGTTGTTTGCCAGCAATCCTTGGCATTCCTTGGCCACTCCAGTCGCATGGCTGTCTTCTCCCTCTGAGTCTTCATATCTTCCTACTGTGCATGTCTGTCTTGGTCTAAATTTCTTTCTTTTTCTTTTTTTTATACGAGTAATGGATTAGGGTCCATCCTAATGACTTCACTTTAACTCAATTACCTCTGTAAAGACTCAGTTTCTAAATGAAATCACATTTTGAGGTACCAGGGCTTCAACATATCTTTTTGAGAGAGACAATTCAAACCATAATAATTGCGTAGACCAGATCAGTATCAGTAGAAACAATATTTACTGACTATTTGCAGATATGTAGTATAGCATAGTAACTGTTATAAGTACTAATTAGTTGCTGTGATTATTTTTGTTATTAAAATTATTATGGTCAGATGATAAGTAGCACTATTTGAATGATAACAAGGCCATATTTCCTTAGGTAATGCATAAGAGAAAAGGTATGAGTGAAATTGAAGAACCCCAGGCATCAAATCCCTCTCTTCAGTTCAAAGTATCTCTAAGGTAACCCACATGATCCTGACTAGTCTTGCCTCATTGATTTCTGCTGCCCACTCTGCCCTGTTACCAGGGTCATTATTACCCCTGAGCCTGCCCATGTTACTTCCTGACTGCACCTGTAACTCCATCATACTTGTCACCTCTCTTTGTTACTAATATTGACTTGATTATATCAAATCTTCCTTTGGATCCTTTAAGTTCTTGAGCTATAAAATCCTTCTCCCATTTTACAAACTGAGTATCATTAAACTCTATTTCCTGTAAGATCTCTAGTAGGGTCTCAGGTATAGGGATTGGATATTAGCTCTAACACATGTTGACATGACATCTTCCTTGGTTTTAAGGTATATAAATCCAGTCTGGTCTGCCCCCAAGGACTTGAAATCACTTGTTTTGATTTCAAGTGAATACATAGCATAGGACCTTAACTGATATATGGCTGCTGAATACAATATATCAGTTCGTGGCTTGGGAAAACTGTGTTATAATATATCAGAATATTAATTTTTTTCATGGATATTCAAAATGTTTTAATGTTCATTTTCTAAATAATGACATTACATTGAAGGAGTAACAAGAGGCCTTATTATTTTTAATGTTTACTTTTAAATATGAAAATTGATATCAAATATTTGCTTTAATATAGGTAATTGTGTTATACAGTTGTTAAAAGATGATCAAATCATATTTTCTGCCTTAGAACATTTTAAGTTTAATGAAGTAGAGAGAGTTGCTAACAGATCATTTTAATATACTAGCTTAAATTCTAAGAGATTTTACGTGTTCTGGGAGCCAAGCGTGGACATTTATAAGCAGGAGGACAATAGGGAAGGTATAATGCCAGTAGAGAAAGGACTTCCTAGAAAAGAATTTTAGCTTAGGCTAAAACACTGAGGACGCAATCAAACAACATGGTCAAGAGCATTTTGGGAAGACAGACAGACTTCAAAAGTCATGAATGCATAAAATTTTATGACTTGAATGAAATAAAACTATAAAGGATTTGATATTAATAACACATATAGCACAAGGCGTGATAGTTACAGCTGCTGAGGATATAGATAAGGGTCAGGGCAGGAAGAAAGAAAGTGTGTGCCTTGAAAGAGCCCAAACTAGAGCCATTGAAGAGTCTTAAGAAGTGGAATGGCATGATCAGATTTTCACTTTAGAATTTCTCTTTGGTGGAAGTATGAATGATAATTTTAGTGAATCATGACTTGAGGCTGACGCGATGAGGAGTGAGGAAGAGGGAAGTGTCTAGGATGACTCAGACCTCTGATTGAATAAATGGAGCCATTAGCCTAGAGGAAAATAGAAGTAGGAGCAATTCTGAGTATAAGCTCATAGTGTAAGGATAATGATTTTAGTATTATCATTGGAATATACGGAAATTTGTGGCTAACGTGGATAGCTAGATTTGGACTGAGTTGGGTATGCTTAATGTCTTGAAAGTGGAGGACTTTACTTAAAAGTATTTAATGTTAAAAGAGCATTGGGCCAAAGACTGAACTATGGGGAGCACCAGTGTTTGAATGGATAATAGTAAGAAGAACCCATGAATGAGAGATAAAGTGAGAACAAAAAGGGTATCATAAATGTTAAGAAAGTAGGCTTAATAGAAGAATGGAGAGGTCAACAGTATAAAATGTAGGAAAAGTTCAATAAAGGATGGACTGAATAATAACCACTGGATTTATCTATGTAGGGATCAATAATAGTTAGCAGAGAAAAGAAAATAGTTTTAGTGTAGGGACGGTGGGACAAAAGCTAAGTTGTGTGGGTTGGTGACTGAATAGGAAGTGTGCAAATAGGATCTATATAAACTGTTCTTTCAAGAAAATTGTATCAGATTTGGGCTCAGCAGGAGACAAATGATAGACTTTATTGGATAATTTGAGGAAGGCTAAATAAAAGCCTTCCACGTAAAATATGGACAACCCTATGGTTTCTCTACAGTGCTACCCATGGGCTAGTTACAGCACACCATTTCCATCCATTGGCCTAAAGAGATAAGAAAAAGGAGAAGGGGGAGGGATAAGGAGGAAAGGGAGAAGGAGAAAGAAGACAGGGGGTGGGGAGAAAGATAGAGACAGAAAGAGAAACTGTGTCAAGAAGGCTGCCTGACATGAGCTGTGGCTTTTGGTCAAGGAATTGATTTAGCCCATGGAGACACCTCAAAGAGGAGCTGGGCCAAAAATCCTGATCCTCGCTCTCCTTCCTCCCTTATATTTCCTTTAGTACTTCCCACTGGCTAAACCCACGGGAAGCAAGGCAGCAAGTAAGCCCATCAATGTAGTTATACAGGCCCAGTAACCCAGGAAACAGAGCAGAAAAGGGTGGGAGTGGATCTGGAGGGGCAAATGAAATATGTTCAGTAGAAAATTAGTTTGAGTAGAGAGGGAAGAAGATATAATATTAAAGTAGCTGAAAAATCAAACAAAGGGTTGAATTTTGTGAAGCTTTTTTCCCCTCCCCACCAGGATAGGAGAGGTAACATAAAAGCGGGTCGGGTAGAAGGAGGGAAGATAACAGAAAAGAAGTTAAAGCTATTGGAGGACATAAGGGTACTTGATGGAGAAAAGTCCTGGAGGATTCAGGTGATCAGATAAAGAGTCAAAAGGAAAGAGTTGGCTTTAAACAGAAGGAAGAACATTTCATTCTCTCAGATTGGGAAGGAGAGGCAGAAGCACAGTCGTATTGAATCTCTAGATGGTGACGGAAACAGAAGCAAGGGTGAAGAAGTTGAGTGAGCTGACCACCTTGCCTCAGTTTTTCCAATAAAGAAGGTATGACCAATCATCTGCTGAGAGTGAGAGGGTAGGATTTGGCAGGGTTTTGAAGAGAGTTATATTTCTTTAAAACAGTCATTTATAGGAGTGAGGGAGGGCAGAAAAAAGAATTAACCAAGAATAAGAAATGTCCACTGAAAGGTGGTGTTGGAGATCATGAAATATCACATGTGCTCTGTATGTATGACAGGGTTTTCTTATTCAGTGATATATGCACAGAACCTGATGTGTAAGTCAAGATGGCCAGTTGAAGGGGTGGTTCAAGATCATGGTTTTATCACATTAGTTCAGATTGGGGCAGAACCAAAGGGAATGAGGCCACTGGTGATCATCCCTCAAAATCTATCTTATATTACTAAGATATTTTTATTTTCTCCCTCTTCTTTTGGGTAATTTTTTAAAGAAGTATATTTGCAGCATCCTTAAGCCCATGGTAATGGTGGTGTTCTTAGAATTATTTCATAATGTTTAGATAAAATTCCTGCAAGTATTATAATTAGCATTTTCATGCTAAGTACAACAAATTTCTTCTGAAGGTTAAAGCAAATGTCACATAAGGCATATAAATACAACCAAGGCTTGAATTTTAGTAAAAAATGATACTGCATTTATATATCGCATTGCTGTTTGCTAAGTCCATGCAGCTTATAGCTAACAAATTAATACTATATTTCAAAAGGAAGAGAACTACATTGAATTGTTGCAATGACATTTTTCTTTTCTTTTTTTTTTCATCAATATTAGTATTTTTTTAAATGGTCAATTCTATTTTCAAAATTCTAAAAATTATATTTTTTACAAATGAAGTGGGAAAATGTCATTGTTAGAAAAGAGCGTCACATACTGTAGCCACAGACCTGTCAAATCTATACTTAACTGTTTGAAATATAGTTACATATCACCCAGTTGGAAATTGTGCCTTTGTAGTTTTACTTTACCAGCTACATACTAAAGACACTACATACGTGTGTCCTTGTGAAGGGGATGAAATCTGCCTATCAATAAAGATAGATTTTATTTGTACATAATGTCATCTTAGTAGAAATGAAGATTTCTATGAATCTATTATACTCTCAGATTCATTTAACACATAAATACTTCCATGTTGTTCTTGATTAGATATAGAAAGAGGTTTCTTAATTCTGTCAATATTAAATAAGGTAAAACAATTTGGAGAGTTTTCTTTCCTTATAGTGAAGAGTAATAAAAGGAAAATAAAGAGGAGGGATGTGAGTCATGTGCATTGGTTATTGTGGGATTGATTGTAGTAATTGATCCATGGCAGATATTACTCCTATAAAGTTATTGATTTTGCTCTCTTGCAGCCATTTTTCCCATATCTATAAAAGGAAGTAGGATAATCTTATCTACAGGAATCACTAATTCTCAGGCAATGCTTGAAATTAAACAACTATACTTTAGCAGCTACTTTATTTTGGTTTTAGTAAAATAAGGATCAGAAAATAATACTTTATTCACAGCCTTCCACTGGGTGACTCAGCAACCTAGGATCTTTCTGTCTTTGACTGCATCATTGCCTAGATACACTGGTCCTTCACTTTTGGCCAACAACAAAAGAGTGGATACTGCAAGGAAATTATACTAGGGTAGACCCGAACATGATGCACATCATTTGTGCTCACATTTCTTAGCTGGAACTCAGTCATGTAGCAACTCCTATCTTTAAAGAAGGCAAGGAAATATTATCCAGCCTTGTGCAAGAGAAGAAGAAAGAGTTTGGTGATAAATTAGTCTTTGCTGTAGAGATTCACTATATGTCTTACCCTTCTTCCTACACCTAGAACACAGAGTAGACAATAAGAAATCTCATCTAGACACTGTTTCCAGCTCAAAGTTCAGGATCTTCAGACAATGTGCAATCCTCTTTCTCAAGTCTGAAAGTCAAGAGTTTGTTCTGAGGCACATTAAGGTTGAGATGCCTATTGGCTGTCTTAAGTGGAGATGCTGAATAAGTAGCTAGATATATGTGGTGTCCATATCTTCCACTTTGCCCAAGAAAATTGTCTTGGAATAATTATTAATATCACTTCTGTCTCTAATGTGTGTGTAGTTTATGATATATGGATGTTAAGAGTCTGGAGTTGAGGAAACAGACCATGACTGCATAAAAATTTTGTTATTCTTTGGGACATACCTATTACTTAAATGATGGAATCTTAGGTACTCTGACATTTAGAGATTGGGAAGAGAAAGTGGATACAAATGAGGTGACTAAGGCTGGTCATTGCCCAGTGGCTAGGAAGTGAACCAGGAGAATGTGGAGTTCACGTGTCTGGAGAAAAAAAGGAATAGTGGCAGTTCCTTGGAACTCAGTCCTTTGAGAAGGAATGGACATTTTAAAAAGTAAATTAAAAATTACCTTTTTAGATTAACCTTCTATCACCTAGTCCCAAAGACCACTGACTCTAAGAATATAGAACTCACGGTTCTTGAGATGCACCATGTTCTTAGTTTTCTGCACCTTTCTACCAGCTGTGTCTCTTCCTACAGTTTCTTCTAGCCTTTATGCCTTCGGTGAATCCCTACCCATGATTCAAGATTCTGCTCAAAGGTTTGTGAAGCTTTCCACAAATCTCCACATCAGGCAGTGCTATTGGTTTCACACAATTGACTATCATTAGTCACTCCTTCCTCCAAGATCCATTCAATTTTTCCTATACCTCTAATACTATAGCCTCTCTTATCTGATGTGACAGGAACCAGAAATATTAATAACTAACACCAATCAAGAGAATGTATATGATGTGCCAGGCACTCTTCAAAGTTCTCAAGATACGGCAATGTATTTATTTTACGACTATATAAGGAAAGTACTATCTCTATTTATAAAAGAAGAAAATGAGGCACAAAAAGATCAAATAACTCACCCAGAATCACATAGCTCATGAATATATGAACCACAATTTGAACCCAGCCAGTATGACACCAGAGCTTACACTCTTATCAAAGTATTGCATGTAGCTTAATAATTAGTAGTTTAATAAAAAATGTTGGTTAGATGTTTTATTTCAACTTAAAACCTTAAAAAGTATAATTACTAATATTTTGAGGCATTAATAATCTTTCCTATGTAAACCATACCATAATATAGCCTCTGAAATTTCTAATTTTGGTTTCTTTGAGTGGAATAAGAGATTCTACTGATAAACATTTATAAAACTATTAATAAGCATACAATTCAACTGATGGAAGTAGAGGTTCACAGCCTAACCAGTCTAAAGTAACTGGTATGCTGTAGGCATCAATTAGTGTGTTTTCCAAAGAGAATGGCTAGTTATGTTGATTAAGTGAAAGTCAATTAAAGAGGTTCTAGTCTGGTTAGTATCATGGGCATTCCTCTAACTGCATTTGCTTATCATTTTGAAATCATCTGTTTATGTACCTTAGTTCTTTACCAGACTGTAAGCAGTAAGCCTTATTTTATTCATTATTGTATCCTCAGTACCTACAACAAGCCTGTCCTGCATATAATAGGGGTTCCTACAAGTCTTTGATGAATTACAATACACTGAATTACCCCACTGCATTGTAGTAACATGCTAATGAAAGGGTCTACCCCTGCTATGCCCTTGGGAATGGGACAAGGTCTTATTTATTATTCAAGTAAACTCTAATTGAAATATAGCTTATATATAGAAAAGTATATAAACCATAGAGTACTGTTTGATGGATTTTTACAAACTGAACACATCCATGAAACCAGCACCGAGCTTGAGAAACGGTGCAGGAATCATGCCAGAAGCCCATTTCCTGCTCCACTATGCTCACAACACCCTCATTGAAGATTTAACTGCTGTTCTTACTTTAATACTTTGAATTAGTTTTGCCTCTCATTGATTTTTAGAGTCGAATAAGTGGAATTGTACAATATGTAATCATTTGTATCTGGCTTCTTTCACTCATTATTTTGTAGGAATCACTCACATCGCTATAGTTAAAGTTTATTAATATTCGTTGTAGTGTTTTCTACTGAATGAATATACTTCAACTGATCTATTCTACTCCTGATGGACATTTGGGTTTCCAGTTGAGGCTATTATGAACAGTGTTGCTACAAAATCCTTGTAAATGCCTTTTTACTTGCATAATGCACAAAATTTTTTGGAGGGATATATATATACCTAGGAGTGAAATTCCTGAATCTAGTTTAGCTTTAGTAGGTATTTACCGAACAGTTTTCCAAATAGTTGTACAAATATGTGCCCTTGCAGACAGTTTATGAGAATTTAGTTTTTCTACCTTCTCCCCAGCACTTGTTTTCTTTTCTGTTTTGGCTATCCTGGTGAGTGTGTAACAGTAATGCATTATGGTTTTAAATTGTACTCCCTTGATGCCTAATTAAGATGAGCACTGTTCCGTATATTATATATTTAATAGCCATTTATATAACTTTTTTTGGGTAAAATACTGATTTTTCTATTGGACTTGCCTGTCTTTGTTCTTAATGATTTGTAATAATTCTTTAAATATTCTAGATATGAATCATCTATCGGGTATTAGCATTGCATCTATCTTCCTTCACTCTGACTCATCTTCTGATTCTCTTCATAGTATCTCTCAAAGAATAAAATGTCTTAATTTTAATATACTCTTTTTTCCCTGTATGGTGACCACTTTTTGTCTGCTGTTTAAAAAAATCTTTTCTTATCCCAAAGTATTGAAGATTTTCTCTTACACTTTCTTTTAATAGCTTTATGGTTTTTATCTTCCACATTTAGATCTACAATCTATTTAGAGTTGATTTTTCTATATAGTATGAGATAAAGGTCCAAGATATATGAAATAGGAAGTGGCTTCTCACCAGATACCAAATCTGCCACTGTCTTGATTTTAGACTTTCCAGCTTCCAGAACTATGAGAAATACATTTCTGTTGTTTATAAGCCACCTAGTCTATGGTATTCTGTTAAAGCAGCCTGAATGGACTAAGACATGTGCTAATACTACTCTATTTTAATTACTATAATTTTTAATAGTAAAATATGGACAGTAAACATCCTTCAGTCTTTTTTTCTTAATTAGTATCGCTTTGGCTATTGTGCTCATTTTGCATTTTCATATAAATTGTAGAATTAGTTTGTTAATTTCTTCAAAAGATTCTGCTGTGCTTTTGATTTGGATTATAATAAATTAATCAATTAAGGAAGAGTTTCTTCCATATTAACAATAGTGTCTTCTAAACCATAAACATGGTAATCCCTTTATTTACTAAAGTCGATTATTTTTGTGTTCTCTATGCGTAGTATGTACCTGGAGCTCAGCTGACACTCAGAAATGTGATTTCTCATATTCTCTTTCCTTCTACTCTTATGCCCTCGATCAACTAATATTTTCCCCTTTTGTATCATGAGATCCTCAACTAAAAACATTCAGTTCTCTCAAAGATTATCTTTCCCTCAGAGTCAAAACTCTCTGACGTATCAACTGGGCTAATATAACCTGTGCTCTCTAAGAAAACAGTGCAACAACTCTTCTCAAGTTACCTATATTTTGTTATTTATCTTAATAGGGCATAATGCCTCCAATCACTATAATATATGGAATATGAGGTTCTTCCACCCATGGAAAACAGAGCTAGGTAATGATAAATAGAATATGTTAGCAGGAGATCTATTTTGACTACATAAATATATTTCTAAATAGAATAAATCACAGATACATGTTTTATTAACAAATATTAAATTTGGTACCAATTATATGGATATATTTATACAGAAAACTTCAAGTAAAGTTATCATGTATTCTAATGCTAATACCCGTATATATTTTTTCACAGTGTGTGACCCAGTAATGTTCAGAGCTGAGATCTCTTTAACCAGACTCCAGTGATGACAGCCCAGACTTCTCTTCCAAGGGCTTCTGCTGGCTTTGTTGTGTGTATATGTGCATGCATGTTTGTGGGCAAGTGTACTGGCATATCTCAACCATTTAAACAGCTCTACACTTTTTTTAAAATTTAGGTTCCAACTCCTGGCAATTGCAGCACTAAAGAAACAGCCACATAGCTTCTCATACTCTTCTTTGACTAGAATAACTAATTACAGTTCAGCACTGTAGGTACGGAGTTATTAGCTAATTCTCAACTCTAGACACTGCAATTTAATTACAGGCCAGCAATGTTTAGAAGCAGAAACCTTGGCAATTAGCAGCAAATTTCAATCTTTTTTTTTTTAGCACAGCATGTGAGCAGTTGCCTCCAGGAGAAGAGGAATCAAACATAAATAAAAGCAGCACATGTATTCTAGATCTATAATTGTTACTGAGAGTCACAGAAGCCTCAGCAGGGTTTGATCAAAGGAATTTTTGCCACCTATAAAATGAAGCAAATGTGTTACTGTCTAGCAAGAAGTTACGTTAGAAATAATTTAAAGAGCATAAAGTAGATTGTCTTATTTCAAAGTGGTGTATATATATATATGTATATGTATGTATGTATGTATGTATATATTTTATTTTAGCATTAAGTGTCTATGTTTTATTTCATATATTTGAAGAAAGTTAGTGCTGAAAAGGAGTAAGTCCAGCACCATTGTCACTATTTAAATAAAATAACTGAAGTCCAAAAGGAGTATGGGACTTGCACACAGGGTCATATAGGTGGTTGGAGCCCTGGCTGGGACTGGAATTCCAATCTCTGAATGACCCAAAATTGCTCTTTTTGTTAGACCCGCTGAGCATCAAGTCTCCTGCCAAGGAGGTTTTCAAGTTGGAATTGATACTAATCACCAATTCTGTTTCTAGTAGCCTTTTACTAAATTAAACATAAAATTGTGTACATGGTACACTACTTTCTAATCTGTGAAAGGGAAGGACAGACTGTTCCCTTTGCATTATCTAAATGTATTGAATAGATTCTTCAATTTGAATAGTATAAAGATGGTCCAAGGTCACTTGCGTGTCTAATTTTGCTTCTGTGGAAAGTTCAAAAATCCAGGTGGTGAATGAAAGAAGAGAGATTTTTGCATAAGAACTTGATTATTTTGCAGTCAACAAATACTTAGAGATTCTCTTCTCAATTTACCTGATGAACACATGCTATACATAATGCCACTCATTAGATTCAACATGGCTATTGCTGTCTATTTTTACATAGAATAGCTACATCATCTTGATAAAATAGAGAATCATTTACCTTGAATAGATCCTTAAGTACACCTGAAGTGTAGAAGGGCTATGTGGCTTGGTCAAGTTTATATAGGTAGTCAGTGTTAGAGATAGCATTCAAACCGCTGCCTCTTGACTCTCAGAGGGGTCTTAAAAAAATTGCTGCACAATTTTAATCTAGAAATAAGAGATATGCCATGGGAGAAGTGGAGAGTGAACTTAGAAACTAGGAAAAGTAAATTCTAGGTCCAATTATGAATGATTGGCTGTATGTCCAAATGCCTAATTGCTTCAACTCCTCTAAGTTTCAGCTATCAAATTCCACAAAATTAAGAAACACCCAAGAATTATTCCATTTTATGTAAATTTGATTTCAACTATAAAAGATCAAAAAAGTGATATATCATCTAGACTAGATATATATTTCAAAATCTTTCTAGAAGATAATACTGCAATAGAGAGAAACTGTTTACCTACTCAGTATATATTTCCCAGCAGTGAAGAATTTGTATGTGTGCTACTGAGTAAAAGCTTCATTATTTTTTTAGAAATCCAATGCAAAAATTAACACATATTTAAATAAATATGCTGGAATTGGTTTTACAAACAAAAGCTGTAGAAATCGCTTTCATTATGAAAAAAAATATCTTTAAAGGTATTGTAACTGCCCTACCTCAGTAATTGTCCTCCCTGAGGCACAGCAATTATCTTACAAGGCAAAAGCTAAAGCCACATATTAGATGTGTTCCTGGGGACAAAGGAATAATATCAAATGCAATCTGGAAGGGTAATATAATTGAAAGTGCATTGTAAACTACAAACAAAATTACACATACCATTAGGAATATTGGCATGGCATAGTGAAAGGAACACTGGAATTGTCATTAGAAAATAGATTTCAGTGGCAGTATGACCATTTACTAGCTAACTGAGCTTAGGCAAGTCACATGACTTCTCTGGCCCTCATCTGTCAAATAGGGATTATAATAGTTGCCTGATTTACAGAGTTGCAAAGAGTGAGGTAACATATGCTAAAGTGTGTTGTAAAATGTGTTGTGTTTGCCAAATGTTAAATAATGTTATTTGCTACTTATATACTGAAGCTCCCCGTTACATCTCTTTCTGTGTGTTAAGCTTCCAGCTTAGAATGATGACTTTTGGCATATGACATTATTAAAGTGATTCAACCTCCTTTATCATTTAATGTCCTTCTCCCAGGCCTTTTATCCTTTAGCCCTTTGGATCTCTCTTAAGTTTAGATCAGAATTTAATTCTTAAGTCAGAGTAGCCTAGTCTACTCAAGTCCAATAGACTTGGACTGGAAAACTTGCTTTGTCACTCATTGGCTATGTAGATAGACTTGGGGAAGATTTTTAGTGTATCTAAACCTCAATTTTTTTCATCTATAAAATTGATTATTGTGAAAATCTAATGAGCAAATCATGGAAAATACTTAGTGCAATTCCTCTAATCCTGGTATTTTTTTTCTAATTATTATTATTTTTTAAATTAATTTTTATTATGGTGACACTGGTTAACAAAATCCAATAAGTTTCAAGTGTACAATTCAACAGTAAGTCATATTAATATTGCTTTGTATGTTTACCACTCATAGTTAAAGTTCTTTCTGTCACCACATGTTTGACCCCTTTTACCCCATCTACCTCCACAACCTGGTATTTTTATTGCAGTGATTCCAAAATGAAAACATGGAGAAACAATTGTTACTGTGACTAGAATAATTATGTTCTCAAAGACTGTGTAGCCTAATCATTCATTTATGGGACTCAGACGATACTGGGTGCTGTATTCTTACATTCCCAACAAAGTATAATGGTGATGGTTTTCTTTGTTTTGTTCCTTTGAACTTGAGTATGCTAAAAATTCTATGCTAAGAATTTAGAAATAAAACAATTTAATTCTTCTAAATTTTCAAATGCTAACAAATAGATGGCAGTTGCAATGCTACTGGACATTAGCTTACATACCAGTAGTAATGCTCTGCCACCATTTATTCTAAACTCTGTGGCATTGACTTAACAGGTGTGGAAATAAGTAAGGAAATTGATATTTGAGACCTGGAAGGATGGAGACAAGTATTTTTCAGTGACAAAATATTTGGTAAAGTTGCTACCTGTGATTGCCTTCTGATGCTGTAGCTCTTTTGGAAGTTGTTGGAAAGCAGAATACTAGTAGTGAATGGAGGTTGTGACTGGTTATATCTAGCAAGACATGAAGTGATCTCAGACAAGAGTTGACTGGCTTGAAAGCAAATATGAAAAATATTCGAGAATGGGAAAAAGTAGAAATAAGATTGAAAAGTCAGTGTACAAAAAAGTCCATTAAGACTCAGTTTCGTGACAAAGATTGTATAATGAATGTGACCTCCAACCCACCAAGCCTGATGGCTTCCATGTAGCTGCCATTATGGAGAGAGACAGGGATATGATGCCAAAGAAAGAAAAGGATTAAAGCAGGCTTGAAAATTCTAGCTAGGAAAGAACTTTTTGTGAGGTTGCAAGTACATGGAATTGACTTTAAACAGAATAGAAACTTAACTAAAATTTCTGAGAACATTATATTGCCACAGAAACCATAAGCTTGGTGTTAAAACTGTCTTTCTAGTTTACCGGCCACCATTCCAGGCTTCCCCAACTCAGAAAATGGTACTACAGTTTATCTTTTTGCTTAGACTAAAGAAAGACTTTGTTTTTAAAGCTTTTATTTTATTTTATTTTTTAATTAGTTTATTGAGGTAACATCGGTTAATACAATTATATATAATTTTCAGGTGTACATTACCATTTGAGATCTGTATATTCTATTGTGTGTTTACCACCCAAAGTCCAGTTTCCTTCAGCTACCATATATTTGATTCTCTTTACCCTGTCTACCTCTGCCCTCCTCCCCCACCCCACTAGTGACTACTACTCTATAGTCCTCTGGTAACCACTAGTCTATAGTACATGTCCATGAGTCTCTATTTGTTTGTCCTGTTCATTTGTTGCTTCTAGGTTTATATCCCACATATAAGTGATATCATGTGATTTTCAACTTTTTCTGTCTGGCTTATTTCACTTAGCATGATTATCTCGAGGTCCATCCATGTTGTCGCAAATGGCAGTATTTCATCTCTTCTTATAGCTGAGTAATATTCCATTGTATATATGTATCACCGCTTCTTTAGCCAATCGTCTATCATAGGACACTTCAGTTGCTTCCATGTCCTGGCCATTGTGAATAATGCTGCTATGAGCATCGGTGTGCAAATATCTTTTCGGATATATGTTTTCAAGTCTTTGGGGTAAATATCCAGTAGAAGGATTGCTGGATCATATGGTAGATCAATTCTCAGTTTTTTGAAGAACCTCCAAACTGTTTTCCGTAGTGGCTATACCAATTTGTAAGACTTTTTAAAAATGACTCTTTTTCTCTCCCATTGTTCATCCAGCCCATCTTCAAACCCTGTCAGTTTTATTAGCAAAATAAATACAGAATCTGATCATTTATCTCTTCCTCTATTTCTACCTCCTTGGTCTAAGTCACTGTGACGTCTTACCTGAACTTCTCAAAAAGCCTTTGGTTACTTCTCCTTCCATACATTTCACCTTACAGTTTATTTTCTCCACAGCAGCCTGAGCGATCCTTTTAGAGGGGAAATGAATAATGCTGCTATGAACATTCATGTACAAGTTTTTGCATGATTATATGTTTTCATTTCTCCTGAATGTATACTTAGAAATGGAATTCCTGGGTCATATGGTTACTCTATGTTTAACTTTTTGAGAAACTGCCAAGCTGTTTTCCACAGAAATTATACCTTTTTATATTCCTTCCAGCAATGTGTGAGGGTTCCAATTTCTCTACATCTTCCCAACATTTGTTATTTTCTGTTATTAATAACACTTGGTATTTTTGATTATAGCCATCGTAGAGGATGTGAAGTTTTGACTTGTATTTTCTGAATGACTAATGACGTTGAATGTCTTTTCATGTGCCTATTGGCCATTTGTATACCTTCTTTGGAGACATGTCTATTCAAATCCTTTGACTCTTTTTAAATCATTTCTCTTTTGTCTTTTAATTATTGAATTGTAATAGTCCTTTATATATTTTGCATACTAGACCCTTATCAGATATGATTTGCAAATATTTTCTCTCATTTTGTGCATCATCTTTTTGCTTTATTGATAGTATCCTTTGAGGCAAAAAACTTTAAAATTTTGATGAAGTTCAATTTATGTATTTAATTTTTTTTGATAGCTTGAGATTTAGATATCTGAGAAACCCTTGTCTAATTCAAGGTCACTAGAATTTGTGCAAATGTATTTCCTCCTAAGAATTTTACAGTTTCACTCTTACATTCAGGTCTTTGGTCCATTTTCGAGTTAAATTCTGAATGTGGTATGAGGCTGGTATTTATCATATTTATTTTTTGTTTTGGAAATTCAGTTGTTCCAGCACCATTTGTTAAAAAAGATTAATCTTTCCTCATTGAATTGCCTTGGCGCCTGTGTAAAAAAGCAATAAACCATAGATGCATGGGTTTATTTTTGGACTCTTAGTTATATTCCATTAATGTATATGTCTGTTTTTATGCCAGTACCACGCTGTCTTAATTACTGTAGCTTTGTAATAAGTTTTAAAACTGGGAAGTATGAGTCCTCCAATTATTTCTTACTTTTTGATATTGTTTTGGCTATTCTAGATTACTTACATTTTTATCTGAATTTTAGGGTCAGCTTGCCAATCTTTGAAGAATGGACAGTTAGAATTTTGATAGGAATTGAATTTACAATCAATTTGAGGATTGTTGTCATGTTGACAATAGTAAATGTTCAAAGCCATAAACATGAGATGTCTTTCTATTTATTTAGGTCTTTACCTAAACAATGTTTTGTAGTTTTTGTGTATAAATCCTATACTTCCTTTGTTAATTTTTTTCCAAAGTATTTTATTCTCTTTGAAACATTGCCAATATTTTTAGTTTCATTTTCAGATAATTCATTGCTAGTACATAGATATACAACTAAATTTTATATTGATTTTGTATTCTGCATCCTAAGCCTTTATTAGCTCTAATAGTTTTATGTGTATGTGTGTGGATTCCTTAGGATTTTTCTATATACATGATTATGACATCTCTGAATAGAGATAGTTTTAATTATTTTTCATTCCAGATATCTTTTATTTCATTTTCTTGGCAATTTCCTTGACTAGAACCTTCAGTACAATGTTAACTAGAAGTGATGATGAGATGGTCCATGCTTATCTTTTCCCTGATATTAGGAGAGAGCCTTCAGTGTTTTACCATTAAGTATGATGTTAAAGGCCCTGACTTTTTCTGTTGTATGGGGCCTTGCAAGTAATATAGCTGGTCTTGCCTCATAAAGAAGAGCACAGTTGAGCTGAGTATTAAAGGATAAGTAGGAGTTTCTCAGCAGATGAGGAGAAGAGAGAACAATATGTGCAATATCTCAAGTAGATTCTGGACCTCAAAGTGACTCATTATTGCTGATGTGTGGAGGTCAAGTGAAGAGTACCAGAAACAGAGGGTGGAGAGGCAGGTTCAACTGGACCACAGTAGGCTTACTGACTTTATTAAAGAGTTTTAATTTTATCCTGTGATTATTTTTTAAGGCTGAGATACTATCATATTTGATATGTAATAACAAAGAATGGAATGAATGGAAAATGAGACTAGAAATTGAGACAAGGAGGGCAATTCATGGATTTCTGCAATATTTGAGACAGTGAATCTAAACCTTGCCAGCTTTACCTCGAATGGCTATGTTTTTGGTTTTGAAGACTTTGTCTTCTTCCTTCTTTTATTATTTTTTTAAAATGAAAATCCTTTAGTACTGGAAAAATATGTATTGAGCAACCTATTTTAGAGTTATGCTAACATCAGTGATGAAGTTTATTTCTTATGAAAAATATATTTTCATACTTGTGATAGCCTGGAAAATTTAGGTTAATTCTAACATTTTTTTATATGGTAAAGAGAAATGGAACCTAGAAAATTTTACCATTAAATTCGGTAATTGTATCAGTAATTTTAGAATGTTCTGCATTTGCATCTTACTAACCATCCTTATCCACATTAGGCATTACCCAACACATTAACAAAATTTAAAAAATATTCCTTTTCTCTCTTCCTTTTTTTCTCCCTTCTGTGGAGGAGGAAAAATAATTTTCCCTCTACCCTTTTTGACTGAGACATCCTCTGTAATAAAAGACATTAACAGGAGAAAAACAAAAGTTTAATAAGGTGTAAGCCGTGTAAACATGTATGCCTTCTGTACACATATATACATCCTTAAATAATATTTCCAGCTAAAGACGAAAGAGGATGTTGGGAGTGGTGGGGAGGCCAGGTATGGGGAGTTACCTGGAAAAGCATAGTAAGCAAGAATAAGATTGTTATGCAGATTTAAGTCATTGCCTCCTCCATTGATAAAGAGTTTTTGGAGATTTAGAATCATCCTTCTCTTCCTGATATGAAGATGGAGACAACCTTACTAAAAGAGATTTCCCATATGAATGTAAATGCTCCTTATAAAAAGGTAATTTCTATTTAGTTTTCAGAGCTTCTCCTGTGCCTGCTATTTCTTAAAAATAACCAGCTCAAGATAATTCTTATGCCAAAGTGACATATTTTGGGTTAATACATTCTGCTCCCCTTCTCTTCCTTTCTTCTTGCTTCCTTTTTCCTTCTACTTACCTCCCTTTCTTCCCCCTCTTTTTTTTTTTTAACATTAATTAATTCCTCAAAGTTTACTTAGGATATAAGAGGCTGAACTAGATCATAACACATTCTTTTTGTTACCGGACAGAAAGAGTTCATTCACCTGGTACCAGCAGAGCCAAACACTCAACACCGAGAATTGCAGTAGAGAAATTAGAGTCACTTTATTTGCAGAGCTCTAGGCAAGGAGAAAGAGAAAGCTATGGCTGAAAAAGCCCAAACTCCCTGATTCAGGGTTTGGGTTTTTAAGGGATTAGGGGGAACAGATATGTGGAAGCACTAGCATTGGAGGGGCAAGTTTTAATTGGAGGTTGGCCATTTAAGGTAAGGGGCTTCGGCAGCAGATCTTCCTGGACAATTGACCCTTTGCTTCTGAAAGTTCCATGTTCAAGTTCCGGTTATGTCTGAGTGGATGAGGAGGGGTGGGAGCAAGATGTTGGTTCCAGGTGCAGCTGGAGGTCAAAGTTCTCTTCTCTGAGCATGCGTTGGCTGTGTGACTTGTGGTTTGGGTCTGTTGTTTCTGGAAAGCAACTCTATACCTTGTTAAACAGGATAGGACCATTCTGAGCTGGTTCTGTGGTTACACTTGGCCTTGGAGAACTTACAGATTTATGAGTGGCTGAAGTAAAGCAAGGCCACTATATTTCAAAACAGCGTGTGATGCATCATTCTTATCCTCCTTCATACATCTAAATTTGTTAAATAGCCATCTGTCACATCTTTATCACTGTGGCCTTTGTTGGGAAGAGCTTATACCCTCTGATATGGATATGACAGTGTTTAATAAATACTGCTTTGTCATATTAGTTCAGGTTGGACTGGATTGAAAAGACTAGAGTTAGAATTAGTGACTAAGTTTATAGAAATAGAAAAAAGAGTCAAAGAACCAAACCAGCTACACCTCATAACAGTCAGATGAACTGGAGCTGCTGCTTCATATTACATATACCTATAAATTCCTAGTCAATTCCCTGGATTCACAGATCTGGAAAGTGATGAGCCATTTGAGAGAAAACACCGCTATCCTTCTTAAAATTATAAAACACTGAATCTGTGTCATTAAACAAATGATTCTATCCCTCTTTTCCTTGCCTTTATTGGATTTCAAAGTTCAGTACACATTCAAATTATTCAATTTTGATATCACTTTTATGATCAAATGTCCTACTTTTAAAATGGAAAGCTCAGTTGGCCATGTTCCCTGTTAAGTTTAAGAAGCTTTTATCATTTAAATAAATTAAACCTTCCAGCATGGGCTCCGCAAAACATAATGAAGCACAAAGAAGAAAAGCTTAAATGAAATAAACCTCCCTGCTCATAGAAACAGTACAAGCTATTGTGCATTCTACCAATAAATCAGCCTGATTCGTGATTTTTCTTTTTTAATTTTGTCCTCAATTTTTTGTCGTGTTCAGCAGCAATTTGATTTGGCATTTGGGCAAAAAAGTAGAGGCAGAGTACATCGAGTGCTCTAGGTTATTAACACTGAGAAGAAAACCAAATATTTGATTTTTAAAAGCTTATTTCCTTTAATACTATGTTGATAATCATGTATATACATTTTCCTTTTGCATGGTTTAATTTATATAAGTTAATCTCCTATGAACGTCACTGAAATCTTTTAACATTTTCTAAAATGATTTCTTTGGGGGTAGTTTTCTTATGTTTGTTTTCTAGAGATAAATCATCTTTATTTCCATGTAATAATTTGGTAAAATTTATCTATATAGCTAATGTATTGAATTAGCAGGAAACTTTTCACTTCTGTATGACACATTGCCCATATAAGAATCAATTGGATTATGAAAACTCTTATTAAATTTGCAGATTCTTTTAACTGCCAAATAGTAGCAGGCAGATTTCTTGTTATCTGAATAAAAACATGCTATTTTACAGGGTTTAACTAAATATAATTTGTCAAGTTTTCTGTTCTTTTATTAAGTTAAACTATTTAATTATATGCATGATTAAAAAGTTAAAGGTAAAAAGCACTTCTTAAGAGGAAAGATTCTGCAGAATATATTTCAGAATGCTCATGCTTGTAATAGTAATATAGAATAATTACCATGCTATTTTTATGATGAAATAGCTCCTTAGTAATAAAAATACATTGTTATTCAGATTTAGCTTTAAGGGTCATAAAGTTATCTTCAAAAATATGAGGACTCACAGAGAGGACCTATTACTTTTAATGTTTTTGAAATATAGTAGGTGGCATCCTGCTGTTTTATTTTCTTATTTGTGATACAATGCATTTCTTATAATTTAAGACAGAACAAAAAGCTATCATACTTTACATATAACATATATAAATTGGTGGTGGCACCTCAGTAGTAGACTATTAGTCTTTAAACCTTGTAAGCATGAGATAATCATCTCTTCATATTTTTTTTTTGTTTCTTTATTTTTAATTTTAGTGCCTATAGTCTCTTACCTTGCATTGAGATAGTTTTGCATTGTCATTAACTGGAAAATAAGTTCTTAATGAATGTTATTTCATCCTTACAATGGTATTGTTCTGATTCAACTTCTTTAAAAACTGATCGTGGGTCAAAGACTTGAACCTGATTCTTACTCAGCAAGCGTCTGTTAACTCTTGGGCCCAGCAGTGGCCTAGGTGCTGGGGATGCCAGGAGGTAAATGATTTTGTGTTTGCTTCCCAATGAGGAAATAGGAGCAGATATTAATGATCAATTGTAATAATATAGATAACATTGATTCATTATTTAGAGAGTGAAAATAATGAATAGAAAACAGTCTTCCCATTTGTAATATTTTTGATTCATAGACCTATCACAAACATTCATTTGGTGAATGTGTGAAGACTTTATTGAATTAATGAATAACATTTTTTATTGAGCTCTTTAATGTAACAGACACTGTGGTAGAGACTGAAGAACAGCAGTTAACAAAATCCATGTCCCCATAAGCAAATGAATCTAGGTACTAGTCGTATCAAAGATGGCATCAGAGTACAAGGAAAATCCCATTCTTTGACCCTTCCCACTCCCCGCCTTTCATAAAAGTAATACATTTATTATATGTATAAGTGAGTTAAAGGAAAATACAAGGGCCCCTGGAAGGGAACAAGAAGCTACAAAAGGGTGGCATGTGCTTTTTATTAAGTTCTTTCAATGTAACAGACACCATTGTAGAGACTGGAGATAAAACAGATTCAATTGACTTTGCCTTTGAGAATGAGGAGGGTTGAGAGTGCCTCCTTTAACTCTGTCCTCAGCTTTTTCTTTTTGAGGCTATCAATTAACAAGCACAGAGTTTCATCTTTTGTTCAGTGTGCTGCTTTCAGGGATGGTTCTTTGTGAAGTGTTACCTGTTGGGTGTGAAACTGCTGTATCACTCCCTACTTCACCCACTCAATGAGTTTTGGGTTGTCACAAAGTTCAGGAAGAAGTGTTAGTTAACCTGAGAAGCTGCAGTAGAGTGTAATGGTTAAGACAGTTTGGAAGCTGACTCTTTGGATTTGTATCTTGAACACTTACTAGTTGTGTGACCTAAGGGAAACCACAAAAACTCTCTGTGCCTTAGTTTGCTCTTCTGTAACATGAAAAAAATAAGACCAATCTCATAGAGTAGTTATGATAGGTAAAGTAGATAATATATGTCCAACCCTTTGCTGTATGCAAACTTTTATAACTATTTTAATAAGTCGCAATTTCTGTTCTGTAGTCAAAATCAAATAAATTCAGTCCTATTCAGTAAATGCAACCCAATCCAGTAATTTTTTTTTTTAAAGTTACCTCTGGCTTAAAAGCCTGGTTATGATAAGTAGTTTATCAACTCCAAGTGTTATTGTTTTCAGTTAGGCTCCAGTTTGAATGCCATAGCTTGGGTAGGAAATTGCCTCATGGCCCTCTCTCCCTAGCCCTCCCTCTGCACCTGCTTATACTTTCACTGGGCTCAAGATTGCCTGTGAGCCTGTTGCTGAGAGAGGTGTGTGGGTAAAGGGAGTTCACTTCAGTACCTAGGGCTTGTCTGTGAGATCTGGAGGGTTTCTGGTTACTCCATAATGTTGGTCTTTTCAATTGGTTTCACCAGTGTTTGGGTTCTGTATGTATTGTGTGGCATATTTAATGGGGACTGTCCAAGGGCAGTTGGGCACCTAGTATGGCTCTCCAGTTCACACCATGGTGCAGAACATCATCTATGAGAAGCTGCTGGACTCCTTGGTGCCAAGACCATCATGTGTGCCTGCCAAATGTAGCCCTTTGAGTGTACTGACCATTGAGCCCAATGTCTCAATCACTTATAAAGAATATGAAGATATGATAGCCACTAAGTGCACCCATCATTAACATATGGCCCTCTAAACTAAAACTTTGAGCCTCTCTGGCAAAGTAAATGCCCTGTACCTATCTGTGCCTCAGGAGAAAGCTTCATGTGTCAAGTCTCTAAATGTAACGCAGTGTGTCTTATATAAGGAGGAACCTGTGTAGATTAGCACATTCTATGGCATCTATCAGTATAAAGAGATAACATCTGCCTTTTTTATTTCAATGTAAATGAATATAATTATTTCGGAGAGCTCGAAGTCCCTGGCAGCAGGTATCCTACAGGGTGCAATAACTTCGCCCACCTTATGTGGAGAACTTTTGCCTCATCCAGCTTCTATGGGGCTGAAATCACAAATTGCTACCTTCTGTGACCTGCTGGGCCCATGGAGGTCCTAGTCATGCCCATCCAGGCTACACAGGAGTAAATAGTAGGAACAAAGAGGGAAACCTTTGTCGTCTGAAGAAAGTATCTGCTTTTTTTACCAGGCTTTGCTGGTTCCAGAGAGTAGATGTATGGGCCCTGTTGCTCTGTAAACTCGAAATGAGAAGTCGGGGCCTGCCTCTGTGTTCCTAAGTACCACCAAACCTCGAGGGAACGGTGTCTAATATCATCTCATCTCCTATCCTCTGGAGTGGGGGCAGGGAAAGGACCAATGTGCAGCACTCCTAGGATTCTGTCTTCTAATATCCAAAACCTCTATTCTTTATCTTTCTTGGTTCCTTTTATGTCTTTTTGATGGCAAAATATGCCAACTCAGTTCTATCGCATTTGTCCCTTGAGGCAGACTGACAGGATTCCCTTTGTACCAGGTAGTTTGGCATTTGGCGTCTTTGTTCTTAGCTTGATAGTAGTAGTCCAAACACCTTCATTTGTTTTTGGTTGATGGGGAGGGGCCAGCTGGTGGTCAGGGAAGCTGGAAAAGGCTTTTTTAAATTGATATTTTACATGGGCATATTACACTCTTAAATCACGGTGCATCCCAAACTTGGTAAACACACTATAATTGCAAGCAACTATTAGCAATTATATTGAAAATTTAGAACATAAAATTTCTGGCCTAAGATGTCAACAAATTCAAAGTCTTCAGGGACCCCAAATCTTTCATAAACTGTGAGCTTCAGATGGAAGTATGCATTACAGAGACAGTAATATCCTTGTCTATTACATACCAATAGGGTTGCCACATTTAGAAAACAAAAATATGGAACACCCAGGTAAATTTAAATTTCAATCACTTTTTATTGTTAAAGTATAGATATGTCCCATTTAGATAAATAATATACTATTTTTTTAGTATAAGTATGTCCTAATTGTTATAAGGATGTCTTGCATTTTTAACTGATATCCCTATGTGTCAGGCATTTGCCCTCCTCCATGGATAGTTTGAAATAGATCCTTTTTTTTCCCAAATATGAAGGCTGCTGTTAGTTACCACGTTGTACCAATGCTATGTCTATTCAAGGGTAAGTAACTACCTTAAAAAAAAAAAAGGTAAGAGTTGAGTATGAAGGACGATGTGGCCAATTATTTACATTAGTCCTCTTATACCAGTTCATAGAACCAGAGCGATTGCTTTTCAATAAAAGTGGGATGAAATAGGAATAAAGTATCTGTGTTTTCATGTTTAGATCTCTCTGGTCCCAGAGAGTGTTAATGTCTTGAAGGCTTACAACAAGCTCTGCTTACTTAGGAAATATACGAAATATGTAACCCTTTGGAAGACTTCTAATTAAACCGTTGGAGCTTTGATGCCAGACTTTGAGATTAGTATTACATCTTTTAAGAAGATTCAGTTTCATGTAGCACTAGCATGGGAAAACTGTGCTGGTCTTTACAGTTATTGAATTTAGAAAATATTTATTTAAAATTTCAAATTATTACCACATAAAAAGCTGAATTTAGTGCATCATTCTCAATGTTAAAAATGTGCTGTTAAGAGGATTGCTATCTCCTAAACTTTTCTGTTAACAGTGACCATCATTAATATCTGTTTCTGGTAAGAGATTAGTAATTATATGTTACTTGTGGAAGCTGCTGAATCTTTAAAAGATGTCGAAATGGTTTCAAATAAAAAATATTTGATGAAAGTTTGAGGGACAGAACCAACGTATTTTGAGTGTCTATTATATGCCAGGGACTCTGTACTTCACATATATTTCTAATCTAAGCAACAACTTAATGGGAGGGTGAATGGAGGTAAGTAATTTTGCTATCATCATAAAATTGTCTGATTCTGAAAGCACTTTATCTAACTTTCTTTTGAATTTTCCTTACAGCCCTTACCTGCAGTTATTTTGTTCTTCAGAAGGACTCTCAGCAAAAATCTCACACTATTAAACTTACTTCTAACGAATAATATAAGTGGTAATTTCATACATATTTAACATTTTTTATTTCTCATGATGGAATTATAAGTTCCCAATGTTATTTCCAAAGTACATTTTTTAATAAAATTATGCAGATTTATTTGTGGAAATCCATCTAACATCATATACACTGCATATTTAATTTTATGCTTAAAATTTAAAGAATATTGGAATTTGAAGAGTCCAACCTCTCCCACTCAGTGAAAGTATTACATGGACAACATCCTTACTCCTGTTTGAATATTTTAGTGGTATGAGGTTCATGAGTTTTCAAGGCAGTTTATTCCATTAATATTGAATAGCAGGTAGCAGTTTGAAATGAAATCTGTCTATTGTGGTGGTATTTGCATTCCAGAAACATTTACTTATAGGTCTTGGTTCTGCTCTCTGGAGCCACATGAATAAATTTAATCCCTCCTCATACCCAATCGAGGTGCTATATTGGTAAACTGTCTAACTTTTCAGTACTTTTATAGCCTGGAAATCTTACAATTTGACCTTTAAACAGCAGTTGGTATTAAAAATGGTTTTGAATCATATACACACACATGCTAAAGAAAACCATACAAAAATAGGGATGTATTACAAGGACATTTAAGATATAAATATATATTTCTTTACCCATACACATATACACATGTAGATATTCTAACATATATATTTATGTTTATGTATTTTCTATTAAATAGGAACATAAACTAGAAAGCAAGTACTTCTATTCAGTTATCTCTTTACTGTATTCCCCTCTGATGCAGGGAGTAAGGCTAAGCAATCTTAGTCATGGTCCTGTGCTGAGTTTTAAGTACATTGCATCTGTTAAATGGCATTGGACTATTTTTTCCCTTCAGAATTAATCTGATCTATGTTCCAGGGTTTCCTCTGTAAAACAGTACATCTGGTATGGTATCACACAATTATAAATTTGTCTGTTTTTATAATCATGTTTTCGATCTCTCTCCCCGACCTCAGATCATTTTCCGTAAGATTAGTGATGTGAAGAAAGAGGAGGAGGAGCGCCTCAGGCAGAAGAACGAGGTCACCCTCAGCATCCCCGTGGACCACCCAGTCAGAAAGCTCTTCCAGAAGTTCAAGCAGCAGAAGGAGCTGCGGAATCAGGGGTCCACACAGAGCGACCCCGAGCGGAACCAGCTTCAGGTGGAGAGCCGCTCCTTACAGAACGGAGCTTCCATTACCGGTACCAGTGTGGTCACCGTGTCACAGATCACACCCATTCAGACATCTCTGGCTTACGTGAAAACCAGTGAGTCTCTCAAGCAAAACAACCGCGATGCCATGGAACTCAAGCCCAATGGCAGTGCTGACCCCAAATGTCTCAAAGTCAACAGCCCGATAAGAATGAAGAACGGAAATGGGAAAGGGTGGCTGCGACTCAAGAATAACATGGGAGCCCATGAGGAGAAAAAAGAAGACTGGAATAACGTCACTAAAGCTGAGTCCATGGGGCTATTGTCAGAGGACACCAAGGGCAGCGACTCAGAGAACAGTGTGACCAAAAACCCATTAAGGAAGACTGATTCTTGCGACAGTGGAATTACAAAAAGTGACCTTCGTTTGGATAAGGCTGGTGAGGCACGAAGCCCTCTAGAGCACAGCCCCATTCAGGCTGATGCCAAGCATCCCTTTTATCCCATCCCGGAGCAGGCCTTACAGACCACACTGCAGGAAGTAAAGCACGAACTCAAAGAAGACATTCAGCTGCTAAGCTGCAGAATGACTGCCCTGGAGAAGCAGGTGGCAGAAATTTTAAAAATACTCTCAGAGAAAAGTGTGCCCCAGACCTCTTCTCCCAAACCCCAGATGCCTCTCCAAGTACCTCCCCAAATACCATGTCAGGATATTTTTAGTGTTTCAAGGCCTGAATCACCTGAATCTGACAAAGAGGAAATCCACTTTTAATATATATATACACATATATATTTGTTAATATATTAAAAACAGTATATACATCTATATACATAAGTGTGTATATACAGTATATACATATATATATTTTCACTTTCAATATGATGAACACAATATGGATTTTGATATGTAAATATTGCATGTCCAGCTGGATTCTGGCCTGCCAAAGATGATTATTAAGCATAGATATTGCTTGTATATTATGCAGTTGACTGCATGCACACTTTACTTTTATTTATTATCTCTATTCTGTAATTTTTTTAAAAAGTATGATTTTTGTTAATCAAGGCAATGTAATATTTGAAGAATCAGGGTCCAACCTGCCAATGTTGCCATGACAAATTTGATCTCAGGCTGAATAGATCGAGCTGTCATTTCCTCACTGTTCTATTAAGTTAAAATTATAGATTAATGCCAAGGAAGAGTTCAACCTTGTAAACTGTTCATACCATTTTATGATCTCTTTCCATAGGATATTTTTCCATAGCATTAGGTTAATTTTCCCCAGCAGGCAGTGTTTTCTCCATTTAAATGTTTGGTTGCCTAAGTCAGATAGCAGTGTGGGAAATTGAAAACACTGCTATGAGTTTTGTGCATGAATTGCATTTTTGCTCAACTATACCTCTTCTTTTTCAACATTATACTTAGATAATGATCATTAACTCCTATGTAAGGAAATTCCTATGCCCTCCATCTTGGAGAACAGCTGCCATCTTATAAGCTGATTTTATCAACTCTATAAGTACTGAACCATTAATATAGTGTATATTATTATAGAAATACTACACCACAGGGTAAAAGGGCCTTTTAACAGTTCATGTTAGACGTGCTGATTTTCCAAAGGTGATGAATGTTCTAAATTCGTGTTTCTAAAACTTGTTCAGGGGTGAAGTTAAAAGGCTCTTAGCAAAGAAACAAACAAAAAATATTTAATCATATCAAAAATTTAATTTTAATGATATAAAACAAACAAAGAATGTAAACAGACAAGTTTTTGTAGCATATCTGTAATTTAGAAAGAAACATAGGTATGGAATTGTTCACACATGATTCTTACTGTGTACTGATAACACATGAAATATGGTTAAAATCAACTAAGAAGTAGATGTTAAGTTGCTCAACTCAGATAACTGCTTTTCTATAATTTTATTCTGGTTACAATTTTCTAAAGCTTTTTTGCACATAGTTCTACTGCTGGACTTCTGCTGAGTTAATACAATTGACTACTGTGGCTCAGGCAGATCCACTTACGAAAGGGGGGGTACTAGAGACTGAACTTCAGAGTCTTTGGGTCATAAATCCTCTTAGAAAGTGCCTATTATCAACTTAAAAAAAGTCACAAAGAGTTGTGTATAGCTAGTCCCTTAAATGATATGTATTGAGAATAAAATACATGTTCATTTGTGAGAACCCAGAATAATTTATTTCTTTTGACTAAAGTATATTTTTAAAAATCGATTCAAGAGACATACTTTTAAACTGGTGCACACATGACATTTAACAGTGGGAGCAGGGCAGTTAATGTTTGCATCAAGTTGAAAATACATACTAGTAATTTGTACTTTATCAGACCATCCGTACACATAGGTTAACAGCATATACCAAGGTGACAGCAAAATCAAAGGAGATATTTTGATCTATTGTACCCATTTTTATGAACTTTTCTGTCTCCCGGCATCCCCAAACAAACCACCAGAACCGAAAGATAAGTTATCACAATAAGATGAGAATTGCAAAACAAAGTAATTTATAAAAACAGTTAATATTTTAGAATTTCTATTAGAACATCTTCACATGCCCACAAGATGTGCCTCTTTAATCCAGGAGTCTCAGAACAGAAGTTACGTGCCATGGGTTCCATTTTCCTTCCTTTGTGCCCATAACTTCCATTACCCATAATGGAAGTTTTCAGGGGAGCATGTCTCCATGCTATGCTACAATACCTACCTACCATAGACAGCCCCCCTGCTCCCGCCCGCCAAAAAAAAAAGATGAGGTGATCATGTGGAAGGTAACAGCTTTGAAATTGAGACTGTTGCTTTCATGGTGAGGATGGTACCTTTCTCTTGACCTCTGACATTTATTGAATTTCAGGGTATTTTTCTATTTAACCATGTGTGAGACAAGCTTAGCTAAGCTTTTTAAAAAAGTGAATGAGTGGTAAAAATAATCTGAGTACAGAAATGGTCAATTTAATTTTAGCCACGTGCTTCAAAAATAACAGTTGATGTAAAGCTATAAGAGAATGACTGTGAAACAGCCGGACAGTTTGAAGCTGCAATCCACACCTTTGCATATAAGTGGTGCATATATATATATATATATATACTGTGTTCTGACTCAGAATTTCACCAAATTGACCTATAATATTATTATTTATATGTATAGGAAAGAAACATGGTTTTGAGTTACCCCAAGTTGTCATGAAGGAGGGAAAAGTAGCAATCACTTATTTATGGTATAGTTATCACAGTATTCTTTTCCTGCCACCTCTGTTTCTGTGTGCATGACATGATGAGAAGCTGAATGCACTCTGCTGTTTTCAGCAGGAATGCATGTATTCAGCAAACACTGTATATAGAATAGTCTTTTAGGTTCCCAGATTCCACAGTTTTTACCAGTGGAACTTACTCAGATTTGAATGAAGGGTGAGCACTTGCTTTAATATGTGCAGTAATGATACAATCATGCTCTGTGTTGGCTCAGCCAGCATAAACAGTAGATTCTCTTTGGCGGGGACCAGATGACTGCATGTTTTATTCTTACACTGTATAGATGCTCTTGGTGCATCCAAAATAAAAATTTTACTATTATATTTCTGAACAATGTACTAATAGGAGCAAATAGATATGTATTTAAAATCCAAAAATTTTCCAAAGCAACTTACATACCTTCAGTATTTTTCTATGATAATATCAGATGCTGTGCCCTGGACAGGTGGTTGTAACATAATAGCAAAAGTCAAACAAAAATGGAAATGTGAGCTGTGCATCATAATGGCAAGTTTTATCAGTCTGCTTTAGGATATTATAGCACTAAAGGTAATCTAGTAGATAGAGGAACTAATGATGAAAGGCAAATAGGTACACAAAAGGCACATGAAAATACCAAAGTCACTAGTGTCCCACATTGATATACGTAGAATAGTTCAGACACAGTATTGAATAGAGATACAGACTTTATTGTTAAAATGGTAAGATTTTATTATTGATCCTGGTTTCATCACACCATTAAATATAGAAATACAAATGTCCAAAATATTCAGTTAAAAAATCTGTATAGACCAGAGCAAGAGAATTAGAAAATTTGGAGTTTTAAATTGCTCCTAAGAACATGTATGTGCTCCTGGAGTACCCAGCTCTTTAACGGGAATATTAATGGTGACCACTAACGAACGTGCCGTATTGAAAAGTAATCTTATTGGAGCCCAAATGAAATCACAGCTTCCCTTAAATTTAAAGAGATCTTGTTTACTTGTGAGATCTGGCCCATTTGTTGTTCTATTTTAAATAATTAAATTCTTTCTTTTAGAAAACATTTCTTTTTAAATTAATCCTCAGAGCAATGACTGTTTTGAAGTGTGCACTGGCTGGTACTGGTGAAATTATTTGTCATATTCCTAATGAATTCTACTATCTTGTATAATTTTTATCTTTTAAACTATTTTATCTGTCTCTTTTCCAAAATTTTATGTAGGTAATGAGAAAATTTGTCTAGAATGTACATACATACATGGATAACTTTAATTATGAATATTTTGTAATTATGTGAATGTTGTGTTTTAATACTTTGTTATGAATAAGAATATTTCTCTTGTGGTCTTGAAGGAAAGGGGCAGAAAGAAAAACAGTCTTTTGGAAAACACCCTCAGATGAGTATCTGAGCTCCACCTCAGATTCTAAATCTTTGTCACAATCGCAGTGTAACTTTGGGCAGGTTAACTGCTTTTTTGTGTGTTTGGAGCTTTAATTTCCTCACTAATAAATGATAAAATAAAGAATGGCTCCCTTCTTATATCAAGATGATGTTAGGTCAGTGGAAAATTGTCATCAGATGAAAATTACATTAAGACAAATTATCATTTTTTCCCATTTCCTTCCCTTCCTTCCTTCCTTCCCTTCCTTCCTTCAACACAACTTCTAGCTTCCTTCCTTCCCTTCCTTCAGCCTTCCTTCCTTTCCTTTCCACTACATTTTCCTTCCTTCCTCCTCCTCCCTCCCTCCCCTCCCTCCTCCTCCCTCCCTCCTCCCTTCCTTCTTTGCCAAGATGTGCTTTCTGAATATTCTTAGAGAAGACTTCTTTGGTCAGAGGTTGGTGGGGAAAGGCATATGTGACTAAATAATTATTAGCCAGTGGCATGTGAGCAAACAACTTGAAAATTATCTGGGAATTTAGAACTATTAATCATGTAAACAAGGAAAGAATGAAGGTCATTTGAGAGAAGAAAGAAATAAAAGAAAAAGATATATGTAAATTTATGATTTTTCTTATACTGCTCAGCAGAAATTTTAATTTTGTGAGAAAAAGTAAACAAATTGGTGAGTATTCAAAGTATAGAACAGTTAATCTTTTAAGCTTTTTATGTAAAAACAATCATGACTTACTGAAGATATATGACTCCATGGGGGTAGATGTTCTTAAAATTTTTAGCTCAGAAAGAATCCTTTCCAATGGCCAGTTTTTCAATGTATATCTTGAATTGAAAAAGTTTTAAAAGGTTTAAAAAAAAGGAAAAACATTTTAATTACATTGAAAAATCACTCATGTTATTGTGTCCTAGTGAGAATGTTTGAATTTAAAAAATTATAATGTGACTAGTAATATTGGTAACTTAAGAAAGCCACTTATAGCATGTAAACATTTTTTTTAATGAGATTCATTTTGTTCATTCTGCAAAGACAGTCTTGTATCCTAAGGGACACACTCAAACCTCTCATCATTTCATTTGCCACAACTCTCTGAGTAAAGAAAATAAGAGCACATAGAAACAAAGGGGACAATTTTGTGACCCCTCTAGAAGAGATATTTAGATCTCTTATTGGGTTTTCTAATCTTACCATCAAGTAAGAATTTTAAAAATGTTATTACGAATTAGGAATTAGACATTATTTTTAAATCAGACACTATTTCTCAAAGAAGAATTAATTATACATGTCTGATATATTCAAGAATGATTAAAGGAGATTTAAGGGAGTTGGTCATCATTGACCATGACTTTTTACTATCCATTGTAATCCTTTTGATTTATTTGCTTAAATGGTTCGTAACATTTATATTTGTATCCACTCTGATAGGCCTTTGGCATTCCAACTCAAAGTTGCGTTACATATATAAATAAATATTTTCAATCAACTTGCTCTCAGTGTAAACTTTGTACTTACAGCCTAACTGTTGTTAGCAGTCTAGATAATAAAAAGTCTTACAACTGTGGCATGATATATATCATTTTTTAAGAGATCAATTTGACATTATAGGAAATGTTCATCTTAGTCTAAGGAAAACAAACCAAGAGGTGATGTATGTGGGGCTACATGATCAGAACAAAAACAGGTTTTAAGTAGGTTTTATGCCAGGCTACATGAGCTCAAGCAAGTCCAAATCAGAATTTGCTTTCCATATTTGTAACACATATACAAAGATGAACATAATGGGCTTTGCAATTAGACAGGTTCTAAGCATGGTCTAAGCATGGTGCTTATGAGTGCAATCAGATCAACTCTTGAGATCATATAGAATGTTTTTCTATTAGCTCTACTGGTGTACATTGTTTTACATTACTTTTATTGACTTCCATTTTGGCATTTGTCATTCACCTTTTTTTTTTCCCCAGCAAAAGATGGCTATTAACTTTTCACAAATTTATAGGTCTTTTATCTCCTGTAAAAAGTTGGATTTTACCCAACTTTTCTCATTTAGAATATTTCTAGAACTAGAGATTTAGATGCTAAAAATAATGAATTTGCTTGTCATTCTCTTCCTGGAAATGTGTTATTCAGTATGCTTAAAATTTAAAAATCAATAGACTTTTTTTTAGGATAAAATGCTTTGAATTTCAGTGGTTTTATTTTCCATCTTTGAGATACTTATTTTCCCCCAAACCACTAAAAAAAAAAAAAAAAGACAAAATTTATGACTATAGGTCCTTTTCTACATTGGAAATAATGAAGATAAACATTTATGAAATTATAAGTTTCATCTTTTTTGTTTTCATGATAAAGGAATTTATAATTATAATTTTAGCAATATGTAGTAATATTTGAAAATGTTAAAAATCTTTTGGGGGCAATAAAGTTTGTGAATATGAGAAGTACTTAAAAAAGCATTCTTTATTCACAAAGTAATAGAATTACAATGTCTAATTATAGCAAACAAATCAATTTCTTAAATAGTGCCCATGTTAATTATTATTAAGTTTAATCTTCAAAGCATGTACATCAAATAATTGATTCTTGGACATCCAGTGAGGGCAGAAAATATCTCTCACCCAAGTCCAAAGACCATTGAAACACTATGGAGTTCTACCATGTCTTCATTGCCCTTCTCCACCTCCCCAAAACACTTGGGGGTATACACAATAACACATAACCAAACAAATCATCTTCTTTTACATAGAGGAAGACAGTTAAGTTTTTCATTCTTCGTAGAGTATTTAAATTTATTAAGCCACATGATGGAGTTGGGAATGTTAAATTGAGCAATTATTTAAGAGAAAATAGGTAAACATTTATGTTGACATACTTGTTTAGATGGCACTAGAATTTGCAGTTGGTCTTACATTTTAATGTAATTATTATGATTTACGTTATGTAGAGAAGGCGGGATATGAGCTACAATTTTTTAGTGCCTACTATGTGCCAGATGTTACAAGAGTATTGGTCTGTATTCTAACTTGAGATTTTCTATCTCTTTATTTTTATGATGAGACCTATGCATTTGCATGCTTTATGAGGGTCAGGACCATTGAGGATTTGGACTGGGAAAAGGAAGATGATGAAGGCAAAGCCTGAGAGAAGACTGAGTGGAATCTATGTGCTGCTTTACCTTCAGGCTCAGAAGTTCAGTAAGTTAATTAAGCTTATATTTATTGAGTGCTCACTCTCTATTTACATGGTGCTAAACACTTTATTTAGATTATCAAATTTCATTCTTGCAACAGCCCTATGGAAGGATAGATTAAGGAACTTGTCAGGATAACATAGCCACCACTGAGGGGTAAAGTTAAGATTCTAACACAGGCAAACACTAGAGAAAACTTCATCTTATAGAATAGTGACATTGCAAGCCTATGTAGTTCAAACACAAATTCCAAGTTTTTCAAGACATGTACTTTCACAGGTTCCAAAATTAAAATAATTCTTAAAAATTTCACTCTATAATATAAATGTAAATGTTTGATTTTTTTCATAGTACCTTAAATAACAGAGGTTGAAGTCATAACTGTTACAAGCACAAGGTGCCCCATCCAGTAATGGAATTTTCAATAACTTCTCCCAACAATTGAAAGGCATTAGTGGAGGTAAATTGCCACATGTGGTTATTAGTAAGAGGCAAGTTGTGGTCATTGGTATTAGGATTTCCTTTTCTAATTCTATTTTAATCTAAAAAAGTAATGTATGATAGGCAAGGAAAGCAAGAGACATTCTGGATTTTTTCTATAATTTCTCTTTATTTTTAACATTGGGATTTAGATGATACCCCAGAAAGAATTAATTTTTTTTGACCGACTGGGTTTTAAAAAGATTAACACAGACCTTTTTATTGATTACATTGATGTTGGCTTCTTGGCCAAAACACTATTAAATGCATTATCAAGAGAACTATTTCTGTTTTGAATGGCAATCTGTGTTATTTCCAAATTTAATAAGCTGTGGTAAGAATATTTACTTCAGAGAGTTTAAATAATTTTCTCTAACCAAAAAAAATGTCAATTTTCTGAATGTGACTTATTTGTTCTACCTTTTTAGAATTTTTAAAGTTAATGTCTAGAGATAGGGGGAAAAAACAAGGTATTACAACATTATACTCTGGAATCCTCAGCCCAAATCATTTTGTTTTCACTTTGATTGTAACATAGCGGAGGTAACCAGGGGGAAAACCATTCTACTTTTTTTCATAGCAACTGTGAAGGACCTCAGTGACACTATACAAAGCTTTTTTAGAGTTAGCTCACTTTCAACTCTGGTTTTTATATTATTACTGAATTATTATTTAAACAAGGTCATAACTTGTACTATATCTAAAGGCACTTAGTCAAAGAACAATTGACCAAAAAGTACAGCTTTTAGCCAGAGTTCTGAGAAAAAGGAAAAAAAGGGGTAGGAGTAGCAGTTGCTTCCTCCTACTGTGATTTTTGTGTGTGTGTGTAATACTTTTTAATAGTTTTTATTTATTTATTTGGAGGTAATACATTGTCATAACTGTTGTTAAGATTTTAATGCAACATTAGGAAGCTTTTGAATATATATATCCCAACATTTGAATGAATATATACTCTCCAAAGTATGATGGGAAAGATTCCCAATAAGGCCAAGATTGAGCAAACAGGAAGAGTAGCTAGCAAACTATGCAAAAATCACAATATTTATTTTGAATTCTGTGTCAAAGAAAGTTTGATAGACCTGAGTCTTTAATATTAATATATTATGTCACACCATGGATTGCCAGTTTATACAAGAGCCAAATGTATTTTCATTTAAAATCAAGACTAATTAACATAGTCCATATTTAGAAAATAAGGATTGTTTTTTGATCTCTGCATGAATGTTTTCATATTGTGTTTCTTGAGATTCTTCAAAGAAGGTGCAAGTGTAGTGTTCATGTGCATCTCCTTTTGGTTGGCAGCATGGCATCTTCTGCCAAGATGACTGAGCAGTCATCTTCTACCTTAGACCTCATTCACAGTTAAAGCAAGACAGAACACGTATTTCATATCGGGAACATTATGATTGTTATCATAGTGAAATTTGAAACCAATTTAGAACCATTTCTACCCTGAAACCCACATTGTAGTTATTGATAAAGCAATGACTCCTAAAAGTGCTTGGCACTCAGACAACACAGATGAAATGTGCATATTTATGATATATTGAAAAACTATAGATTGTATTTTATGTTCTAGTGACTTTGGTTATACTAGTTGTGGCATTTTATATACTATCGTGCAAATTCTTAATTGTAACACTGTTACTATAGGAATTAATTTTTGCGAACTAAAATGTTTTTGCTGCTACAAGCATGTTGGTAGGAATTTGGGATATTGAAAATGCCTCCATCTATAAGAGTTAATTCACTGGAGACAATTAATTCATGTATTGGCCAAGGAAACAATGCAAAATCTTCATGTGATGTTTTTAATACTATTCTGCTAAGCTGTACTTGTTTGCTGTTTCAAAATCTAGCTCATTCTTAGCAGATCATTTTTTCTAAACAAAGGTATTATAATGTATAACAGAAATTTTGTATATACTGTGGACCAACCACCTGAGAGCTGAGAGAATATTTGAAAATATTTTAACTCTGTGACTTAGGGTCAATTCTGGAATATTTGTGATCAAAATTGGATTGCTTCTGGGAGGTCTGTGGTAATTAACATTTTATTTAAAATTTGTTCTCAAGAAATAGTCATTTTAAAAAGAGAATTGGCAGGCTGGAGTTTTTAACCCAAAAGAATACTGGATTTCAGCACAATAAACTCTATTTCATCAGGGAGGATTAACTTTTTTTTCACAATTTACTTAAATGTGATTTTTTTCCTGATACAGAGAATAAAATGTGCATTTTATAGAATTCGTTTGAATCGAGTCTTTGTTAAAAATTATTGTTTTTAGTTTGGTTTATTAAATGAAAAGCTTCTCATTACAAAAATGTGAAACAGTGAGTTTAGAAAAAAAGCTGTTTGATATATTAGCTCTGGTAATGTTATTTTAAACTCCCATAATACTTTAGCTTTGATAAATTGTACTGCGACAGTATAAGTAATAAAATTAAAGAAGTGTCATAACTGAAATTAAAATTTTAAGCCCCAGCAGTAAATTAGAAGATTTCTCTTTCCATAAAAGATAGATAATGATAAAATCTACATGGAATTTTGAAGGAAAATTTATTTTACAATGGGATTTCTTTTAATATTTCTTAATTCTACCAATCTATTAAAATGTGATTATTTTCCCAACATTATGGGTTTACCACAGTCTGTAAAACTTAGAAGCATAAAAGAAGAATGTACATGGACCAATAGAATAATTTTTTTCTTAGAAAATATCATGAATGGCTTTTCTGCCAGCCCTTGAGGCATTGAAAGGCAAGAGATGACTATGTATATGTAATATAGGAGGACTTTATATGAGAACTGCAGACTTTTTCTAATTAAAGAAACACTAGTTTAAGAAATGTATTTTGGACATCACTGAAGAGTTATTCATATCTATTGCTTTTCTGTACAATATAACATTTTGGTTGGAGAACAACCAAAGAAAGCTTTGTCTTTGTTATGGGTACATTTACAGAGGATAGAGATTCGAGTCAGCTTTTCTTTGTACAGGAGACAAAGATGCGATGATCACATGTAACTAAATGGATCATTGAAGTGTTGGCATAGGTTTACACAAATTATCAGTAATTAAAGCTTCCTCCACTCTTTGCCCTTTTTTACACACACACACACACACACACAACAATAAATTCTAGTCCGTGGTAATATATCAATTGAAGAAGATACCAATTTTTAAAACATGCTAAAACATATTATAGATTTGTATGAGTAAATACTCAAGTGCCAAATACTGTTAAGAGGAGGATGAGACAGAAATTTCTGTCCCATGGGATATTTTCTCCTGAAAGTGTGATGAAGGATAGAACATGCTTGAACCTTCCAACCCTCATTCTTGTGTCAGTGTGCCTCTACTCCCAACCAGTGAGGAGGGTTTTGCTTTCTGTAAGATTGTTGAATTCAATCATGTGTAGCTTACCTTTAACACATCAGATCCATGTTGTTCAGTCTAGGCAAATAAGCATAATATGCTTTAATTGGATTAAAATGTGCCCAATGTGAACAACCTAGAACTGACATTTTACAGCTGGAAGAGACTTTGGAAATCAATTAGTACCACAGCTACATTGAGAAATGAAGTAACCAGGAATTGGAGAGGGTAAGCAATTCTCCAAAGTTATCTGTGTAGTTCGTAGAGAAGCTTGAATTAAAATTCAGGTGTCTTAATTCCAAGTCCAGTGTTTTTTCCACTATATCACATTGCTGTCAGGGTTTTCCACAGTATAACACCCTGTGTGCGTGCACACATACACACGCAATTCAGCTAATGCCACTGAAAATGTTGCTAGTCTCATCTCTGAGTGTTGCTGAAAGGACAGTTGTGTGTCCAACTATGCTATTTATATAAAAGTAAGTGTCTTTTATTTCATTTTTCTTAAATTAAAAAAAAATGGTATCTTACAAAAGGTGTACTCTTACTTGATATTAAGATTGTTATTTGATATCTTATAGTCATGATACTCTCTGTATACCCAACAGTTTTAGAATAAGAACCAAATAGGTCATCAGTTTGTTATATTTGGTTAGGGCTGCACATTTGAGAAAGAGTTCAAAAAGACTGAAAAAGAGATTGGATGCTGACCACCCCAGATCACTGTATGAGGAGCAGAAACTGGAAATTCTGGGTCTCTTGTCTCTCATGGGCCCATGTGGGTTCATCAAACACTACTTTCCATCTACCTTGATTCTTCTGTCTTCTGGTGCCCAAACTTAAGTCTTTGTGTGTGTGAGCATGTGTGCGTATAGAGGGCATCTTCTTGGTTCTTAAAATTCACTAGGACTATTCCCATGAAAAGAGAAAATATATGTCTATGTTCATAGTTTATAAATAACAATGTTCAGTATGGTCAGCACCTATTGGAGAAGTGCTAGCATCTTGTCACCTGGAGTCATTCAGCCCATCAACAAAAATTGCTTCCATGTATGATATGATGACCATGTGCATCCAAAGTGTAGACCTTGGTGTTGTCTTCACCACTGTGAATATCCTTTTCTAAGACTAACATGATTCTGTTGAACTTCTTCATGCTAATGGCCTTTGAGTTATTTAGTTTACTGATTGGCAGGAATTACAGGAACAATATCTGGGTTTAAGAAGAGGGAAGAATTTCAGCTCTTTTATGCCTTTTTAAAATTTCCGTGCTTTCCACTCTTAACACCCTCCCTCAAATCTTAACAACTCAGGCAAGGAGAGAAGCGAGCAGATTTTCAGAATCCTCGGTCTTTTACTGCTACACACATACACTATCTTCTGTTCCCTGTAGTTTTCCACTGGGCTCGAAGCAGGAGGAAGAGAAGAAATACTCTGCAGGTGACCTTGAGCTGGTGGCTTTGTGGCTCCTTGCCTGTCTAAGTAAAAAAGGGAAGACTAAAGTAAAACATCCAGCAATCACCATTAAACCCTCTGAAAGGCAGAATCTGAGAGAAGAGAGGGCAGAGAGGGGCTTTGCCTTTCAGCCATCAGCAGCGAAAACAACAGGTCTGTGCTGGTGGAGTTGCCAGGAGCCTCTCTCCTCTTTCCTCTGCTAGTGGGTACTTTATTCTTTTTGTAGCTAAAATAGGTTGGGATCAAGTGAGGTAAAAGCAGTGAAAGTGCTTTGAAAAATATAATAGAGTCTATTTGCCATTGGTTTTCCCAATAGTCAAGGGTGTATTCCAGAACTAATTGAGAAGGAATCATAAATATTATTAACATACATCGACACCCAGCTTCTAGTGAAGTTCCAAGTTTTTGTCACTTATATAGAGAGAATATCGAACAAGATCCAAGTGCGTTCAGGCACGGCTAGCAGTAAGGGTGCTTTTATTTCCCTGACAATCATAAAGGCAAACACAAACATCACATACACTCTCTTCTGCCCTCTACCCCCATTTCTGGAAATAAAATATATTTTTTTAAGAATTCGTTAACTTATGGGCTGTATTATAGCTTCATTTATCTGAAATTCTCAAGAAAGCAATAATACTTTTTGATGTTTCCACTTTCAGAGTTAGTTATCAATATCTTATGAGATCTCTGTTACATAGATTAGGAGTTAAATACTGCTTCAGAGTTCTTCCTGATTTGTGATTCAGGGCTATGAGATGAATTTCCAAAGTTAATGTTGAAGCAATAGACGAGTTTCTAGACGTTGAGTTAGTTTAGGACTCTCAGAGAATTGATTTGTATACAAGTGAGGAAATAATGCTGGAGTTGACAATATAAAGTGTTTATATCAAATATAACACAGAGACCACAATTTAATACCAACAACTTCATCCTCCCCACTGAGCCTCTCTTCTACACACTGACAGGATGTCTGTGCCTTTTACAGAAGTGCATCTGTTGTGTTTTTGCTGCTGTTGTTATTATTTTAGTTGAATTGACTTTGATACACAGCCAAGATTCCTACTATTTTGAATGTTGTATATGGATGTATAGATATGTAAATAGATAAATAGAATTATCTACTATTTGTCAGATAGTGTTCTAGTTACTTTCACATATAATGTTCCCCGTGACCCCATTAGAGAGACATGGCTGCAGGTTCTGGGTGACTGAGTCTTTTCTAAGCTCATATAGCTAGAATGTATCCAATAAAGTTTTCAAACCCAGATATCTGAGTCCAAATCACGTTTTTATTTGCCTCAAGAGACTTTTGGACATGCATTAGACATCTGATTTTTATATTAGCACTTGTAGAAATAAAACAAATGTTAAAATTATTTTGAGGAGGACTCTTTAGTGGTTCAGGTCCTCACAGAAAGTTATCATTTGATTTTTCAGGGTTTGGCCTTACTCTGTTTCTAAGGCAGGAAAAGTGCTAAGGTTCACCTTCATATATGGTCTACCTATCCACAGATGTGGAATATTGCAACCGTTGGCATCACCTTAGTTTTTTCTTTACAGAACAATCTGTGTAGGAAAGCCCCATGAGAGCATTGAGATCAGTGGAAGACACTCTTGTGATGTAGACATGAGCTACTTAAAGGAAAGCACTCTTTTTTTCTTCCTTTATAGTTGTCTGCAGTGCTGAGAAGTGTGCAGTGTACCCAGAACAGTTACTGCAATTAAAAGTCTTGAAAGAATGCATGGAGTAGTTCAGATCTAATCCTTTTAGACTCACCTCTGTTTTGAAAAGCTTTAGCACAGCTAACTCATAAACGAAAGACATACCTACCACTTGTAGCTCTCTTTGCATTCAAGATAAGTGAGCCATCATAAATCACTTGTGTCTTAGAATATATATTATAAGGTCTAAAATTCCCTATGCTGTCTTAATATCTTTATGCCTCCCAGGGTCCCAAAAATATATCTGTGAGTTCCCCTAGTCTTGACAAATGTGCAAACCCCTTCCCCTGCCCTCCCCAGGCAGGAAAGTCTCCCCACCTGGCTAATTCTCTATTAGCCAGAACACCTGGTCCTCAGCCTAGCATGATTTCACTTCCCTGCCAACCACTCACAACCAATCACATTCTCACATGAGAACAAAAAGGTTATCTCACCTTGTTCTTGTTACTACCAAGCCTTTCTCCCATGGCCCCTGCTTGTTCTGTTCATGAATGCAGCTCCACTGCGGCTCTGCATGGTACGAAATGTCCTTCTCCCCCAAAACTGTGAGTATATGTGACTAACAAACGGCTATTTCATTTGTTAGGTGTTTGGTGTTGTGCATTTGACCATCTTGTACTGTTTAGGATGAGGCATCCCTCCCTTTCCAACAAGGTAATAAAATGCAATTAGAACAGAATGCTAATTCACTTTATTGAAGATAACGTCTATCCACTAATACTGCTTACCATAAGTAAGCACATTATATTTCTTCTCACTTTGATGGTTGCATTAAGTGACAACCTTTGTATACAGTAGGGCTTGTTGTCGAATGCAATAAAATTTGAGTATACATTTTGGATTTTGTCTTTTGACACATTGCTTATATTTCATAATAACGGCAATTTATTTAGCATAGATGGCAGTCAGCCATGTAGTATAAATCAGTCTCTTTTTATTCGGTTTGAATACTTAGAATAAACTCATTTCCTCGTTCAGTATTCTTGATGCTGAAGTTTGTTGATGCAATAAAACTGAAGTAATGATACTTTCCTTGTTGCAAATGTCTTCACTTTCCAGGACACTCACTTTACATTTTCTAGGTATTAACAGATTTATAGTTATCTGGACAATTCGATGTTGAGAAAAATTACTTTTTCAAAGTTCTTATACAATCTTTGACTTTTCTAAAGAGTTTGGACTGATCATTTGGACTGGGGGCAATTTTATTCCCAAGAGAAATTTGTCAATTTCTAGAGACAGTTTTGGTTGCCTAACTGGGGCAGGAGGCTCTGGGGGTTTACTGAATAGAAACTAGGGATGCTGCTAAACATCCTACATTGCATAGGATAACTCCCTCCGCCAAATAAGGAATTATCTAGCCCAATATATCTATAGTGCTGTGGTTGTATGATGTTGTGAATTATAACTGTGTGTGTATGTATGTGCATATATATATATATGTGTATATATATATGTGTATATATATATATATATATATATATATATACACATATATATATACACATATATATATATATTTGGTCTTCATCCCCATTTCTGGCACAGAGCTTCTAAAACTCTTGGAATGTCCTAAGTGATGAGAATGAAGGTGTCTTTTGTTATGTTATGAGGTGACTTTTGGACCCCGCCTAAGGATGGGGGCAGTTGTTAGTGGAGTCAATCATGTGACTGGAGGGTTGGAACTTTTAGTCCCTCCTCTAGACCTTCGGGAAGGAAAAGCAGCTGGAGGTTGAGTTCAATCACCAATGGCTGCATCAATTATGCTTAGATAATGAAGCCTATGTAAAAACTCAGAAGGCTTGGGTTCAAAGTGCTTCCAGGTTGGTGAACACATGAAGATTTGGGGGGTGTGGGATGCCTGAAGAAGGCAGAGAGGGTCTGTGCCCTTTCCCTATACCTTGCCCTATGCATCTTTCATCTGGCTGTTCTGGAGTTATATTCTTTTTTAATAATAATCTAGTAAGTAAAATGTTTCTCTGAATTCTGTGAGCTGCTCTAGCAAATTAATTGAACCCGGGAGGGGGCATGGGGGGGGGGGTGGTCATGGGAACCTCTGATTTATAGCCAGTTACGAAACCTATGATGTGAACAATTTGACCTGTGGGGGGCAAGGGACAGATATTGGCTTATAAAAAAGCAGCCCTTTAGAACATTCCTAAAAATAACCCCAAGCACCCACAATAGAGCCTGAGGCTAGGGGATGGCTAAAGGTTTGTCTGTATATAATGTCTACATTCAACAGTCCCTCCCCCACCTGACTGAACAGAGCAGAATCATATTCTGCCACAATGGAATGGTAGTTCTTAGTCCAATGCTAAGTATATCCCATGCAGAATATTTGTATCTTTTATTTAATTTTTAGATTTTCATATATTTATACTGGCTTCTTTCAATTGAAATTTTTTAATTGAAAAAAATTATGAATTCCTAACTTTATTTTGGAAGAAGAATTTTCTCACCTATCAAATGACTCTTTTAAGCATCTCTGAAATTACAAATTAGCCTTTTTTTTGGTAGTACCCAAGACATTATAGCTTAAATTGTGAGGTATAGAATAAATGTTGTAAAATGTCTTCTCTGGACTCATTATGATCTTTTTAAAAGGAAGGCATAATGTCTTAATTATGCTGGAATTTCTGACCTCCCTTACCCTCTTCTAAATTGTACTCGGCTCCGATGGACTCATTAAATGATCTTTGAAAGAAGAGTCTCGGTTTAGAGGCAGAGTGTTTCTTGTGCCCATTTACGGTCAGTTCTCTCTACCACCCCAAGCCTCAAGCAATCCCGAATCTGCTGTTTCTATAGATTTGTCTTTACTAGAAATCTCATTTAAATGGAATTATATAATATGTAGGCTTTTGTGTCTAACTTTTTTCACTGACAAATGTTTTGAGGTTAATCCATATTGTTGCATGTGTCAGTCCTTTATTTTTATTGCTGAGTATTATTTCAATGCACAGTTACATCCCATTTTGTTTGTCCGTTCACCGGTTTATAGACATTTGCATTGTTTCCATTTTTTGGTTATTATAGATAATGTTTCTCTAAACATTTGTATACAAGTCTTTGTGTGGACATAACATTTTCATTTGTTGTGGGTTGATGCCTAGGAATAGAATTATTGGGTCATATGGTAGGTATCTATTTAACTTTTAAAGAAAATATCAAATTGTTTTTCAAAGTTACTGTATCATTTTACATTCTCACTAGCAATGTATATGATGGTTCCAGTTTCTCCACATCCTTGCTAATACCTAGTATTATCAGTCTTTTTGATTATAGCCATTCTAATGAGTCTATAGCAGTATCTCTTTGTGGTTTAAATGTGTATTTCCTTACTGACTAATGATGTTAAGCATCTTTAATGTGGCCTTTCTATTTTTTTTTTTTTTTGGTGAAATATCTATTTGAATATATTGCATTAAGTAAATATTCAAATCTCTTATCTTTCCTTTGCCTCTTGGCACCACTGATTTCCAACCCCATGGGATGACAATTGATTTATGAGCTATTGGAGTATATTCTTTTCAGACATTTTAGTGAATTGTTTGGGAGGTAAGAGACACTAGCACTTTTGGAAAGTATTAACTTGAAGTTAAAAAGCTACCTTAGCACTTAATATGTTTGAATATTTCAAGGACCCACTTAGGCTATTAATGCAGCTAGTAGGTGCTGAAAAACAATTCTGGAGCCATAGGTTTTAATCTCAAAAGATCTTAGGTATCTTAAAAGCTGATATGGTGACAGATAAAAATCTAACTATGGGAGGTGAACACACAGTATAAATATATATATGCCTTACTGTTAAAGTGTACAGATGAAACTTATTGGATTTTGTTAACCAATGTCACCATAAAAAAATAAATAAATATTTTTTAAAAAGCTAATTTTGAAAAGGAATTCAAGAAGAATTTATATGAATGGACTCTAGATTAAACTATAACAAACCTCAAAGGTGCAGCAACTTAAAAATTAAAAATGAAATGACCCAAACAATGAAATATTATTTAATCTAGACAATTGAATATTATTCAGCTGTAAAAAGAACTATCAAGCCATGAAAAGACATGGAGGAAACTTAGATGCATATCACTAAATGAAAGATACCAATCTGAAAAGGCTGCCTACTTTATGATTCCAACTACATGACATTCTGCAAAAGACAAAATTATGGCGATAGTAGAAAGATCAGTTGTTGCCAGGAGTTAATGGGAGGAAAGGATGAGTAGGTAAAGCACAGAGGATTTTTAGGGCAACAAAACTACTATATATGATACTATAATGGTGGATATGTGTCATTATATACTCATCTAAACCCACAGAATGCACACCAGGAGTGAACCCTAGTGTAAACTAAGGACTTTGAGTGATGATGATGTGTCCACGTAGGTTTATCAGTTGAAACAAATGTACCGCTCTGGTGGGGATTGTTGGTACGGGGGGAGGCTGTGTGTGCGGTGGACAGGGAGTATATGGGAAATCTCTGTACCTTCTACTTAATTTTGCTGTGAATCTAAAACCACTCTAAAAATAAAGTCTTAAAAAATTAAAGATGAATGTCTAGGTAAAAGGTGCTCCTTGCAATCCAAGTAACTTAGTGTCTGAATCAACTCCTGTTTACTTCTCACACACTGTCAAATTCTTTATTTTGTAGAAAAGTCACTTAGTTGGTTCTATCCACTAATTTCTTTAGCAGCCTGTACTTTTTTTAAGAGATGCATGTCGTTAACTACACTACTTGCTTGTCACTGCGAATACCACCTTTATAGTTACAAAACTCGTGTTTGAAGGCCAGTACTTTTTATTTGTGTGTCTTTTTTTATTTGTTTATTTGTTTTTAGTTAAGCTAAAATAGATTTTTCTTTCTCTGTACATCAAGTGATATAGCTGTATAAGAATACTATATAACGTTCTGTTTAAAACAATCATAGTTTGGTTCATGAGGTTAAGAAATGCAATAATATAGAATTTACTAGTCTACCTTCATTGGTTTATGTTACAAACTCATTCCTGGAAAGTTAAGGAAAATATTTTTTTTCTTTTGACTTGTTAGCTGTGATTCATTTTTCCAGAATAACCTAATGAGAAAGAGCTTGAACTATTCTCTGCAGAACAGACTTGCTTGCGTTAGAGGGATGTAGTATTGCTCCAAACCAAGTCTTTTGAATCATTTTTCCCTGCTGCTTCTCAAACTACAGTGAAGCTTTGAAAGAAGATGCCTATTGAAAAGTGCTTCACAATCCTGAGGCCCCAGACTGTGCTGCTTCTAAATATATTTGTTCTGTGCTTGTAAAGTGCAGACTAGGCTCCCACTAATTTACAAAAATAAATCCCATTTCCACTGGACTGAGTCTGTGACCTAATTCTGAGAGGGCTACAACCACATCTCTTGGACACCCTTTTTTTCCTAGGACCTGAAAGAGAGCCATGCATATGGAATATATTCAGTAATTATTTGTTGAATGTCATCTTAACATTGTTAAATGTTAACATTGTGAAATATTGAATGAATATCTGAGTACCTTGCTGGCTCACTCCCAGACAGATTATCCTTTAGCTCAGTATTTTCAGGTTTCTTTAAATTTGTTCCTTTTGGTGCAATGAAGAAACCACCATTGTATATTCTGATACAGAGCTAATAACATTATAGAACGTACAGAATTACCAATACATAACTGTGCCATTTTAATTCTCCTATAACTATTCAAGTGGGTTTTATTTCACAAACATGCACTAGATTTGTTCTGTATAAAACTATTATGCCTGGAAAGAGAGAGTTAAATCAGAGAGAGAGAGCTTGTCTTTAAAGAAGCTTAGAATTCAGGGTAGGAGACAGAGAGGTAAATAAGTACAAGGTACTGAGTACAAGTGGAAGGAATGGGGTAGGAAGCAGAGAAAATGTGAGTTGTGGAAAGAATTATCCTAAAGCTTTAAATGGGAACATCAGGGTTAGAGCCCAGTTTGTCCTCCCAAGAATGCGGAGCTGTGTGCAGGAAAGCAGGTGGACAGAAGGCACTGCTCCTGAGCCCCAGTGGCATGACTAACAGTCAGAGTGCACCATGCCCCAGTTCAAGGGAGCTGAAAGGTGTCAGAATGATGATACAATCTCCAGACTTGTCATATTCATTTTTCTGAGCATAGGTGTTTTAATTTACCATATTACCTAAGTTTATTTTCCAGAGTCTATTTGTAGTTAGTGTAAGGCTTGAAGTTTATGCAAATCATATTTTTTTATTGGACAGAAATTAGATTGAAAAATGTGTGGCCTGTAGAAATAAAGATGTGCCATTTTATTTTCTCACTTTTGGGAGTGTCATGCTATTCTAGAGTTTTATAATGTATTACAGATGACACTGCCCCGCCCCTCAATCTTTACTGTCTTTTAGTGAATGAGATTCGCCATCATTTAGTGTGACCTTTTCGAGAACAGAGCTGCAAAGACTGTTGACCCCTTTTCAATTCAAAATGCACATTAAATTCTTAACAGTACATTCCAGCACTAATATTTTTTTAATTAAACTTTTTAATTTGAAATAATTATCGATCCACAGGTAGTTGTAAAGTAGCAGAGAGGTCCATGTATTCTCCACTCAGTTTCTCCCAATGGTTACATTACTTAATTATAGTATGATATCAAAACTTAGAATTTTGACATTGTCACAATCTGTGTTTATAGATCTAAGTCATCTTAATTCACGGGGAGTTTTACGTAACCACCATGGCAATCAAAATATAGAACTGTTCCATCATCCCAATGATCTCCCGTGTGCTACTACCTTATCGTAATACCCTCCTCCCTGCCATCCTATACCATCCCCAATCTCTGGCAACCTCTAATTTGCTTTCTATCCCTGTTTTGTCATTTTGAAATGTTTTATGAATAAAATCATACAGTGTCGAACCTTATGAGATTGACATTTTTAATTTAGCATAATGGAATGCCCTGGAGATCCATCCAAATTGTTGTAAGTAGTAATAACTTATCCCTTTTTATTTTTGCATAGTGTTCCATACTATGAATGTAGCACAGTTTGTTTGAGGGGCATTTTGGTTTTTTACAGTTTTAGGCTATTACAAACCAGTCTGCTATGAACAATTGTGTAGAGACTTATGTGGGAACATTAGTTGCATTTCTCTAAGATAAATGGTCAGGAGTACAAATTGCTGAGTCTTGTGGTTAGTGTATGTTTAGTATTTTAAGAAATTGCCAAAATGCTTTTCAGAGTGACTGTACCATTTTACATTCCTGCTTGCAATGTATGAGAGATCCAGTGTCTCCATGTCCTTGACAGCTTTTGGTAATGTCACTATTTTTCACTTGAGCTGTTCAAATAGGTATATAATGATATCTCGTAGTGGCCTTAATTTGCCTTTCCCTAATGGCTAGTGATGTTGAACATCTTTTCATGTGCTTATTTGTCATCAATATATCCTTTTCAGGGAAATGTCTCTTCTTGTATTTGTTATTTTTTAAGTTGAATTGTTTGTTTTTCTAATGTCGAGTTTTGAGAAGGAATTATATATTCTAAATATGAGTCTTTTGTTGAATGTTTGCAAAAATTTTCTTGGCAGATATTTTCTTTCAGTCCATAACATGTCTTTTCACCCTCTTAACAGTCTTTTGTAAAGCAAAAATATTTAGTTGTGATTGAGTCCAATTTATAGATTTTTTAAATAGATAATGCTTTTGGAATAGTGTCCTCACAAAATTCTAGATCCTGAAGATTTTCTTCTATCTCTAAAAGTTTTATATTTTTCTATTTTACACTTAAATCTACAGTTACATGAGTTGTTTTACAGGTGTGAGATTTAGGTTGAGATTTAGATTTTTTGCCTTTAGATATCCAATTATACCAAAGTCGTTTGTGGAAAATTTTATTCTTCCTCCATTGAATTGTAATTGTATTTGTAAAAAATCAGCTGGCCATAATAATCTATGCCATTTATTTGTCTATTGCTCTTCTAATACCACATGATCTTGATTACTGGAGCTATATAGTAAGTCTTGTATTTAGGAAGAGCAGTTCCTTCTAATATTTTTATTTTCCAAAATTAGTCTTAGCTATTCTAGTTCCTCTGCCTTCACATATGAATTTTAGAATAATCTTGTCTATATCAATAAAAAAAATCTCATTGAGTTTTGATAGAAATTTCATTCAACCTGTATATAAATTTGGGGAGAATTACATCTTTACTATGTTGAATCTCCTAATCCATGACAACAGTATATCTCCCCATTTATTTAGAGATATTTTTAATATGTTTAATTAGCATTTTGTAGTTTTCAGCATAGAAGTCTTATATAAGTTTTATCAGAGATATGCATATATCACCGATAAATATATTTATTTAAATATATGTTTAGTGATCGAAAGTGGTATGGCAGTCTTGATTTGATTTCCACAAGTTTATTGCTATTACATAAAAATATAATTTTGTTTGTATTTTTATCCTGTATTCCATGACCTTGATGAACTACTAGTTCTAGGAGTGTTTTTGTAGTGTTCTTGGGATTTTTTATGTAGACTATCATCATCTGTAAATGGAAACAATTTTACTTCTTCCTTTCTAATCTGTATGCCTTTTGTTCCTCTTCTTGCTTTATTGTACTTGCTAAAACAGTTGATGAGGAAAGAAAGAAGACACTCGATGGTTAATGCCATCTTCAGGAAACAATGAGAAGTATAACTTGGCAAAAACAAAAAGTATACCTAGGTTATAAAACTCTTCAATTAAGTTCCTGTGACAAGTGGAAGAAGGGACTGGTGAGGTGGTTTACATTCACAATGGAAAAAAAACCCCAAATGCCAGAGTAAATGCTAGATTCATATTTAAGAAGAAAATTAAAGAAAGTAATATGATACACTAGATATGGAAGCTATAATCCAAAGCTTTACATAGTTTCTTTTTCCTCAAATTGGAAGGTATGACCTATTTTTCACATTTTGAAATTTATTAGAATTTTATTATTATGATAGAGTATATTCTAAGATTTTTAAATAGTCAAATAGCAGAAAGTTATCTTTTTTGGTACTGGTTTTTAAGTTTTTGGTTTTTTTAAAGCAAAAACAAGTATGCTTTGTTATTTTAAATTATTTTTACCTTTTTACTTTTTATTTTCTCATCTTTGTTAGACAATAAGTCTATACATTCTTATAAATTCTCTTTTCCAAGAATTATCAAACCTTTCCGTTATAGGAAAATCTATTAGAGGATATTTGAAGGAGTTCTTCAGACCAAATTAAGGATAAGTGAATAAATGAAATATTTCTAAATAACTTACGAAGACTGACAAATTAGTAAACTTTATTACTCACTATAAGTAACAGTTGGTACAAGAAAGATGAAAATAATTGCTACTTTTAGTGTATTTATTAAAGAGATATGTAGTGTGGAAATTTTGTTAAACATGAAAAAAATGTAAGTAAACAATAGAGAACCTGAAAAATGGGATTGTAATGGGTGGTTGAAGCATCTTTCCATTAAACCATATCATGAATACTTCCTTCACATGCAGACTTGCCTCATTTCTTAGGGGATTTTGTTGTCATGACAACAAGTTTTACCAGAGCATTTTCAGCTTCCATAGTTAGAATTACACAAAAAGAGTTTGATACAGTGAACACAGGTGAGCTTTAGTTATTATATTTGGATAAAAGCCCTCTGCTTTATCACAGTCAGATCCTTGAAAATATTAAAAATGTGACATTCCATTCCTTTTCAAAGGAAGGTCATTGTTATTATAAAGTTTTTTCTTCTGAGAAAATAAATTTAAATGGCTCCAAATTTTTCTCAGTTTAAATACTAGTAGATTGAAAGGCAATTTATAATGGGTAAGACATAATGACATCTAATACATAAAAGGACTTTGAAGTTATATTCTATTTCTTGTAGAGATGAATTTTGAAGAGTACTAGGTAAGCCAAATATAGTTGAAAGCATAAGTCGAACATGAAAATACTCACATGTATTTCAGAATGTGATGATAATCTGCATTAGGCATATTATTTTATCTTTTTTGAAAATCTCATTAACATAAAAAAAAACCCTCTGGTTTTCCTGTTTGTCATTTGCAAATAATTTCGTGTTCAGTTTGAATGTATACTTCTATAGTATTGTTTTGTAGTTATAGATTTATTGATAATTATCCTCAAAATAATCAGCATGTAAAGTTTTATCTTAGAATGTTCATAATCATTATTTCTAAATAGATAAGAGATGACAAATCAATTAGGTCGAATATTTTAAAAATCTTTACTATTCAAACTTCTTGAATCATTACAAATCATTGCTTTATCATAGCAGCTTAAATGAACTCAAATTTTAGTGCTTTTTTCTATCTTCATGTCACTTTAAAAATGCTTTTTCTGACTCCAGATATAAGACTCCATTTACCTTACTAAAAGTATGAATTTTTAGAGGACTTATTTTTATATGTTTAATCTAGCTTATCGATTAGATTATCATGTACAATATATAATAAATTGCAGCTAGAACTTGAGGACACTGCCTAGCATAGTGGCTAGAAACTCTCCCCTTGGGATAAGACTTGCTGGTTGTAACCTGAGTGCTAGCACTTAGTAAAATGTAACCTGAGGCAAGAGTTTTTTGTTTGTTTGTTTTTTACCTCTATGCATCTTGTTTCCCCTTATTCGAAATAAGACTAGTGTGATTATTCTAGAGCCTTCAGGAACTTCATAATTCTAAGACGGGACTTTAATTCTCATTATCAAAGATGGTTACTGGATCCCCACCTATTTCACTTGCATTTGAAGCAGCAGGTCTACGGGAAAGAGAGAGGAAGAAAGGTGCCCCATCCTTTTAAGGAGACTTCATAAAAATACTGCACAGCACTTCTGATCACATCTCTTTGTTCAAGACTGTGACAGATCCTACTTAGCTGCAAGAATGACTGGAACATGTTGAGTTTTCTCAGGGTGGCAATCTGGCTGGCCAAATAGACTGGGTTACTTTTGCTAAATAGAAACAGAAGAATGGAATTTGGGAGATCATTTTCAATACAAAATCCTAGTAAAATGTTTATGTTCCTGCTTTATACTTAATATTCCAAAGCAGTATGTGAAATAACTGAATGCTTCAGTTAGGAAACTACTTGGTAAAAACCATCCTTTCCCTCAATTTTCGAAGACACATAGCTAATTCACTGAATGGGTTTACAGAGTGGCGCTGAAGAAAAGAAGCTCTTCGCTAATTTAGCTATTAGTCTGCAGGTAAAGTTTTTGCCAATCTCCACTTAAATATCCTCGATTATCAAAAATATTTACTCAGAATCCGTTTGTGAAATACTAACCTTGATTCTGCTAGACCTGCAATAGTAAGTAAGATACTCTCACCACTTTTATTGGAGTGGGGGTGGTTAAAATAATAAGCCATTGTTTAAGGCATGATGTGGTACATGCTATAAACAAGCTATCAAGTATGTTTTGAGGAAGGAAAAGTGATCCTGGAATTAGATGAATAGGTTAGAATAGAATAGAATTCCAATGGATGTGATGTTGAAGGGTAGCATTGGGCAGAGGTGCAGATAGATGATATATCGTGAACAAAGATATGGATGTGGGGAATCATGGCAGAATTTGAGGAAATGGCTTGACCACACTATGCATATATTAGAGAGGAGGACATAAAGCTTAAGGAGGCTATACTAAAGAGGGCCTTCCGTGCCTTACTAAATAACAAATATTTTCTGAATTCATTAAGAAAATGGTAAACCATTGAAAGTACAGGCAAGAGAGTGGCATGATTAAAGTTATGTCATAGGATGACAAATTTTACTATAGTATGTAAAGTGAAGTAGAAACAATGAGAAATGGAGGCAAAGAAAATATGTATACTGTTACCCTAGTAGAAATGCACAGATGAAGAGTAAATTGGACTTGGATGAGAGGATCTTTGGAGTCAAAAATTTTAGCCTTGGTAATTTAAATAATGGCATTACTATTCAATAAAATTCAGGAGGAAATAGGTCAAAGAGTATGTGTTTGAATATAAAAAAAATCATTCTTTTGATAAGCTGAATTTTAAAGTATGTAAGTGAGATTATTTGAAAGGTTCTGGAAATGATAATCCAGACTGGGTTTATAGATATTTATAGAGCCAAACTCTGTGGATTCAAATCCTCATTGGACAATTGCTAATGGTGCCAACATGGACAAGTAGGTTAATTAATCTCATTGTGTCTCAGTTTCATCATGGGCATGACAATAGCATCTGTCTCATTGGTCATTATAAATATAAAATGATAGAATACCAGTCCCTAGTGTGTGGTAAGTAATTTGTGTTAGTCATTATCATAATGGTCATCATCATTATTTGTTAGTTATTCTCGTAGTGATTGTAGAAGCAAGAAGAAAATGAGGAACTGGCAAAGAGAGGAAGAAGGACAACAAAGGGAGTGTAATGGCCTAGAGTTCATAGGCAGAGTTCCAAGAAGGCAGCTTGGTTTCTTGGTTTCATCACCTTCCTAGAGAAGGAAGACGGAGAAAATACCAATAGATTTGGAAAGTAGAAAGTAGGTAGCTGATTCTGTTGGGGAGTAACGACAGAACCCAGACTGCAAGGGGTTAAGAGGTAAGGTGACAGCGAGAAAATAGAAGCGAGGCAATTTATCTTATTTATTCAAAAACAATTGGTACTGAAGGGAAGGAAAAAAATAAAGTTAAGTAGCCTAAGCTGACAACAGAAGAGAGAAAAACAAATTTGAGATTGGTTTATTTGTTTTGGTATGTTATAAAAAGGTAAACACAATATTGAGAAGTTATTTTGGGAGCCTTTTTCAAGACTTTTTAGGAAAACATTTACAAGCGAACCTGAGTATACACACCATTAGTTTTGTTTGTTTAATGATTCATAGCTATTTAGATGAAAGACACCAATATTGTTTGCAAATAAAGTTTTTTGGTAAACTTTTGAAGTTTTTATGTGTAAGTTAAATCTTTATTTTTAATAAAAAGTAGATGATAATCTAGCAGTGTTCTGTTTCCACAGTTATTTTTCATTTATCAACCAATAAATGCTTATTCTTTATTCAGTGTAGGCAATGCTGTGTGCAGTGGCAGACACAAAGAAATAAGGGATTTCTTTTTCATTGTGTGCGTGAGACAGTTGGAATCTAGGTAAACACACTTTCTAAAACACTGGAGAAATATATCTGTGTTTTTTTTAAAGCATAATTTGTGTTGCTATTTATTTATTTAGGTAAGAACGTCATATAGTTTGCTTCAAGACTTTATATCAGTGATATTTTATATTTTTGCCTGATTAATTTATTCAAAAAAATGTTAAGAGTGCTACAAACGGATACACTTACACACACTTCAGTAATGCCTCATTTGGAAAATGTCCTATCAGAATAATAGAAATATCTTAAGAATTATATTCTTTTATTTTCCAATAACTATTGTGATTGCCAGTCACTACTAAAAACATTTATAAGTAGATAACACACTAGACTCATTTTTTAAATATAACTTTCTAATTCTTATTTACCTACAAATAGTTGAAGGCTGAATTACAGAGCTACAAATGTGGATTTATCCTTATTAACTGTCCAGCGGCATGTTGACAAGTAGAAGAGAAGTGTTGTGGTCTTTTCTTTGTAGGTATGACTGATGGTGATTATCATCTATGTGTGAGGTTGTGGCTCAGAGGATCAATACCAAGTGGCAGACCTCACCATACTGTACCCATGTGCCATTGATCTTGGATTTGTGGTTGAAACCATTGTCCACTATCATTTTGCATCAGATGAACTACATCCACACTTTTGTTGTTGAGAGTTTTTGATATCTCTTCTTCAGAATCTGTATCCTCAATATTTATGCTGAAGAAGTCAAATATTGCAACTAAAACAGTCTGTTGCTAAATATTCCTTACACCTTAATGAGCAGTGAGACCAGTAGGAAAACTGGAGATGCAGGCTTTATTGACAACACAATTGCTCACTGTCACAGTTCCCACAGGCTTACTCGAGGCCAAAAAGTAAGGCCATACTCCACCTCTGTCTGCTCAGTTGTACAACCTCTTGACCAATCCTGAGTTCAGAAACAACTGTCAAGTCAGCAAAGTTTGTCTTTGGTTCTCCCAGAAGCACCCTTTTCTCTTCATGTCCCCTCTCACCTACTATCCTAAACCAAAGGTTTAGTTTCCACATAGAAATTCATGTCAATATACAAAAGTGTATGCCTTCTTAACGAAGTACATCTTTTATATCCCTTCTGAAAACTAAACCAAACAATCAGCAAAGCAAATGAAGCAAAACCTATGCTTATTTTGACCAGGCAGTAGTTTTCTACATATATATTTACTTTCCACATATATATATAGTAATCTACATATATTTGTTGCTATGGCTTGAAAATATATATGAGCTACTTATTTCTTCTTAAGTTGGAAGACCTAAGTTTAATTTACCATATCTCTGTGCATCCATATATAGACAGCTGATTATCTTCTCATCCCTTTCTCAGTTATTTTATTCTGTGAATTTCCAGGCAATTTCTTCACTGATGATCTTTGCATGCTTCCAAGTAGTCATTTTAGAAGATATAATTATTAATTTTGTTCTTTCCTCTCCATTTTCACTTGGAACTCATCTACATTAGACCATCAAAATATGTAGAAACATCTTTCTCTTCAAGTCCCTCAATTTCTCTTCAGGATTTTAGGGCGGCAAACTTGTTCTATTTTCTGGACCCTTCATTCTTCTTTCTCCCTTAGTTGAACTCCTACAGTCTGATGACTCACTAGTATCTAGCATAAAACTTGGCTTTTGTAAGAGAGATTTGGGGAGCTCTAGTCTAATGCCCTAAGAGACAGATGGAGATCACTTAAGATTCCTCCTTGACCTGTATCCTAGTTCATGGTCCCAGATCAGGACCCTCCTTGTTTCAACTTTCTCATTCCTTAAACCTGTGTCCTGGACTTGGTCTCCTGCCTTCATTCCTGCCTTGATCTTGGCATTCTCCTCCCAGTGATGTATTCTTGCCCTCAAACTCCAGGCTACTCCAGTGTCTTGCTGTCTGCTGATGAATTTCCCAGTGTCCCATTACCCAAGCTCCAAACCCCATGATGCTCTGTGTCTTTAAGAGATACTTATTCATCCAGATGCTCAGGCTGATATCTCATTACCTTTAATTCTTCTTACTCCCTCACTTAACCTATTCAAACAGTTATCACATTCAGTGGATTCTTTTCTCATAATGTTTTGAAGCTGTTCCTAACTTGATCCCATAGCTATTACTCTGATTCAGGCTCATATTGTCTTATTTAAAATATTACAACACAATTGATCTTATTGGCACTGATATTCTCTCACTCCAATTGGTCTGAGTCCATTCCTCAGTGAAAATATCCATGATCGTCACTGAATGTAGTCATTTATCCTTTGCTACCTATCTACCTACTGCCTCTATAAGATTCACACTGTATCAAAGTAATAACTGTACATTTGCCTGGTGTTGTTCTAAGAGCTTTACAAATATCAACTCATTCTAATGCTTATAACAACCCTATTCTACTTTTATGGGTGAGACAACTGAGGCATGGAGATGTTAAGTCACTTGTCCAAGGTTGCCTCGCTAGTGCAATGACAATCATAATTTGATCTAGGCAGTCTAACTTCAGCACCTCATGTAACCTCTCTAATTAAGATTAATTATTATCTCCTCTTCAAGGACATTTGTAAATAGTCAACAAGTTGTACATAAAGAGGCAGGAATAATCTAGCTTCACTTCTTTTAAGAAACTTTTCATTTTGAATACAAATGTTATTTAGACAGGTTTGTTTTATACACTTCAATAAAGATGAAGTATCTTTGAATATTACATATTAGTAATTTTTGCATCCAATCTAGGCAAGTTATTATTAAAATATACTTGAAATAATGAGTCTTCAAGAAGAAAAATATAGAATTAAGAATATTAGAGGCAGCAGTGAAATAACAGAGGGCATAGAAAGTAAGCACCTAATTTTATGTATGTTTGTTAGGAAGCAGGCAGAAGATATCTGAAGTCAAAGACAAGGAGAGGCAGTAGGAGGGAAAGGAGGGGAGGAGCTAAGTGAAGGATCACTTTAGCTTGCTTAGAGGAAAACAATGGGTGATAAACTTTGAACTCTGCATGTGTCCTTTTGGTATGAGGAGGCCACCACTATTAATGGGACACTAGCATTGTATAAGGAATTATATGTAATAACATCTACTAAATTGGCTTAATGTCAAGAGATGGGAAGAAATGAGAGAAATGCAAGAAAATACATAAGGAAAAACATTTCTAAAGGAAAAAAAATTTAAATAACCTCACATTTTCTCTCAAAATAGTCACGTGGATGAATAAATACAAGGTTGAAACCTGAACAAAGTTTTAGTTGAATTATTTATCCAAATTTGGCCTAAAGGCAGATTAGTATGTGAAACTCTTTTCATTGTTACCAATATAGAAATATTACTCTTAAAAACAGTGACCATTAAAAAATATGCTATATTGTGGGTAGAAAATGCCATTCTCCTTGCTGTGTTTATATCTGTAAATATGATCTTCCTGACATATTATTCACCAAGACTATGCTATTTCACCTTTGGTGACATACTTTTTTACCTCCTATTGATTTTTTTGATTAGTAAAAAAGAGGATTAAGGATGGCTTTTGCTGTAAACATTAAGTCAGTAACCAGGGCTTGGCTGCTGTGAATAATGCTGCCATGAACATCAGGTGCATTTATCTTTATGGATAAATGTTTTCAAATTTTGAGGGTAGATACCCAGAATAGGGATTGCTGGGCCAGAAGGTAATTCTAGTCATATGGTAGTTCTAGTTCCTCTTCTTGAGAAACCTCCACACTGTTGTCCACAGTGGCTGTACCAATTTACATTCCCACAAGTAATGTATGAGGGTTCCTTTTCCCCCACAACCTCTCCAACATGGTAGCCAAGATATGGAAATAACCAAAGTGTCCTTTAATAGATGACTGGATAAAGAAGATGAGATACATATATACAATGGAATATTACTCAGCCGTAAGATGAAATACTGCCATTTGCAACAACATGGATGGATTCTTGAGACAGTCATGCTAAGCGAAAAACAGAAAAAGCTGAGAACTACTTGATTTCACTCATATGTGGGATATAAAACTTAAAAGAACAAACGAACAAAACAAACAATAATTCATAGACACAGGCAACAGCTTAGTGGTTATCAGAGGGAAAGTGGGGAGAGAGGTAGATAAGGGTAAAGGGGATCTAATATATGGTGACGGAAGGAAATTTGACTTTGGTGAACACACAACGCAATTATACAAATGGTGTGTTATTGAATTGCATACTTGAAACCTAAATAATTTGATTACCCAATGTCACTCAATAAATTTATTAATGAAAATATTAACCAAGACTTGAGACCCTTTCTGAATCTTGGATGGGAGTTAGTAAAGTTCCTTTTTAAGAAGATTTTTATTATCTTTCTGCTTCCTCTACTCACGTGTAAAAGTAGGGAGACTAGAAGCATAGAAGGTGAAAGAGGGGGACAAATACATCAAAGTTTTGCTCTACTTAACTATGACCATGACTTCCATTTGAACTTTGTTTTTTTCCTAGGATCTCACACACTCCTATACATAAATACACATATAAAATGTAAAATGAAATGTTTTTGGATTATCCTAGTAACCATGTTTGTCAGTGAGGCAACCAACTGTGGTTATATTTACAGATTCTCTATCATTAAATAATAAAAACAACAAACACAAACAAAAAATTCCTGAATCCTGCATTTGCTCTATTTACATATCCTTTGTGTGGCAGGCATGCCCATCATTTCTTGTGTTTATTCAAGGCTGATAATTAATTTTTAGCAAAAGAAAAGTTGTTTTTCAAAGATGAGTTCTTACTAGTTATTAAGTACATATTCTGCTACCAGAAAAAAAGTAAAATACATCAAACTGAGTTGGAGATGAAGGAGATAGAGATAAAAATCACAGATGGCATAAGTCATTTGGATCCCTAGGTATATTTATTCAGCATTCAAGCAAGGGTTTGAATAAGCAAGCTGCTCTTTACCTCTTCCTCCTGGCTTCACAGTATCTTTGAACAACATTGGATGGTCTTCACAAAGCAGCTGTACAAATTGCCCTCAATCCAGAAAGCTGGCTGGGCTTGTAGGGGTGATATCGTTCTGTTTTTTATTCTTTACACTGAAATGCAATGAGTGAAGATTTTTATTTTTAAGAAATCTTAGATCAAATTTTTGATTGATTGGGAGAAGCTATTAAAAGTGATAACTTACTCATGACATATGCAGAACTGATCACATCTATGCCTCTGAGGACCCTTTCCAAATGGTTCAGTTTTACTACTCTGGAGTGAGTGTCTGACACACTGTGCAAACCATAATCTCGGAACTTGTCTTATTTTAGTCAGTGGTGTGCTTAGAGTATTTGAGCCCTGGGGCACATCATTTTTTTAAACAACTTCTTTCTCTGTAGGACAAAAATATATATGGTAATAATAATGTTATAATCAGAAATAATCATTATTTTCAGATTTTTTTCAAGGCAAATTTTATTTGATTTTTTCAAGTTACAAAAATATGTGCATGTCAAAAAATATAGTTTAATTCATTATAAGAGTAGTTCCAGCTATTTAAAAGTTATACAGAATTTGGAAAAAACAATGCATATGTGTCTTAAAACATAATTCATGGATAGTGTACAATCACTCAATTCAGTTATTGCTTGTTCTATGCAGCTTCTACTTTAGATTGCGCTCCATAAAGGAAAGGGCAATGTTTGGGCACTCTGATTTTTGTTGCTAAAACTGTGTTTTTTAAAAGCCAATCCAAAATCAGAATAAGCTCACTTCAAATAAAATCTAATGTATAAATTTTGATTAGTACTAAAATATGGAGTGGTCTAAATTTCAAGTCCACCCCCTTGTCTTATTCTATTTTATTAATATATCAGAAATATAATGTATACATTGGGGCAGGACTATATGAATTAACTAGTTTTCAAATGAAGTGATAAACATTAACTCTGACTTGCAATGTAGAAACAAAGCTGGCATGAACAGCTTTAAAAAACCTTAAAACAATGAATTCAGGAATGGAATGTTTGAAGTTTAACCAAAAACCAAAACTGTATTTCTTTTTCTTTAGAAGTTGAGACATACAATGAATCAATTTGTTCTTTTGAAGTTTATGGACTCATGAAGATCTGGTGCTCTCTATTCTCTCGTTAAAAGGACAAAAAGTTAGCCACATAATGGCAAACATATTTTAAAACAAATCTATTTGCTCATAATGCCATATGAAAGAACAGTCATAAAATTAATTTCAACTTTAATGAGAAGAAAAGAAAATGCAGTTGACAGTATAAAACGCAGAAAATACATTACTTACTTTGGGGGGTGGATAATGCACAGTAGACTTTTGGCCTGAAGTTCACATGGAAGACTTAGAAATTAAGAATGTTTAAAAGAGATAGTGATGGCTTTGTCTCCAACTTTCCTGTCAGACCCCGCTGCAGGGTCAGGCTTATTGCTGACATTTTGTCCCCATAAGTTCTTGAATAAATCGAGACATATATTGGAAAACTTTTAAAAATCATTTTTAGAACAAAAGTGATACTCATGACCATTTTGCAATGATACTTATTAATTAATGACTTAAATACTAAAACTAGGCTACATTTTTAGGAGGTAGAAGACAAGTACAAAAATTTGCCATTTGGTCACCCTCTTAACTTTTGGCCAACCTTGGATTTCTGTATTTCTCACTCCCCATTCTCCCATTAAAGCTATTAGCCCCACTACCATTCATTAACTAAAGTTATAAACCTGAAGCTTCCAAGAAAAATCTTTTTAAGAAGTTTTGCTTTTAAGTCACTAACTGTATTCAATACTCAGGTATCAACTAAGCACATTTTATACCTTTGTAGTAGGTTAATTCACTTCATAAGCACATGTATCAACATAAAAAAAAAAACATTACTTAACATGAAAAAAGACTCACAAATATCTCTGCATGTGATTCAAATGTTAGAGTAGTTATGCAAACCTAAATTAGTAATGTTTTCATTGAACCGATTTGAAAAAAAAAAAGATAATAAAACTATGTTACCAGTGTTTACTGAAAATAGGTATGTGTTCTATTACAAAATTAACTTAATAAGAAAAAACATACTCTACTTTCTCCCAGAGAGTTATGCTGTGCTCATGTCCCATAGACAGCATTATAAAAGGATTTCATTTTTGTGATAGGCTGGGCTCACAGTGTGTATGTTAGTACAGAGATCACATGTTTATAATATCACTATAAGAATGGCAGTGAAATGATATATAAGGCATGTAAAATGTGTTAAAGCTCTAAAGGGCAATGACCCAAACTGGCAGCTGCCAGAAAAGGTGCTGCTAGGAATAAAAAAGTATTAAAGAAAAATATTAAAGACATTTCAGCACATACTAGTTCAAATGTTCCACAATGAAATGAATTAGTTCACATTAATTTGTGTTGCCGGAACTAATGAACAAAAATAAAATGGACTTTTGCCCCCTTTAGCTACTAGCCCAATTTTGAAAATGAAGCGATCACTTGCAATCTTCCACATGGTATTGTTAGATTGAGCAGACAGCAGGAAGTTCAGAGAGAAGTGTTGTTTGTTTCCATCACACTTCACAGTTCCACTGGTCATAACAAGAACTGTCATCTGAGGCTGAGTAACTTGCTCATGAACTGGTTGGCCATCTAATTTATTGACCTGGAATTCACTGGAAGGCAACACATCAAAAAAGTTAGGGCTTCCAGCTCTGTAACAACAGTTCTATTCCACATTAAAGTGGCCAGATACAGCCTGCTCAGTGCCCTTCAGCTCTTGTCCATCATCTCATAGTAAATATTTACAATTTCTCCAGCAGCTCTACATGCCTGACCTACATATGTTTTAAAATCCACCGACATGGCCATTGGGGAGCCCGAAGCAGCCTGTTCAGGCAGTGGTGGCATCATTACGTCCTCATGTGTCTGGTTCCCTCTGCATGTAGCTGGTTTGCAGCTCCTCAAGAAAATGATCACTCTTTCCTTGGTGTCTTCCTCTGTCTCGCTGAAACCAGGCTCTTTTGAATTGTTTCATACTTTTAATCACCTCTGCCCCGGCTCTCTGTCCTTTCGCCTAGCTCTAACTGCAGCTTTTTTTCCATGTACATGTTTCTCTCCCCTACTTGCCTCTTACTCTGATGAAAAAATATTTTCATATTTTTTCTTTAGTTTTGCAAAAAAATTCAGCAAAGTGAAAAACGAAATTTAAAGGAATTATTCAAATTCAGTCAAATATTTTCCCTATGAACTGAAATTTGCACTTACTAAAAAAAATATATTTTACTGGTAACACTATCTTTCACCATTTTAAACTATAAACACAAATAGAAACAAGTTACATGTATAAATTTATGTTAATATATAGTTAGATAATATATATTAATATATGTAATTTAAACTCAATAGTAACTGCAGGAATTGTTTAGAACTTAGGTGAGCAAATTTTTTTCTTTCGAGAGGAGTATTTATCACTAATGTGGTTAAGAATTGCAAACTAATAGTGCTAATAAAATGTAGAATCTCTCTTAGCTGGTTTTATTATTCTTTTTCAATTATGCAGAGTCAAAGCATCCTCTTACCCCCTTATTGATGCACAGGGATAGACAGATCTCTCCTACCACTGGCCTTGGTCCCACTCCGTTTGTAAAAAATTCTCATTAGTTCATATTAGCATTCCCTATGCCCTTCCATGTAACCAAAAGTATTTTAGGTCAAATGAGTACATTTTGGTGAATAGTAGCCAATTGTTCTGCTCTCCTCACCCACACACCTCTTTCAAATGATGGTATAAGTGATCTCATGAGATCAGAACTTTTACTATAAACGTTTCTTTCCAAAACTCTCAATGAGAACTAGAGTCTATTTGATCTAACAGCTAGCCTGAGGATAATGGATCATATTGGCCATGATGTGATTTATCCCCAACTTCCTTCTAGAAATGAGTGTAGCCCAATTCTCTGCTGTATGTCAAACTTCAGGTTTGAGAAACCTGGAATTTTCTCTCTGTTCCTAGCTAACCTAGAGAACAGGTTTTCCTGGTCTAGATCAAATACATTCAAATTATGCATAGATGAAAATATAATAATCTAATATTCATTTTAAAGCTGTTACCTGCAGTGGAGAGGAACAGAAAATAGAATATCTAAAGAAAGGAACATGCATGAATATCATGTTAATAGCTTTCTTGCTGGTTAGGACACAGTGAACAAATAAAAGTGTAATAATTCAGCAAGAGAGAGGATATTAAAATGAATCATTAGCAAAATGAGCCTAAGCCAACATTGCTGAAGTAGAGTTCTTTTGTGAACTTTATCATGTCTTAGCAGTGGTGGCAGGTTTTATTTGCTGAGTCTTAAAGATCTGTGTTTACGGAAATTGTATTGTTAGGCAACGAATCTAATAATCCCCAAAGCCAGAAAGCTGTTATTACTGTATGCTTTTCAAACATTTCCTTTCTGGCTATAAATATCAGGTAGGTGTGTGAGAGTCCTCTACTAGTTCTTTCACACACACATACATATATATACACACACATACATATACACACACATACATATACACACATATATATATATATATGAGTAGGGGTAGTATGTGGTTATAAGAAACATCTGGGAACTTATTAACTTTGAAATCCCATTGTGTGACTTCCAGAAGTATTAGGACCTCAAAGCCAAGTTTAATCTATTTGTTTATCTACATGTTTACAGCAAAAAAAAAAAGAAAAAAAAAAGACTTTTTAAGAAAATGGAATAGCACAAATTAACATGGGATAATGAATCTCTATAAATACAGAAGAGAAATATCATACTCAAGTAAATAATGTTTATAAAATTATTTTAACCTAGAGTAAATAGTTTAGGAAAAACTAATAGTTCTTTGAATTTAGGAACTTCAGTTAATTACTGAACAGAGTTTAAACTCTACTTTACTAAATATAATGGTCATGAAAATGGGGCCAACATAGCTTCTTTACATATCCAGAGAGTATATATGATCTTTCTCCATTATGTACATCATATGCCATACAGAGCAATTCCTCACTTAATGTCATTCATAGGTTCTGTGACTTTAAGAGAAATGACATGTAGCAAAACCAGTTTTACGCTAGGCTAATTGATACTAACAAAACTTAAGTTTCTACAGCACTTCAACAACATTAAAAAAAAAAGACATTGAACAAAACAACATTATTTGAGGACTTGCTATAAATAAATATTACATATATGGATCATACATCTAAAAATCTCAGGTAAATCACTTAATAATCTTCCATTTAGGATTATTTAGAGTTTATACACCTATTCACATACAGTTTGTTTTCCAAGCCTAATACTTCTGTCACCGCTTCTGGCTCTCTGGTATGTCCTAGCGGCTAGGGTCCACTTGACTTCAGTGTACAGCACCGATGGGGCTAACTCTGACTTTCAGCAGGAGGGACAGAATCTCAAGGAAAATGCTCTGTAGTTCAACACTGAGTCACCGTGACTTGTCTTTAATCTGGCTTTGAGCTTGAGTCCTCATGACTGACTGGATCTTCATCTTTCTCCTTGTACCTAAATCTCAGGGTCATTCACGGGCTTAGATCAAGCTCCATGGAGAATGGTTCTCAGCTCAGCTAAAAACCCCTAGACCTCGGAGCAGAAAGGCCATTTCCTGAATCCATCCTTCTGAACATTTCTCCTTTCCTTCAATCCTCAAATCTGGTTCTCACCTATGGGTTTGCTTTTTCTACTTTGCTCCATCTTGAATTACAGTGCATCCAAGTTTACCTTACTTAAAGTAAGCTCCTAAAATGTTTGATATCCAAGTTTCCAAAATTCTAGACCTTCTACCTTGGTGGCCCTCTGGTTCTTTTCTGACTTATTACTTGCCCGAGTCTTACATCCTCCACTGTGTTGTGAACGTTTGTCTTCCTGGAAAATCTTACTGAGAATCTTTGGAACCCAATGATTGAGAGCTTATTTCCAGATCCTTAATTTTACCTTGGTCATCTGTTTCTCAGTTCTACTCTAGTCTAATCAATCTGTTTCCTTCTGGTCCTATCGTTCTAGCCTGGCTCTTTGCTCTAAAGTATATACCTTGTCACTGACATCCCTAAAATCAGCATTTAATGTGCTTTGATTAGGGAGAAGGAGACTCATCAAGCTATGTGACACAGAGAAAATGCTCTAAGTCTTAAACTTAGTGCCATGGAAACCCATGTAGCTTTAGGCATTTTTAGACTTCATTTTTTTTCTTACAATTAATTTAAAAAGGAAGCTTTGTGAGGTTTTAATTGGACAACGTATAGCAATATACATCTCACAGGGCCTGGTATATATTCTGCATAACTTAAGATTTGGTCAGAGAAGCAAAATCATCAGGAATGAGATAAAATAAGGGGCTTATTAGAGGGACATTGGCAAGTATGGGGTTGGTAAAACAATTTACATATGACTGTTGCTTTTTCATCTGGTGTAGGGCTTGAAGTGAGCAGGGAAATGGGAAAAAAGAGATGGGTATGAGGTGGAGGAGAGCAAGTACAAACTAGAATCCAAGAGAATAAACAGGAATCTGTAAGGATAAGCTGGACACTAAGTTGATCTGTCTCCACCTCCAATCCTGTACATTTGATGAGGCAGGTGACCTGCAGGAGCAGATACTTTCTTTCAGTATCTTAAAAATGCACCTTGCCCAGGAGCTGGAGAAGCACAGGGAGGAGATAAGACAGAAGCTAACAAGGCAAACCAGCATATCTTCAACAACATACATGAGCTGCACTAGTATTGGATACTACTAAGCTAAACAAGATTCCTGATTCACTTCTGGAGTCAATTTCTCTCACAAATTTCTCTTGTGGTCAGCCCTAGCCCAGAATTATACCGAGGAGAGAATTCTGGGAAACATATTTCAAGCTTAGCTAAGCTGACAATATAGAGACACCAAATCCTTTTCTTTCTTCCCACCTAAGTTTAAGTCTATAGCTAAAAAGACGTGCTGAAAAAGTATATATATATTCTTTAGGTGTTGTTTAAATGACCTAATTAAATTGGCAATCTCTGATTCAATCAGCAGCATCAGTTTATTCCACTTGTCAGGAAACTGGACATCGGGTCAACTTTATTTTAGACTTTGTCCTTTAAGCCGGATCGAGTTGTTTTGATTCTCTTTGCCACAGTTATTGTGTGTCTAGGATTTAACACTATCTTTGAGGCTATGGCTACAGCAATTTTGTACTTCTTTCAAGCATGATTGGAGAATAATTGGTTTATGACATAGGAGGTCCTTTTAAGCTTCTTGGGTGAGTAGGGGGTGGGGATCATGTAACCAAACTTCATGAAATTGTTCATTTAATTGTTTTACTCATCCAGATCACTGCTGATAATCCTGATATGAACACCGTGTATTGTTCTTTCAAGGGCAGGGTTATTTTAGTTTTAGAAAGGTTTCTAAAGCTTTTTAAACCTGTTTGAGCTCTGAAGGTCTGCAAGAGCAATGCATTTTTCACCATGTTAAATAATACATTCAAGTGTAAGTGGTTTTCAAAGCGAGGAGCTAAAGAAAAGGGCACTGGATGAAGCTGCTCTTGCTGTGTCTCCAAGGTGACTGTTTGTCACATAGCAATAAACCTGCTCCTGACAAGGCTGGTAACAGCGGCCTTGGTGAAAAGGGACAGTGTAATCATTAGAGCCCCCTTAAAAGCTGTCACTCAGACTAGATCTGACTAAATTCTTCAAAACATTGAGTTAAGGTTTTGGGAGAAGCAATTCGTTTCCACAGCAGAAAAAGAAACAGCCCACTGCCTGTATCAACCTCCAAATTTAAAATAAAAGATGCTATATTAATTTTATGAAAATGAATCTCTTAAGAACTCAGATTTGCAACACTTGCAAATGCCTACAGGGAGAAGAATCTAAGAAACACGTTTCTGACCAAACTCTAAACAACAGGAAGATAGAATCTTTAAATCCTACTTCATCCGCTTTTAGTATCTCGGTAACATTTTTCCCTGAAAAAAATTTAGCATTTTAAAAAATATTTGAAATATCTAATTAAAGAATTTATCTATTAGCCCTATAAATATTAAATTTGAGTTTAAGCACCACATGAAATGATTCCAATTGCTTATTTTATTTCTAGTTTCTAAATCTAGCAACAAGTTTATAATGTGTCATCTAATCATTCATTAAGGATGGAATACTATATTAGCAATTAATTATTGTCAAACACAAGCCCATTTAAGACCTCTAGTAATAGTCCAGATGGAAATGAGAGGACCTAAATTGTTGCAGTGGGACCAGGAAGGAGGACTTAAGAATTCCCTGACTTTGGTGGTTGGGGAGTGTAGAGAAAAAGCCAATTTGGAGGTTTCTCACTTGGACCATTGGGTTGATGGTAATGCAATGATCTGAGAAAGAAAATGGAGGAAGAAAAGCAGGTGGGAAATGAAAAGATCAGTTTGCAACTAATATCTGGAACTAACTGCTGCATCACTGGGTGTATCTGTGGAAGTTCTTAGTGAATTTCCCATCAGTATCCATTCTTCTGAGCATCAACAAAAACACTCTTAACTTCTCACCATCTGCATTTAGTGAAGGGAATCACAGCTGCTTTCTGTGTCCCCACAGTTGGAAAACCCTGTGATGCTGTCAGCATTTCAGTGGTTGGTTGGCACTGGTTCAATTTGTGGGTGGATTTTATTGTTGGTAATAGCAGTGTTGGCTGTTTTCAGGGCTAGTGATTTGTCTGCTCCTTGGCATATGAAGCAAAATTGCTGAAAGGGCACCTGGGAGAGCATCTTAAAATCGTGTCCTTTAAAAATGTTAACTAATGAACTTCAGTTTGATGTTTTACCAGAGCCTGTGGGATTATGGGTAATAAAAACTAAAAAAGTGAGGTTCATGTGCTGAAAGCAATGATAAAATTTGCTTTTTATGCACTTTTAGAAAATGCATAAATGTTCCAGGTCAGGCAGCACAGTAGCTGTCATAATGTGTTGGCGTCTTGTCACTCTTACACTTTATCCTCTGCGTAGGATTGTGTTTGTTTAAACTGAATTGCATTAGGCTTCTCCCTATTAGAATAAAATATACTCAATTCTCTAAATACTAAACTAAATTCACTTGGATATTTTATTGCTAGTTTGTAGTCCAGTCTCTTGCTTTTCATGCCCAAGCTTCATAAATTCAGATGTGCAGATGCATTAAGTGACAATTGAGATGTTCTTTACGTTCTTCAGTAGAGAATGGAGGTTCATGAATATTGACTTATTGTATGGATGTGGTATAATGTACATTAATTTTTTCCCTGTCTACACGGAGAATAGACTGACCTTGTACTTGTATATTTACTTTTGTATTATTCAGAATACCTGCCTACATATATAACATGCGTTCAGAATATCAGTTATAGATGGTGCTCTGTACGTGAAGAAAAATGAATTGAGAATGAAAATTGGGCTTTTTAAAATATCAATTTGGAAAAATTAAATGGAGTTATATCTAAAAATATCTGAACACATCCTTAAATCAACTCCCCAGTTTTTGCCAAAATTATTTTATTATAAATACGATTTCGATTCACTTACCTTGAATGCTCCCTTTGGTGCTCTGCGCATCTCTCTGCTTCTCCGGAGGCGCGCAGCTCATTTAATTCTCGCTTCAAGGGCTCTTTTCCATTCATTTCTTTCACAACCACCGCACCAGTTCGGTCTTTATCACCTCATCTCTGGAACTACTGATAGGCTTTTTAATATGACTTCCTACTAGCCTATCCCGTCTTCATCGTCTTAGACCAGATTAATCTTTAAAATAAATTCCTTCACATTTTTCCTCTTTTCAATGGGTTCCCATTTCTTACAATGCAGGTAGGAAATTGAACCTTTCAGTGTTCAAGGACTTTCACAACTCAGAACTCTCTCCCTAATTCAGTATTTGTGCCACTCAACCATTACTCTCATGAACTAGGATTTTAATTGTTCAGCGACATAGCTCCTCTTTTCCTTTCCCCATCGCATTCACTTCCCCAAAATACCTCCTGACGCCTCTGCTTATCCAAACTGTACCCACCCGTCAATGTCCTGCTTCTAGTCACTCTTCCTCAAACATTTTCTGACTTAATAATCTCTACTGTGGAGTTCTGTACCTAATTAAATGATATTTTAATATATAGCACTCCGAGGCAGAAATAAATTTTCACTGTTTAAAAACTTTAAAAGTTGTGGAAAAACATTTCAGTAATTGCAAAAGTAGACAATTTAGTAAAATAAGCATCTACCTATCCATCACCTGGCTTCAAAAATGATCAGCTCATAGCTAGTCTTGTTTGATCTATGCCCCGCTTACTTTCCCTCCCATAATATTTTGCAGTAAATCTCATGAATCATGTCATTTTATTTATAAATATTCATAATGTGAAATAAACTTTTAGAGAGCATTAATCTGTTTTTACTTGCCCTAGTCATTCGAATCAATCCTGCAATAGTTAGGAGGCATGTACTTAGTTCAAACATCTATCTCTGTCTCCATGTTCATAACCATATCTAGATCTATATCTATATTCACATATTTATTCATATCTACATTTATATTAACGTCTATATATGTATCTATATATCTGTGCCTATGACTATATTTCTATCTCTATATCATATCTATGTTTATATTTATTTATATCCTGGATGGGGTTCACAATCAAAAGATTTGTTAACAAACTGGACCTATGTTATATAATGAGAAGACTTTACATTCTACTATTCATTTAGTCCAAGTATAATTAGATCTTAAAATTATATATTTTTCCATATTAGGTTTCTCACATTAGTTTACTTTTCCATTAAGGAAGCAAGCTAAAGCCCCAATTAAGGAATTAGTGAAAACCTTTAACCAAGAGTCTACTCTGCTACTGGCAGTGTATAGCTTCCTCTGCTCTTACATTATATAAATTATACAGATCCTCTCTGAATGTTTCATGCTGTACTTGTCTCACATAAATCTATCCTTGGTAATTTTATCATGGTCCTTGGTAGGTATTCTTAACTGATAATATCAGTAAATATTTCAAGTTCCGTTTTATACCCTTAATCAATCATATTATTCAGGAAGCTTCAGGTCCCTGTAAGATGTTCTGAAAAAATCCTGCCAGTGGTTACATTATAGCCACTGATTACTACTACCCTGGGAATGATTGCTCTTCATGTATCTCACTTGAACCAAGGTTGATCTGAACTCTATGAGGTCTTTGGGCAGTTGCTTTTTTGTTCCATCCTTGTGTTTTCTGTAACTGTAGTTTCTTTCCTAATTGGCAGATAAGAGAAGCTCCTTTAGGCTAGGTGAATAACTTCCTGATTATAATCTCAGCTGACAATAGTTCTCGCAATTTATTGGAAGGTAGGAGTGTGGACACTATGGCTCTTTCAGCTCAGGGTATTCTTGTTAACTCATTCATACATAAGACTTCTGTTTGGGAAAATTTTGGATAGTATTCTTATATTCCCAACTCCTTCTCTGGCATTAAATGTGTTTTATACTTCAATCCAAAGAACATTTCTGAGTACCTACCACATGCCGGATATTTTATTAGATGCTGAGTCGTTTGCGTTTTAAAAAGGCACTGCCCATTTTATTGATGGCCTTACAGACAATGGAAGGAATTTCAATTTAATATGGTATTGATCAGGCCATTTTCCTTCACTTTCTCTCCATCCTACTATCCTGTGTGACTGCTGTCTCCATGTTCCTCTGACCTCTCTGATCATTCCTACTTTGTTCTCATTGCAGGTTCCTCTCTTTCTGTCAATTCCTTACATGCAGATATATCCCAACACTCTATATTTTGTCTTCTTCTCTCTCTGTTGTACATATTCTCCTAGAGTGATCAGGGTGATCTCATGTACTCCATCCTGGTGATTAATAGTGATAATTTCCACTAAAATATCCCTCTTGCATTCCAAATCTGTATATTCAATTTACTGGACATCCTCGCCCCGCCCCCAACACTAAATCTTTTATTCCTCTTCCATTGGCACCCTGAATGTCCACCAAAGCCTGGCTGTTAGTCCAGCATGTTCCTCCACCCCTCTTTTCACTCCCTATGTACAGCTAAAGGTAAAGCCCTGCCAAGTCTTTTTTCTTCTTTATTTCTCAAATTCTTCTCCCAATTCTCATCAATACTTCAATTGCACTAGCTTTGGCTCTCTACTTCTCTTCCCTGAGATACTAACAAAACCTATCAGAATTTCCTGCCTCCTCTTCCCTTCTCCAATTCATTCTTTACCCCCAGAAAAATCTTTATAAAATAGTTTGTAAAATGTAAAGCCCCAAAGGAAAATATGATATTCCTCTCGTTAAAAACCTTTAATGATTCTCTATTGCCTATATGATAAACTGAAATTCCCTACTTGGGACAGGCTCTTTAAATTTTGACTCTGTTTACCTCTCCAGTCTTATTCCATGATTCCACCTCTCCCTACTGCCACCTTCAATCCCCAGCAACATACACATAATCGCCCATTTCCAAATCACATGAAACTACTTCCGTATCTTTTCTCATGCCTGGGAATCCATTCTCCTACTTTTCCAAGAGAACGCATATTCATTTTCTAAAACTTAGTTTAATTACCTTTAATTTTTAAATCTGAAGTCTTTTTTTCTGCTTAGGTAGATTTGACCCCTCTCACATTTGTATCTCTACTGTGCTGTGTACATGATTTCATAAAGCACCCAAGCTACACTATTGAATTATCTGCTTGTACAAATGTCTTCTTTTACTATAATATAATTCATTGATGACAAGAGCAGAGTTAAATTCACCTCTGAGTTCCCAGTAACTATCAGAGTACCTGGCCTACAGAAAACACTATACAAATGTTTATTGACAGATGGGATGGAAGAAGGATGGAAAACTTCATATTTATGTAATGTTATTAAGCTACATATCTGTACGTTTATAAACTTTATCTTTGTGGGCATAAATACCTGATCCTCTGAAGACTGTCTACCAGTCTACCCTCCTTAAAGTTACGAATATTGTGGTATGGAGCTGGTAATTTTCCTCTTTTAGATATGTTAAAAATAGCCATTTTGAGTCAAAAGACTATGAAGGAAACCTAACTCAAACTTCTTGTTGGGTCTTTACCATTAAGTGTATGGACCCAAGGATTTTTTGATGGCCCAGCATCTGAAACTCCTTCTCACGTTTCTGCTGTAAGTCTTGATGGGAGGCAGGGCCTAAATTCTACTAATGCTCCAAAAAGCCCAGCTAATTCAGATTCAGGAACGAAATTTAGGTGTGGCCAATAAGACTAAAATCCTCATGTTATATTAAATTTGAAGGAGTGACACAAAATCAGAGACAGTGGGGTACCTTCATTTATGCAGCAGCCACACCCATTCCTCAGGTCAGGAGCAGCACTGAGTACCTCCAGTGGCAGAGGAAGAGGTATCTTCATATGATAATTACTGTGGTCCTGGTACCACCTGCTATTTCCTTGTTCCTGCTCATTCTCCAAGCCTGGTGCTCTAGTCATCTGAGAAGTTTCCTGATTTACTCCAGTATTTTTGATAAAATCCTTCCGTTTCAAAGGGCCAGTCTGTTTTTGTTTCTCTCTGCTAATAAAATTGACTAATACTTATTGATAAATTTTACTTATGCGAAATTGTTTAAGTGGAAGACTATGTGCTAGTATGCCTCTAATTTAAAAATGGATGTATTTAATTCACTAAATACACTGGGCACAGCTCTCCCAAGTAATGAATACAAAAGCAAAATGTTCTTCTAACAGAACACCAGGGAGCAAACTCTGTGGGTAAACGACATAAGTAATTTATGGACAATAACCATTGCTTTGCCTTCAGATATTTCTATATCTCCTTTGCATGCTTTTCCCCAGGTGCCATATGAAAGGGGAATAGTAGGCGGCTAATGAAGGTGTTCTCTGCGGAATTATATGGAGCCTCAAGAGTAAGAAATAGAGCAATTGTCTGCAATCATAACCAGATGTTGCAAAGCTCTGTAACCCTTAATGGCTGTTGTTTCAATACAGCGTTTTAGAAGGAAAAAAAAAATCAATAACACTAAAATAAATTATGGGAAGTATTTACTGTCCATTTTTCATGAGAAAATTACTGTACTGAGACTTCGTTGTGCTCTTTGGATGTGGTTTGAAAGTTAAAAAGCTAAAAGATTGTGTGTATACTTGTATGTTTGGCTCTTGAATGAAGTTTTATGAATTATCATTGGGATATCTATAGAGCATTTACCACCGAAAACTATGCATACTATTGGACGTTAAGCAACTTAAAATTTATGAAAGAAAAACTACATCTTGTTCAGCTGAATAGAACAGATGTAGGGCCTCAAGATTTGAATGTGCCCAAACTACTGATTCTTTCTTCTCTTTTAAATTGGACCTCTGGTGGCCACAAGAATAGTGAGTAATTTGCACATGAAGCCATTCAAATATTTTCCTCCTACTCAGACACAGATTCATGGATAGACCAGGCTATAAATTAGTTGGGAGATGCTGGCATTTTAGCATGTTTTGTCAGTGAAACTTTTTAATCTTTACCAGTGTTTCCCAAAGAATGGCCCTTGGAACACATGTATCAGAGTCCATTGGGGAGCTAATTTAAAGCACAGATTCCTTGGCCTCACCCTACACACTTAAATTAGAACCTCTGTGAGGATAGTCTGTACGTCTGTCCATGATGCCTCCTGGGTGATTGGCACACTTGCTGAGTATCCATCACTGACAACGTCTCTCTCTTCTTAAATATTCTCCTTAGGACCATAGTTAATTCTAGTCAAAATGTGAAGAAGTACAGATTTATAGGCAGGGCCTTCTCTCCCAATCCTTCAAATCTCTCTTTTTGATTCATATGGTAGGTAAAGCTTAACCACTCCCCTTACCTTTTTCTACACAATCCATTATCTGGTGCTTTCTCTAATGCTTTCTGTTTCCTATATCCTAGACACTCATAATTCAGTCATCATATTTCTCAATGTTTATCCTTTCATTTAGAAAAACTGTCCTGGATTTTATCTCTATAGCCAAGTCATCTAAAGCAATTGGGAACTACTGACAGCCTACTCTGTAAACAATATGAATGGGCTAGAGAAAATTCTCAAAATAATCCTTTCTTGGGTGATACTCAAGCACAGAAACTTCCCTGTGTAAAGCACCTGATTGGCTGTCTCTTCCAAAGGAGTCAATTAAAGATTTTGCAGCTATTACACTTTTAATAAACATTTATTTTAAGAATGATGGGCATTTTAATCCAAGTTGCAGTGAATGGTGACATGATAGTATGTCTGTGGGAGAAGTAAAGCCTTTAGTTCAGGAATAGGGAGTGAGGGAGCCTTGTCATTGGAAAGTAAATGGTTTAATAGAAGTGAAGTCAGAATATACTGTACCGAATGCTCCAAAGAAGTCATTAACCAAATAAATTGGAGAGATAATGACTGCCTGAGTGAGGGGATAGAGAGTGGGGGTACAATCTGTGGTAGGTGAGAGGTGGAGCAGGGTAGGCTAATTTTTAAGAACAGTTGACCCTTGAACAGCATGGAGCTTAGGGGTACCAACCCCCATATAGTCAATCTGTGTACAGCATTTGACTCCCCCATAACTTAACTACTAATAGTCTACTGTTGACTGGAAGCCTTACCACTAATGTAGTCAATTAGCATATATTTTGTATGTTGTATGTATTATATACTATATTCTTACACTAAAGTAAGCCAGAGAAAAGGAAATGTTATTAAGAAAATCATAAGAAAGAGAAAATACATCTATCGTACTGTTTGTATTTATTTTAAAAACTCTGCATGTAATTGGAACCGTGCGGTTCAGACCTGTGTTGGTCAAGGGTCAACTGTACATCTTGAAGGAACTAAGGAAGGATTTTAGTAGACATGCCAGGAGGAATTCTAAATTAAGGAAATAGCATGAGCAAAGACAGAAATGGGAAGGAGCTTGGACATCGAGAGGTCTAAATTGGAGTTAGGAAGGAGGGAGTTGGTACTGGAAGCATCGAGAGGGGAGAGAATTGACTACAGCTGTATGTGAGTGTGTGGGAGGAGATGCAGACTGCTTTCAAGTACAGCTGACACTAAATATATTCGTAGTTTGTGATAATAAGCTTCATCTTTCAATAAGTCTTAAATCAGTTATCTCTGAAAGTCCTGTCTATTTAGAGTTTGGTTCTCTTATATTTCCCATGTATTAGTGAAAATGCAGCTCCTTTTCCATCTTTAGTTATTTGCTGAAAGTACCCATGCAGTTATTGTCTTACTATTGGAATTGCTCAGGTAAGATTTTCAGGAAGCAGAGCATGGGTGTTTGAAATATGCGGTTTGCTTTTCCTTTGAAATGTGAAACATGATATTCCAGGTGATACTAGAAACCAAAAGTCCTTTCTTTGATTTCTTTCAGTGACAGATAAATAACATCATGATTGTTTTGTTGCTTTAGTGAAGGAGAAAATGTTACCCATAGGCAAGAAACTATAGGAGAAAAAAATGAAGAGAAACATTATAGTTATTTTACAGATAAAGAAACAAAGAAGGCAAACCATATTTGGGAGGACCCATCCTTATCCAAGAGGCATTCGGTGTTAAGTGGTAAAGTCTGTTAATCCAATAACAAGATTTAGGGAAAAAGGTCTATTACCTTTTTAATTAAAATAGATCTCCCTATCAGTTCATTTAGCATTTCACATATTTTCTAGATTTGGATTTTTAAAAATCTATCTGCAACTTCTTTGCTTATATTAGACTTGCTTTTTTGATCCCTGAGAAAGTTTTCTCTTATCTATTTTGATTCAGTGACATTTCTCCCAGTATTAGATTCTTTTTTCTGAAGAGTTTGGAATGAATCAATCACACATGGATATTCTGGCAGAAAGTGATATGAATCCCCATATCAGTCACCTGGCCTCCCTCGTTTCAATGTAAATAACTGATTCTCTGAAGACTCTCTACCAGTTTACCTTCCTTACGGTTACGCATATTGTGGCATGGATTTGGTAATTAATTTTACTCTTTCTGATGTGGTAGAGCCCATATTAAAAATAGCTGTTTTGTGTGAAAAAGCTCTGAAGGAAACATAATTAAAACTTCTTGTTGGGTCTTACCTCTAAGTGGACACAAGGACTTTTTGACCGCTCAGCATCTGAATCTTCTGTATCCTCCTTGCCAGCTCTTCTTACTGTGTCTTTAGCTCCGCATACAGAAATAAATTTCACTGGAAAATGAAGAAAAAATTATTACTGAAGTATGCATATTTTTAGATCCTAAACTGCGTATGAAACAAGAAATTTGATTTTGTTTCCCCATAACACAGTTAACTGTGGCTTATAACACATAGTAGAAATGAGATGGCAAATAATTTACACAGAATGCAGACAATTACAATCTTCGAGACTTTCACAAAAGTAATCTAGATCTTTTAATAATATTTCTAATTCTCATAATTAAAGTGAACTCTTACTCCAAAGGGTAAAGAAACCTATCTAATAATTGCATGGCAATCCTAATAGTTTAAGCTTCTACAACATTTTAGTATTATCAAGGTGTTTTTTATTATTTTAAACTAACTCTTCACAACACAAAAACTAGATAAGGCAGGGCAGGTGTTATTAGCTTCTTTTGAGCATGTTAAAATTGAACTAGTAAACAGCTAGGCTTAAGTGTGACAGCTAGTAAGTGGCAACACTAGAATTCAAATCCTGATAGTCTTCCAACTTCAAAGGATAGCGTGCCAAAAGAGCAAATGAAGAGAAGTGTCTCTTGATTTTTATACAGGAATTCAGAATAAGGCTATTACTAATGTAAAAAAGTACAAGTATATTTCAGCAATGGATCTTTTAAATATAGTCTAACTTTTATGAAATACCTTGTAAGATAGTAAGCTTTTTTATATATAAAAATACAGCTTAAATAGTCAAACAGTGTTAGACAATTTCTTTTCAAACTTCATCACAAAATGCTTTGCAAATTTAGAAACTTGAAATGAAGGTAAAGCTTAATGACTAAAAGATGCATGGTGAATTAATGTTAAGGAGTTGAACAGTAAATAGTAAAATAGGATAGATTGACTTAAGTATTTATTTTTAAATGGGAAAACGTAAGATAAACAAGAAAGAAAACATTCATTTTATTATCATGTATTTTAGAAACAAACAGTACAGTTTGTATAAAAAATTCATTATAACTTTTAAGTTTCCAACAATTTAAAATTTTAATCATTTGAAATACTCTAAATATAAAAATCAGCCTGAAGCTAGCAACTGATGAAAAACTTGAACAAAATCCTTCATATTTCTAAATTATGATATATTTTAGTACTTAGTTTAAGCAACAAAAATTATCATCATAATAGATTACTTGCCTAAAGCCACTTGTATTTTTCCATTGGAGCTTTCAAGCTTTAAAAGAAAACAATGAATAGAAACTATGCATTGAAAATATGTAGTATTTTATGAGAACACTAGCAGAAAATGATCAGAATATGAGACTTCATAAAAGCTTCATTAGAAAAAGTTTAACAATCGAAAATACCAAAGTACTTTGTTAATATAAGAAAGAACATACCTGTGTCAAGCAAATAATATACAGTGTGATTTTGGTATCAACTTCTGATTCTTTCTAAGGATACTTTAGTGTGTTTTGGAAATGTGTCTCCAGATCTCATCAGTTGTCTCTTCTTCCATGATTCTAATTCTGAATTTCAGTGTTCCAAATTGACCTTCACTGGAATGGCCAATTATAATTGTCCCTTGGTATTCACAGAGGATTAGTTCCAGGATCCTCCCTGCAGATACCAAAATTCATGGATGCTTAAGTCCCTTATATAAAATGGCATTATATTTGCATACAACCTATGTACATTCTCCCGTATACTTTAAGTCATCTGTAGATTACGTATAATAAATACCTAATACAATGTAAGTGCTATATAAACAATTGTTACATTGTATTGTTCAAGGAATAATGACAAGGATAAAAAGTCCTTGCATGTTCAATACAAAAGCAACAATCGTAGGCTAGGCCTAATTACATTGTACACATCGGCAAGAATGTTGTTACATTTCCCCTAAATATTTTCAATTCCCAGTTGGTTGAATCCAGGGACGTGAAACCCATGGATATGGAGGGCCGACTGTGCTTGGATAGCGCTAGCACACCAATTTAAAAGAAATTGTTTCATTTTACATTCTCATAAAGTTCACAGTTTAAATGCATCATCTGTTTAATTCATATTTTGCTTTCAATTTGCTCTACATAGTTCTGAGGAATATTATAACTAAAGGAGGGTGTATAACTTAACCTCTTCACAGTATATTATTTGTAAAAATGTCTACAGAAGTCCTATCCCAGGGAATGAATATATATATAGACTGTTATGCCTTTTGATTAAAAGAGCCTGCTAAGCTCATGCCCCTCACCCCACCATACTGCAAGAGTCTTGGAGACCTCATTACCTTCCATGCTGCCCTCTAGAAACCCCAGAAACCTCTGCTGGCAGGATCAGCCCAGATGGACCACTTACTTGATTCTCATGTCACAAGTGTGCTTTCTGTTCATCTTGAAGAGTACGTTCACATCAATTCTGGATAACTAATTCATATCGAGATGTTAGGAGGTTATCGTCCTTTTTAAGCAAGGCATTAATTAGTCTAAAGAAGTGAAGAATGAAATTGTAGGCATTTGTTGCATGGTGAAAAGAAGATATTTATGAACAAAAAAGGAAAAGCCTTGCCACATGTAGGTAACTATCCATTCTTTTTCTAAATATCATCTTTAGAAAAGCTTCTTGGTATCCATGTCTTGCCTCACTGGCTGGATTTTCCTTACAGAGCTGCGAAGAGGAGTGTGATAGTCATCAGTCTCTTCCAAGCATTCAGACACACAACAAGATTAAACTATCTCATTTCCTTTGAAGTTAGGAAGGATCATGATGACTTGCTTTGGTCCATAAACTATTAGCAGAAGTGTCACAAGTAACTTTCAAGCAGACACTTTAAGAGTCAGCATATTGGTCACTGTGCTCCCTTCTCCCTACCTTTGCAATCATGGGGCACAGAGATAGAGCACCTTAGACTGTCTCCAAGTGTGGATGATATAGAGCAAAGCTCCTTCCCCAGATGGCTCCTGACAAACAAGTAGCATAAGCAAGAAATACGCCTTTGTTATTTTAAGCCAACAATATCCTGGTGTGGCCTGTCATTATAACGAAAGTTATCCTATCTTGACTGGCGCAAGAATCAAGTTGAATAAAAGAGAAAAATGCTTCAAAAAGTTTAAAGCTCTCATAAATATAAGCTCTCACATCCATAAGAGATGCCTCTTGTTATTCATAAGATGGGTACCAAGTTTATTTGGTTCATTGTAAGCAATCTGAGTCATTAAGTTCAGTCTTCATATTGGTACTTTTTATCAATCAACAAGTTTTGCAAGTAAATACACTGATGAATAGAGGATTTTGGAAGCTGCTTGGGTATCTTCCTTTTAAAGTGGGATAGCTTATCATAGAGAAACAGAACAAGCCATTTGGTGGACAATAGATAGTTCTAGGATAAGGGATCCTTCTGATTTCCCATGCCAGAGATCGATCAAGATTTATTCATGGAGCAAGAAGTTGCAGACAGCTTTGCTGGCCATCCCAGGAACCCACAGCAATTTGGCTGTCACGTGATTGTGTCTCATCTCATTGCCTTGGGTTTTTTGCTTGGTTACCCAATTGAGTGCTGATTAGGTTGCGACAGAATTTAGGGTAAAAAGCAGTTTCAGTGAATGGCGGGACTGCAGTGAACTGCAGTTCTAAGCTATATTTATAGTCAAGGTAAAAGGTATTTGGAGGCCTAGAACAGGTAAGAGCTGCATAACAATATAATAATTAAGAATCTAATGATTTAAAATACCCTAAAATACATGTGAAAAGGATAAAAGACCATAAGATGTTTTTCCATTATGTGCTTCTGAAAGGCTAGTATTTTCTCCTTTATTCTCCTTTCATTATATTTCCATGTAATTGAATTCCACCTTCTGCTCCATTAACCTTCAAAGAAGCTATGTAACAGGTGCTCGGCTCAGCTGTCAGGTCCCTACAAAGATACATTAACAATTAGCCATTCATCAATGCATTAAACATTTTTTAAAAAGACTGTTAGTAATTAGTGATTTTGAATGTTCAGTATGTGAGGAAAATGAGGGTTGAAACTTTGACTGCCACCTTGAAAATAAGCAATACATTTACTGATCTGACCTTACAAAGTGAACTTCTAATCTAGTTAGAACAACTATTTTGACTCAGTTTATAATGTATTTCTACCATTATTTGGGCTTTTAAGCTGTGAGACTTCTTACATCCTAATGGTAAGTAGCACTTAAACCATAAGTAGACTTTTGTTTTATAAAAATAATCCCTAGTATATAGAAGTTTTAATTTCTACAATAGCTCATATGGGTAGAATAAGGTAGTCAAGGAGTCTTCACTGGTCAGAAGAGCAGTCATTTTTCCTTTGTTTAAAAAAATCGTACTCTTCACACACTGCTTTATTTGTTTTAAAAAATAAAAGCACTCATTTTGATTTTTTTTTTCTGCAAGGGAGATTAGCAGAGCACATGTGATGTAGAGTGCCCTATTTCAGGGCTTTTTAAGGACAGTATTCTGATCTCTTAGGCTTAACAAGCAGCTTTTTTAAAGCTTGAACAAGCAATAAAAGCACTCCTTCACTGGGGCCACCCAGGAGTCTGAAGAGATCAGCCATCTCCACCTCAGGAGCATTCTGTCCAACTGGAAGTATAAGGCAGAATCAAGAAAATAAACCTATTAGGGACAATGTACACATGAGCTGCTTAGCTAATAAAATCAGTAGGAGAAAATATTTACACATTTTAATATGATCGTGTTTTATTTTTGTTTCTCGCAGTGCCACCAAGGTATATGAGAGTATCTGCTCAAACATGACCATCTGCTTGGAAAACTTATTTAAAATAAAAGTAAAATGCGCAATGAGTGTATATGTTTGTATCAACATAGACACACGCACACACACTCAGGAAGACTGGTCTAATTTATTTTTCCTTGTGAAGTTTAAATTCCTAAACCTTTCTGATCCAATAAGCTGATAGTTTTTGACTTCAAACTTCCAGCTGACTGCCTTCCTGGAAATATCTTTTGTGCTTCTTTAATCTTTAAGCAGCTTGTGTTTTGCTTAACTAGTCATCCCAGTTTTTCTTTTATTTCCATTTTTGCTGAAAGAAAAATTGGGATGTGGCCAAGCTCAGTGATTCAGGGGACATAGGGACAGATGTTTTTCATACATAATAGTCAATAATATGTCTCCAAGTTGGTATAGTCTTGCTGTCAAATTTCAAAATTGTTTGTATTTTGAGATGGAAAAGCATTTAAGTTGGGTACACGGAAAACAATTTAAGAGAGGAAGGTGAAGCAGAAAACAATAGTAAAAGCATAAGAACATCATGAGAAAGAAATTACAATTATCTCCTGAAAAGTCAAAATACTTAAGATAAAGAGATTGCAGATATTGACAAGTCTCATCATAGCTCATTGGTGAGATTTTACTCGCCAATTCAGTGGTGTTCTTTCTCTTCAAATGCTATTTACCTACTCCAATAGTGAGAATATTGTTAACTTTAAACAGTGAAGTATCAAGGTGAATAACAGAATTTGAAATAGGTTCACTAAATTGAAAAAAAAAAGAGACAAAGTCATTATTACAATCACCAAATTTCAAATGTAACCTAAAAGCTATCACGAACATAATATAAGATGTATTTTTATTGGCTGTTGACATGGTAAATAGGTATGAGAAATATTTCAGTTTAAGTGCATTATTTGATTACAGTAATTAAATATCTGCTGTGTGTAAGACAATATGCAAGCTAATGTGCCATTATATGTACAAATAAAAATCCATAGAAACAATGTAAAAGTTAGATAACTTTACCAAGGGCTTCATGGTCAGCATTGATTCAATAGTATTAACTCAAATGCATAATTAAAACTTACTTTTTAAATAATTCTAGAAAACAGAACCAGCAAATAATCCTAAAAGAGAGGATAAGTAAATCTACAAAATTTAATATAACATATTATTTTAGGAAAATACTGTCAATCATGATTGAGCTTATTCATAACTTAGTCACCATTACTGTACAAACAGTAGACAGTAGAGGTACTTGTTATTTATATTAATGAATAATGATCATTTCCTTGTAGATATTAGTTGTGCATTTACCTTATGATCCTCATTTCCTTCATATGTGAACTGGGGAAAGTAATTATCCCTATTCCATGGAATTAATGTGAGGATTGATTGAAGTAATGCACAGAAAGCAAGAAGTCAAGTGTTCTGGCCATAGGAAGTTCTTTTACAATAGGACCCAAGTCATTTCTCTCCCATGAGTCCTAATTGCACTGAGAATAAAATCCCAACACAGTCAAAGCCTTGTAGGCCCTAAACATCTGATACTTGCTTACATCTCTGTCCTCACCTATACCATGTTCCTTTTGATCAGCACATGCCAGCCACACATGGGGACCTTCTTCAGGCAGCTTGAACATAACAAAGAAATTCTCAGTTCAAGACCCTTGTACCTCTTGCAGCCTCTTCCTGGAATGATCATCCTCTAGGCCTTTGAAAGGTGCTTCTTTTGTCACTCAGGTCTCAACTCAGTGGCTCCCTCTTCCAAGAGGGAGGTCTTTCCTGACCAGTGGATCAAAACCTGTCCAGCCCCTCATCCGGCCTCACTCCTCTCTGCCGTGTCCACTGTTGTTTATTTCCTTCATAGACTTCTGCCATTGTTAAAAGGTCACTTTCAGAAAAAGGTACAATCACAATCCTCATGCACAAATAAAAGTGAATATTCTAAAGATTTATTCCTTAACTAACATCCAGGCAGATGTTATAATCAGTTCAAAAGATAATCTGTAGATTAAAAAAATTTATAGATTGAGAGCATTGAAAGAAATGTGCAAATGGAGACAAAACTGGCTTTTTGGAGCCAGTAGTAGGGGAAGATGGGGAAGAGAAGTCAATTGTAACTCTACTAGACAGGACAGAATTTGCAAGTGTATAAGAATTGTTTTGCATTGCTATCAATTGTCTGCAATTTACAGAACTATAAAACTGCTCAAAGACAATGAATGACTAAAACCAGATAACCTGAAGGGATATGCTCTCAAGAGTACATAATTTTTCCCTGAAGCATAGATATTTTCTATACTATATATTAATTCATTAGTTAATTTGCTTGTTTATTTTCTCTTTAACAACTTACCACTGCCAAAGTATGCTCCAATGCAAGCTTTCTGAGGGAAGGGACTGTGATAGTTTACTAATGAATCCCATGCCTGGAACCACGCCTCATATATAGTAATGACGCTATAAAAAATAGTTGCAAATATGAAGAAAATAGTTGATATATGGTTGTTTTCACTGTTTTATATGTACCATTTTCACCATCCTTGAAATTCAAACAATCTTGTTTACATTTTTATTCTTCTCCTGCTAATTTCAACAACCTTAGAAACACAGAAATTTAAACTGAGGGGAAACTTAGAAACCAATCAAATTTAAACCCCTTGTTTTATGGATAGCCACTTTGAGGTCTAGAGTGATTTGCCAAATGTTAGCAGAATCAGAGCTAGACCCTGCTCTTCTAATATTCAGCCCGTTTCTTTCACCAAACTTAAATTTGAGTAATGTAGTAACCCTTTTCAATAAAAACAAGAAATCTGAGCACCCGGAGCACTGACTTAAGAGCTCAAAGTCTACCAAAATCTACTTTAATTGCTCATTATTGTTTTGAAAGATAAATGTCTTTAAAATTGATAAAATATTAATTTAGTTATTATCAAATGAAAACTGCAAATTAAAAGAAAAATCCTCTTTTCAAAAATCCTTGGGAAAACATGGATTCTAGCTTAAAAATACTGCACCGAATTATGATCCTCCAGCCAATCTGACCGCATAACTGCACCTTTTTCACTGTCATAGCTTTTACATTGATTTTAATTCCACAAGTGTCTATAGTGATTGGCTATTAAAAATAAGGTACCACGAGGCAACAAGTATAAGAATGAAGAAGTTACAATCATTATATTGAAGATATTTTAGTGCAATGGAAGAACTCAGATAAATATACCATAACTTTAACATCAGACAAAATATGCGTATTAGTCACAGTTCTCCAGAGATTGCCTAATGCAATTATGGAGATTGAGAAGTCCCAAATCTGTATCTGGTAATCTGGTGACTCAGAATAGCCAGTGATGTAAGTTGCAGTCCAAAAGATAGCAGGCTCGAGATGTTTCAGTTCAAGTCTGAAGATAGGAAAAGACCAATGTCCCAGCTCAGCAGTCAGGCAGAGTAAGTTCCCTCTTATTCATGGGAATGTCAGCCTGTTCCAGTCAGGCCTTTAACCGACCGAATGAGGGCTTCCCATATTAGGGAGAACAATCTCCTTTATACAGTCAAATGTTAATGTTATCCGAAAAAATCCTCACAGACACCCAGAATAATGTTTGACCAAATATTTGTACATCCCATGGCCCAGTCAAATTGACACATAAAATTAACCAACACGATATGTAAGCAGACATAAAAAGTAAAATTTAATTGCTATAATTATGTAAAAGGTTTGAAAGAAGAGTTTACTTCAGAAAAAAAGCTATTAATTTTCCTCCTCTGTTCATCATTTCTATTGTTCCATCAATAGATATTTATTAAACATTTATGTGGGAGAGGTGCTGTTTTAAAGGCTAAGCATTCAACATTAAGTTCCACTCCCATAGGGAACATATGCTCTGGCAATATTGACAGCAGAACCATGAGCATTATTCTCTGCTAGACCATAGAATCATGTGTATTCCTCCCTGCTCTCCGGGAAAGGCCTTGGCCATGGTGTCCTAATTCCCATACTTTCCATGACTCTTTACCTGTCAACTCTCTTGCTTGCTAATGCTACTAGAAGATAAGCCATTAAATTCCTCCTCTGTGTTCACCCACTTTCAGTGCACTCATTAATAAAGCTGGGCCCAGTCTGGGTCTGTGGGCCAGCTAAGCCTTTTGATATTCCTTTCTCCTTTCTATTGTGCCAGCTGGGCCCAGTCTGGGTCTGTGGGCCAGCTAAGCCTTTTGATATTCCTTTCTCCTTTCTATTGTGCCTTCTGGAGCATGTCCATATCTTCCTGTTGACCTTCACTACACCTGGACTGTAAAAGACCCTCACAGTCACTGTGAGAGCCACCACACATAGGGCCTGTGTGCTCCTCAGTGCCCCACTGTACCCTCAGTACTGTTCCATAACTATAGCTGTTGAGCACAGATCCTGTGTTATATCACACTCACACATCTCAGCAACCTTCAAGGATGGGAATTATAATCCCAATTTTGCAGATGAGAAAACAGAAACTTCAACAGATCTAAAAAATCTCCAAGATCACACATCTCATAAATGATGGATACAGGTTTTAAAGCCACTTGGCCTCGTTCTGGATTCCCAATTCTTCCAGCTGTTATCCTGTCTCCCCTGCCATTATCTTCCCTCAAGGACACCCTCTGGCTCCCATTATTCTCCTTGGGCTCTTGCTTCCACCTCCGTTTCCTGTTTCTACATCTGCCTCCATCCTGTTTTCTATTAACATTTTTCCTGGCTCCAAACCTGCTTGGTTGGGAAAAAAGGAGAAGGAAAAAAAAGTTCTAAGTTAAGCAAACAAACACACCTCTTTTTGCTCCGCACACCTCTCAGTAAGGCACTGAGCTCTGCCAAATATCAGCCTACATTTTCCCCTTCATGCCAACTTGCAGAAAAGCAGCCAACTTCTACTTTTAAAAAATCACATCTCTCTCTTTCTCCCAAGCCCTGAATGTAGTCAGTTCCTCTCACTCTGCTAGAATTTTGCCTTCCCATCCCCCATTGTGCCCACACTGTCAAACAGAATGGCCTTTCTAAGCCCTCGTTCTGTATGATTCTGTGTTCTATTTGGTACTGTGGATCATACGATCATTTGGAATGTTACAGCATAGGTTGCATCTCTGAACAGAGCAGTGGTTCTCAACTGAGCAGAGGTGGGGGTAGGGAAGTATTGTCCCTAGGGGACATTTGGCAGTGTTTATTGACATTTTGGTTGACATGACAGGGGAGTGCTACTGGACGCAAGTGGGCAGAGGCCAAAGAGGCTACCGAACAATGCACAGATAGCCTCCCACAACAAAGAATTATCCAGCTTGAATGTTAATAGTGCCAAGGTTGAAAAACCTTTACACAGAACAAAAGAAGAAGGGAATTCCTGAAATTTTTTGTGGTTCAAACTCCAAGTAGATCCACATGGTATAACTGGCCATAATTGGATTATGGAAATGTTCACTCCACGTCTATTTTTCACTTTGACATCTGCCAAAGAACCCAGCAGCTTGACAAAATGGTAACGGAAGGTTTGCAGTCTGAATGGTTTTCAAAATCTACCTGTTTGCCATGACAGTCAGGTTGGCAGCAGTAATTTTATTAACAGTGATCAAAATCTAGTTTCACAAAGGTGATGACAGGGAATTTTCCACAAAGAGGCTTGTTCTCCTATTTTTCTTTGTTTCTGACTTGGTTTGTAAGAACAGGGCTTCTGGTTCCTGGTCATCACTGCTCATGCATAAGGGATTTTTAAAAGGAGTTGGTTGCAGACTTATTAAAGCAAGATTTATTACATTATGGAATATCTGAAAATGCTCAATACAGTACAGGAAACTTAAACTTAATTCCCAACACAAAAATTGCACAAATTGTATTCAAATATTTGTTGAATAACCTACAGTCTTTCCATTTTGATTCCAGAGATTGACATCATTAAATCCCCACCCTGAACACCATGGCCTTCCTCAATTCCAGCACCTTTTCAATTAGATCACAGCTTGGCCCCAAGCTACCTTCAAGTTTTATTTCTCACTAATTTTGTTTAGGAACCCTTCTTCTACTCAAACTACTATAATTAAAATTTCAAAAATACTCAGTTTGTTCCCAAGGGTCTCTTGAAGTATGAGACATACAACAGAAAACAAACAAACAAACAAATGACCTACCAAAATGTAAATTCTATGCAATGAAACCCAATAATTTTAATTATTTTTACATGAGCAGTACTATAGTGTCAATTTAGTAACACTGCCTATAATAAAAAAAAATCCTTTGCACAAAATGGAAAAAAAAAGCTTTATTAGAAAATAGAAACAAACATATGTATATAATAAGCTCCTATCCAGGGATCTGATGTTAGAACACGAAATTTGACCCTTTAGACAAGTAGAGAAAACTTGCCAAAATGTCAAAATATGTTAAGTACACTTTTTTTTTCACTTACTACATGGCCTTCCGAAAAATCCTGCAGTATACAAAGTATTTAACAACCTCCATTTTTATTACAGCTTTACCAACAATTAGAATCAATTCTACAAAATTGATTTACATGTGATCATATTTAATACTAAAGATGCCTCATCAAAATGCCCTAGTTCCATAAACGTCTTGAGAATGTCAACTTCTTTTTTGTCCCGTGTTGTGGAAGCTCCTCATTCTCTTGAAATCTTACTGTTCTACCCAATTTATTATTTCTTAACTCCCTATTGCTCTTGTTTTCTTTTTTCATCTGAAATCCTCCCCCTTTCATGAAGTTCATTTTATCCCAGATATGGTGGGGTGGTAGACCACAAGGGTTAAGAGAATATGGTTTTGGAATCAGACCTCTCTGGATCTTAGCTCACATTTTGACACTTAAAAGTTGGTACTTGATGCTTCTTAGCTTCAGGCAAGATTGCTTTTTCAAGCATTGTGTCATGTCCCAAGATAAAAGAAAAAGAAAGGCCAAAAGTAAAAGTCCTTCTTCCAGCCAGGTGTTATCTTGGAAGAGATGCTTTCTGCGGGGACCTTTGTTTATAACTCACTAGCTAGAACAGTGTCACCCCTAGATTACTGAAGGGCTTGGAATTGGTTTATTTTGTTCTTTCTCTCTCCATATTAGAGGAAACAGAGGAACTGAGAAAAAAATGGGATTGTAAGAATGCCCACTGAGTCACCCTTCATCCTTTACCATAGGAGGTATCCCTCAGAAGGTGTGGGAGTTCCACCAATACAGAAGGCTTGATATGGTACCTTATTCATTTGTTAAATTTCAGTATACTGTAATGTATTTAAACTTATATACTCTTAGTTAGGTGTATTATTTATGGGTTATATTATCTAATTATAACGGAATGAAACCTCATGTAAAAGACATACGTCTTAAAAATGATTCTTGCAAGGAAACCATGATATAAAGATACTAGTAATAATTAAGGAAAAAAACCTATAAGACAAAATTATTATCACATACATACTGTGGTTAAAATGATCACATGCCAAACAGATCAGACTAAAAGTCAGGCAAACATGTTGAAATTATCTGAAAGACTTAAGAATGAACCTCAAGTGTATGAGATCTTGAGATACTAGCCTGAAACCATCATGGTTTGTCTGAAAACACTCAGAATTTAAATCATATAAGCACCAAACATACAGAACATGAACCCAGACCTCTACAACTTTTTTGTTTTAGCAATATTTAAATTTATGGGATTCTCAGTCCATTAGTTTAAAATTTTCAATGAATTTTATAAGTATTGAGAACTTCCTATTGAAGTTTCTTACCTAATAGGAAAAGATAAAGAGACACCAAAAGGAAAACACTTGTTTCTTCGTCATAGTGATGTTAGATGAAGTGATATATGGAAAATAATATAGCGATAGACTAAAATGCATTTCTCTGTAAACAGTTACTATTAAAAGACTCATGGGGGAAGACATCATTGCTGCAGATTTGGATAAGATAATATTTGAATACATTGTCCAGTGTGGAAAAATGGTTGTAGGGTTGGATAAAAGTTAAAATATTTTTAACGTCTCCCAGCTTAAGGTATTTTTTTTTTAGATTCTTTTTCAATAATGACTATACGAATAACTGCATCTTTGTGAACGACTAAAGGAAAAATGTACCAAAGATTATAAAGACTTACCAGAAAGTGAATTATTTAATGTATTCATCAGGAGAAGCCGAGCTATAATTTGGTAACAAATTAACTCGAAATTACAATGGCTTAATATATCAAAAGTTTATTTCCTGCTCATACTATGTCTTCAGTAGGTCTAACGGCTTCTTCCCAAGGGAGCTATCTTCCAAACAATGACCTAGAGATACAGTATGCTTCCACTCATGTGCTCTATCATCTCAGCACAGTCTGCCTGCCAGGTCCCTGTGGCAGGAAAAAACAGTGATGGATTTTCACGCAGGGCTTTTTACAGCCTCGGGCAGGAAATAACTCAGCTCACTTCCACTTACATTTCACTGGCTGGAAGTAGTTGATGGCTCCATTAATGGACATTGGTGGGAAGAATAGTTTCCTGTGTGCCCCAGCAATAGGGGAATACTGAACGCTGATGAACACTATCAATGCTTTCCACATTTAATAAACAAAGGTTTTAAAGGAGTATGTCACAGTAAACATTATGGAACACTTTCTTTGATAAAACAAAGCAACTGACTCCAGAGCAAGATTATGAGATAGTACTATATGTGAAATTCATTTACTGCATGTTTCACAGAGAATGTATTTTAATAATGAGGTTGAAGCCAGAGTATCACTGAAGAGGTTGATTTTAAAATACAAAGTCTTTTTTAACTCTTCAGAATCTTCAAAATACTTAACATGAGATTGAGACTAGAAGAATCATTTGTATTTTGTAGAATTTTAATAGCAATCTCAAGACAATGTATGATATAATTATGAAACTTAAAGATGAATTATGCATTTAAAAAAATTAAACAGTAAGAAGTGTTCCAAGTTTGTTGATCATTTCTGTGAAGACAAATGGCAGTTGCTCAACATATGTTTTTTTGGGGGAAAAAAAAAACCACTCAGACCTTCAACATAAATTATAAATTCAATGTTTAAATAATAAATGAGAAAATAATTACTTTTGGAAAAAATCATGCTATGGAAAAAGTATTTTGAAAACAAATACGCAGAAATGTAGAAATACTTTATTCATTATTAAAAACATCATAGGATTATTGCTTACATAATTATTCATATCTATACATTTAAAATGATCCGTCAGATTTTGGAGCTCTGAAAAGGTATGCAAACAGGAACCATGAAAAAAATTCAGTGGATGGGAATTTAATTAATGATAATTTATGCAAACACCACACACACACACACACACACACACACACACACATACACACATACACACTCCATTATCCAATCTTTTCCTTGAATCTTCATATACATGTGAAGTACCTTTAACTGCTTTGCAACCAAATATCTAAAAAAGTGAATCTAGAATGACCTAGTGCCCATGTAAAAAGCACTCAAAGAACAGCTATGGTGGTAACGGTACAGCAATAGGACAGCCTAGTTAGGTACCAGAGACCCATCTAAGTAAGGAGTTGCAAGCTCAGAACCAGGAGATTGTTTACTAGAAAGATTAATCTAGTGGATAGTAAAGTTGTGATCATGACAAAAAAACATTAAATGTTTATTCATTCAAGCACTAGACGAGAATTTGTTGAACACCAACTTTATTAGGGATTTCTTTTGTTATAAATAACCACCACAACAA
>NW_024340695.1:3056248-3174342 GCF_902729225.1 Pteropus medius | reverse complement strand
ATCACTGAAGAGGTTGATTTTAAAATACAAAGTCTTTTTTAACTCTTCAGAATCTTCAAAATACTTAACATGAGATTGAGACTAGAAGAATCATTTGTATTTTGTAGAATTTTAATAGCAATCTCAAGACAATGTATGATATAATTATGAAACTTAAAGATGAATTATGCATTTAAAAAAATTAAACAGTAAGAAGTGTTCCAAGTTTGTTGATCATTTCTGTGAAGACAAATGGCAGTTGCTCAACATATGTTTTTTTGGGGGAAAAAAAAAACCACTCAGACCTTCAACATAAATTATAAATTCAATGTTTAAATAATAAATGAGAAAATAATTACTTTTGGAAAAAATCATGCTATGGAAAAAGTATTTTGAAAACAAATACGCAGAAATGTAGAAATACTTTATTCATTATTAAAAACATCATAGGATTATTGCTTACATAATTATTCATATCTATACATTTAAAACAGTCTAAAATAGATTTTGCAGACTCCTGAAGAATTAAAACAAAGACCATTGAAAAATTAGTGGATAGAATTTAATTAGTGTTTATGCAAACTTTACACACACACACACACACACACACACACACACACACACACACACACACACCCACACATACACACTCCATTATCCAATCTTTTCCTTGAATCTTCATATACATGTGAAGTACCTTTAACTGCTTTGCAACCAAATATCTAAAAAAGTGAATCTAGAATGACCTAGTGCCCATGTAAAAAGCACTCAAAGAACAGCTATGGTGGTAACGGTACAGCAATAGGACAGCCTAGTTAGGTACCAGAGACCCATCTAAGTAAGGAGTTGCAAACTCAGAACCAGGAGATTGTTTACTAGAAAGATTAATCTAGTGGATAGTAAAGTTGTGATCATGACAAAAAAACATTAAATGTTTATTCATTCAAGCACTAGACGAGAATTTGTTGAACACCAACTTTATTAGGGATTTCTTTTGTTATAAATAACCACCACAACAATAATAACACCACCAATGTTCTTGAACACTCATGAGCCGAGCACTTTTTTGTGGTTTTTGTCCACATATTCTAGTATCGAGGTTGCAAAACAGCTGCTTCAGTGCCAGCATGATCTTTATTATATTCAAGGCAGGTGTAAATGGAAGTATGAAGGGTCAGGGACACTCATTATTTATTAGCATAACACTAATTTTATGCAGCAGGAAAACACTAGTTTTATGCAGCTTCAGGATGGTGAGGTGACTGATTAAAGTAGTAGCCTTCTGAGATTCCCTTGTAACTTTGGTAGCATGTGATCCGGTTCTAGCCAGAAATGAAAGTGAAAAATTTAGAGTTAAGCTTTTGGGAAAGCCCTTTAAAGGGCATTTTTATCCGCCCTTTTAAATTTTTTTCTTATTCTTAAGTTTTGAGGGTACTTTATATATTCTAGATACAAATTCTTTGTCAAGATATGTCATTTGCATCATCATCATCATTCTCTCCGTAGTGGCTTATAATTTTTCATTCTCTTGAAGTATTTTTTTCAGAGCAACATTTTTAAATTTTGATAAAGTCCAATATATCATTGTTTTCTTTTATAAATATTGCTTTTGTTTTATGTCCAAGAACTCTTTGCCTAGTCTGAGGTTACAAACATTTTTTTCTAAAAATTTTAGTTTTATATTTACGTTTGGACCTATACTCCATTTTAAGTTAATTTTTATAAGAAGTAGAGGTCTAGATTGAGATTTTTTTTTGTTATTCTCATTGTTGTTTATGGCTTTTCTGTTATTTCAGCACTAGTTCTTAAAATAATTATGTTTTCCATTGAATTGTCTTAGCAGCTTTATGGAAAATCAATTGACCGTATTTGTGTGGGTTTCTTTCTAGACTGTCTATGCTGTGCCATTGATTTGTGTGTCAATTGTCACACTAGTATCTTATTATTTCAACAGGAGAGAAAAGAAAGCAAGCCACAGAAGCAGGGACCATAGAGAATATTTTAGTAGTACAGGCAAGAACTATGGTGTCTTGAAACAAGTGGTAGCAGCAGAATTAAAAATAATTGGTCAGATTTTGGAAATATTAGGAAAAGAAGAGCACATAAACTTGTTTAAAGGTGCAATGTAGAGTGTGAATGATTGCAAGAGTAAAAGAGCGAAGTCAAGAATTTGGGCTTAAGTGATTAGAAAAAAGCTTTTTCCATTTTCTGAGACTGGGAACACTAGAGGAGAGGCAGGTTTGAGATGAATAAAGAGGAATGTTCAGTTGAGGGTATGTTAAGTTTGACAGTCCTATAGAGTGAGGTGAGATGGAATGAAGTGGAGTGGAGTGGAGATATCAAGTAGCCAGTTTTATATATTTGAGATCAAAGTTCAGGGTAGAAGTTGATGCTGGAAATATATATATTTTGGAATCCTCAAAAAGCAATGCTATTAAAGTTCATGGGGCTGAAAGAAGTAATCTACAATATTTATACAACAGAGATGCGTGAGACTAAGGGCACACGAATATTTAGAGGCGTGGGAGCTGGGTAAGTATTAGGAAAGGTGACTAAGAAATCACAGGAAGTGATATGGAAAGACAAAGAGAATGGTATCCTGAGGACCAAATAAAGAGTCAGCTGTTGATGGACTATTATGTGTTTCCATATCTCATCTCACTGAACTGTTTTCAGTTTCTTTGGGTATATACACCTAGAAGTGGAATTGCCAGATTATATGGTAGATTCATTTTTAATTTTTTGAGGAATCACCATATTGTTTTCCATAGTGGTTGGACTAATTTGCATTCCTACCAACAGTATATAAGGTACCTATCAATGGATGAATGGATATAAAAAAAATGTGGCATATATACATAATGGAATGTTATTCATCCATGTAAAAGGAGGACAGCATGGGTGGCCTCTGAGCACATTATGCTAAGCAAGATAAGTCAGATAAAGAAAGACAAGTACTGTATGATATTACTTATATGTAGAATCTAAAAAAGTCAAACATAAAAAAAAGCAGAGAGTAAAATGATGATTACCAGGGGATGAGGGACAAGGAAGGATAAAAATTATGGTGTTTAAGGGTAAAAACTTGTAACAAGTACCAAATAAGCCATAGAGATTTAATGTATAAAATATTGAATATAAAAATAATATTGTACTATAAGCAGGTAATATGATCAATATTGTTTCAATGCAACCATATTGTAATATATAAATGTATCAAAGTAACACACTACACACCTTAAATTTACACAATGTTACAAGTCAAATTTATCCAATTTAAGAGTCAGCCATTGTATCTATTAATGGTTGCTGATAGGCTGAAGAAAATGAAACCTGAGAAGCCATAGTGAAATTGATATAAAAACTGTTTTTGGTTGTTTGCGGTGATGATAGCATGCTTGGGGTTGTTCCATTATGTATATATGCCACATTTTTTTAATCCATTCATCCACTGATAGGTACATTGATAGAATAATGAGAGGAGATGAAGTTGAGATAGTAACTCTAGACTTTTGCTGTAATAGGTATCTCAGAAATGTATAGTAGCTGGGGTAGAATGTGGGGTCAAGGCAGTTCTCTATTGAAGTGGGATAGATTAGGGTATAGTTGTATAACTTTGGAAATGATCCAGCAGAGAGGTAAAAATTGGTGATGCAGGTTAAAAGTGACAACTGCAAGAGGATATGAGATTGAGTGGATGGGCAGAGGTGTTGACAATAGGACTTGCAGAAGAAGAAAAGGCACAGTGCATCTGGGTGACTGATAGATTTGGCAAAGGAAGTATGTTGACATTCTCTTCTGGTTGATTTTATTTTCTCGGTGAAATAACAAGGAATTTATACCAACTGAGTTTGAAATAAGCAGCAAAGGTGTTGAAAATCTAGGAAAGAAAATATGAAATCACCTATTAGAGTTGGGGAGTGAATTGATGAAAGAGTTTAGAAAGGTTTCTGGGTATCAATAAAGACTTAGTAGACCATTTAGCTTGGCTATGTGATTGCTCTTGCCATGTTCATCTACTCAAGTGCAGGTGTGGAGTAAGTGGAGTAAGTGGATTTAACTATGACAATTATGATGGCGAGAAAGAGAAGTAATGGAGTGGAGGGAGATGTCAGAGTGTGATTAGAAAGATATACCACATAATTTAGCTAGGCAAAGAGCGAAGACATAGGGTTAATGATTGAAAATGTAATAGGATTTGTGAAGATGTATAGCAATAGTTTAAAAAATGTTTCATTACTAGTTTATGAAGGCAGTTTAGTAGGTCATGGTTAGCCTTTTTAACTCTAAACAAAATGGAATTGGATAGAATAGAATACAAAACACCATATAGTATCACAGGTAATAAATGTAAATATTGTTTTATGAAACATTTGTTTTAGTTATTTACATATATATATATATATGCTGGGTTGCAATATGATATGTATTTTTTAATGTGGGTCCTGGTCTAAGCTCTTTGTAATCTCCTTATTTAAGGGAGCTGCTTATTAAAGGCCTGGGGGCATCAGCCTCATCTATTGCTACAAATGCAGCTTTACTGCTACAGTTTATAACTCTTCTGGTTGGGAAACAAAAGCAAACAACTTTTCAACACTATTAGGCTTCAAATTATGAGGCTCTAATTCAATTTAGACTGCAGGCAGGGGTAGAGAATATCTTTCTTAGCAAGGCCACATTCCTTTATATCTTAGCTTTCTGACTGGTGAGGTCTAGTTTAAGTTCATTTTTTTTTATCAAGACATTCTTATAGAAATAACAAGAAATAATCAGCACACACCAAAAATTTCTGGATTTCCTGCCATTTCCCCTAACACCACATGGCTTGTGTTTTAAGGTACAGCAGGTAAAAAATTGGCCAAGTGTTTCACTACCATATTAACAAAGGTCACCAGTTCTCCAGGCTACAGTAGGTGTGTCCTCCCTCCCAATGTCTTGCCAAGTTAATTCCATACTGTAGCATCCTACTTACTTCTCCTTTCCGAATTCTGTTTCAGGCAAGGATAGTAATTAGCTGAATGCAGCAGAGAATACAAATAACAGTTGTTTAAACAAATGGAAATTTTATTTTACTTTTCATGAAACAGAATAGTCCAGGGCTGTTAAATCAACTCCTCATTGCCACCAACATCCCAGAATCTATCTTTCCATCCAGCCATCTTTAGTCATTTATTTGTTTTCTACCAGCTTTATGCCTATTCTCTACTCAACTCTGAACTACTGGCACTGTGACTCGGCAAATATGTTTCCCAGGTTCTTTTGGCAGCTGGCTTCTTGATAAATTGTGCCCAAAAGGAGTCACCAATAGTAGGTTCTAAAGTGAGAGGAAGGGAGAACAATTCTGATCCTGGCTCTGAAATCATTGGCAGTTGCTCTGGTAGCTGGTGGTTGTTTTAAGAGTAGTGGAGACCAGATGGCTGTGCATTAATCCAGCAGGCCAGCTCTTCCTGGATTGCAGCTCTGGCAGAAGTCGCTCTCTGTGGAAGTTCTAGCCCTTGCACACTAGATGGTGCATGCAAATGGGCTTCATTACAGAGCTGACAGCAGTTTCCTGATTTCAGGGTGACATCATTTCTTCCTTCTGCTCTTTCAGTTTTCTTTTTTACATTTAACATTTTTCCTATTAAATTCTCTTTGTTAAAAATGCCTAATATGTTTTTGTTTTCCTGTGTAGATCCTGATTAATACTTGGTACCAGTGGAGATACCTCAGGAAAAAGATTATAAGAAATAAGAATATGAATGGATTTGAACAAAATGATAGACTGATTATTGGTGGAAAATGTGATAGTAAGAGTCCATGGAGTGACTGATTTTCACAATTACTATTAGTATAATCTGCTGAAATCTGGAGAAGAATGCCTATATACGACAGGGCTTGAGAAACCAGGTTGGCCCTGAACAGTGGTAATGATGGCATAAGGATGGTGAGATGACTAGGCTAGTTCTGATGGCATCAGAGAGCTTATACAAAGAAAAAAACAAACTCAAGGCTTAGAATTTTCAGCATCAGCCAGACTGAGAGCTAAAATTCTGAAAGACTCAGATTTTTTTTTTTATAGTTTGCAAATCACAACATAATAGCATTCACACACTTTTCAAGCCTCTCATGTGAAAGATTAGTTCTTAACTGGGATGAAGGGAGACCCTTAGATTTGAAATAGAACAGATGGGTAAAATTTGAGAACCATGAACCCACCCATTTGCTGAGCATCCCTTGCTGATAGGCGAAATTCTTCCTCTTCTATTAATGCCATCAATTTACTTGAAGATCCCCTGAAGCTAATACCTTGCAAGACAATGCTCATTCTCCCCTAGATCCACTCCACTGCCCCTATCTACTTCTAGACCCATAACTACAGCCACAGTACAGAAAGCTCTAGAAGGAAACTTAACTTCAACCAAGACAGAGTTGAGTTTGAACTAAACAGTAGAATGATATTAATTTATAACAGTGGATGCTTAGACAATATGTGTCAAACTGGATTCTAAGGTCTTAGTCTTAAGGTTTATGGAGATCAGCTGTTAAATGGAGTTTTACTAGAGTCTATCTCACAGTGGCCCCAATGGATCTAATCTTGTGGTTATTTCCTTAATTCCTAAATATGGAATTGAAATAAACACCTCAAGAAAGAGCAAAATTATCCCACTGGTTCAAGAACTTTCTCTCCTAACTAGAGCCAAGGCTTTATGTACAGGAGTGCTAGAGAGATTAGTGCCCTCATCAAAGACTTGAGCATTTAGGGGTCATGATTCCTATCCCATTCTCACTTAACTGCTCTGTTTGAAAGTGGATTGTAGAAAATGAGTATGGAGTATCATAAATCCAATTAGGTGATGATTTCATTTTATAGCTGTCGTTCTACATGTGGTATATTTATTGAAGCAAATCTACACAGCCCTTGACAACTGATATGCATATTGATCAGTTAAGTGCTTTTCTTTTCTCCATATTAACATCAGTGGCCACTAGAAGCAGTTTGTTTCTTCCGGAAAGCAGAAAGCCATACCAACTCTCATCTCAGTCATAACAGTGTCGAGAACCGAGGTCCCCTGACGTCTCTCTGACTGGACCTGAGAAGCAGCTCATGACAAGTATCCTAGGAGTGTAAATAAGACAAATGTGTGCCTGAGTGTGGGAAATGAGCACCATGAAAGTGCAGAGAACTGTTTTTTAAGAAAAGTTTCTAAGGGTTCAGATGTCTGGGGCTTGTTGGAATACCTACTCCAAAGGGAAGGACAAGTTTCTTACCATTAAGAAAGAGTTCCAGCTATCTATGAATGGTCAAAACGGTATATACTAATATGAACGTACTGCTCTCACTCATTTGCTGAGTAATCGACAGTGGGGTGAGACCTGGAGCAAAACAAAGTCTGCAACAGGACCAGGTTTGGTGCATACTATGCTATCACTTAGGACTTTGACTCTGCTGATATAATGGCGTTGAAGTCTGTGCAAACAGGGATGTTGTATAGACCTCTGGCTCCTGCTTGCTACTGGGCCCAGGTGAAAACTTAATGTTTGACCACAGGATACCAGATGGTCACATAATCTGAGCTGCTCATCATGAACGGAATGATATCTAATCCACCAAGCCATAATGTGGAAATCAATACTCTTGATATTAAATTAATACTCTGTTATTAAGTACAACATTCTGAGCCAATGACTACAGTATGGTACTTTTTAATCTCATAGCCAAAATATTACATATTCAGGAATCAAAGTGTGGGGGTGGAAAGGTTCTTCCCATCTCTACTTTTAATAACCTGCTCCCTAAAGTGTTGCTCCCTGTTCCTAAAAATTTGAACTCTACTGATTCAGAGATCTTAGTTCCCAAGAGAATGTGTAACAATGTATTAAGTGATTTGAGACTCTCAATTAGTCCCCACAACAGCTTTGAGGTAAATAAAAATGTCCCCTATTTACAATGAAGCCAGAGGTCACCAGCTGGTAGTTGGGAGGCAGTCCTGGGATCTGAACCCAGCACTTCTGCTTCCAATGCCTATGCTCTAGACTACTAAGTAATTGTAGCTTCAAAGATGACTGCAAAGTACTGCTACTCAATGTTGTCTCTACAAGAATACTGAGCACTCATCCCTAGCACAGTGGAATCATGTCTTGTTGACAACAAGCCCATTCATTCTAGTCTCTATTGCTGTGTAATAGACACACCAAAAAATGAAAACTTTTAGTTTGTTCATGAACCTGCAATTTGGGATGGGCTCAGTGGAATTAGCTTCACTTTACTAATATCAGCTTGAAGATTGAGGGCTAGAATCATCTGAAGACTTGTTTGCTGATATGTCTGGCAGTTGATGCTGGATATATTACCTTGGACCTTAGCTAGGGTCATAGACTAAAACACCTATGCATGGCCTCTCTGTGGGGCCTGGGCTATTGACAACATGATGACTTGTTCCTATGAGTTAGCATAATAAAGTAGAGAGAGGCAGTTGGAAGTTGTGTGGTCATTGATGACCCGACTTCTGTATTCTGTTTATACCACAAAGGCTGGCACAGATTCAGGAAGAAGGGAAATAGTCTCTCCCTCTTGGTAGGAAAGTAGAATAGCATGTGAGGCAGGAAATATTGCCGTGGCCATTTTTGGAAAATACAATCTGCCACACCATTAGTAAAGCTAATTGAGCAATAGAACCAAAACCTATTGGTATATATTCAGACCTAGTCATGGTTAATTCAGGAACTATCATGGTCTTAAGCCTATAACTAAGATTCATGGTGAATTCAGCTACAGGAAGCTGGGATGAGTCAATTACTTATAACTTGGAGAGGAGTTTAGGTCTCTATTGTTTTAATTTCTTAAATTTAGTTTCAAGTATACAGTACATTGGTTAGACACCTATACAGTTCATAAAACGATCCCCCCAATTGCACCCTCCCTCTGACCCTCTCCCTAGCCAACGTATTAATGCTAACTGCATTCCCTATGCTGTGCTCCCCATCCCTATGACCATCCATCAGCTACTAAATTTGTACTTCTTTAACCTTTCACCCCATTCTCCCAGCCCCCCAAACCTCCTTCCCCCTCTGTCCATCACCAAATGGTCCACTATATTTGTGAGTCCATTTTTGATTTTTTCCTTAGATTCTGCATATAAGTGAAATCATATAGTGTTTATCTTTCTCTGTCTGACTTAAACACGTTCTAGGTCCATCAAGGCAATATCTTTTTCCATCCTCTTCCTTTTCACATGTAGGGGTCCTATTTTCTTATCCTTTCAGCCACTCTATCTTTTGGTTGGAACACTTAATTCTTTCTCATTTAAGGTACTTATTGATAGGAATGTAGTTGTTAGGTCTCTATTTTTTTTTATCTATAAGAAATTCCTTTCTGCTTCACCACCTACTTTCTCCCTCCATCATAAAAGAAGAGCCTACTCTACTCAATTTATCATGTCTGTTGAGTATTGTGCCCAAGCGTGTAGCAATGAATCTTTACTGCCTTTTTTGAGTAGGATAATACTAAATGTCATAAAGATAATTTTTATGAGAAAATAGTAGCACCTTGTTCCTACTCTGTCATAATTTTAAAAATAAAGCCATTATTAATTACCAAACCATTTTATAAAGGCAGAAAAGTTAAGAAGAAAATATGAGGAAGTCATGTTATGTACAGAAGGTGGAAATCTATCTTACTATCTACCCTTATTTCCTCCCAGAAATTAAAGATAATAGTTTGATATATGACATGCTGTATAAGCACTGTCACACTAAACAAGGAATAGGGATGAAACAGCAGTAGAAATTGGTGAATGACACTCAGTAATTACCTGAGTAATTCCTTGACCTGGTAAAGCCAAAATTCCATGGACATCACTAACCACCCAAAGATTTAACCCTCTTGGATCTATAATTGCCCTAAGTGTCATGGGTGGTCCCCAGGAGTGAGGATGAGAGAAGAGGATGCTTCATATGTTTATAGATGATTCTCTCATTGTCTACCTCCTTCCTGTGAGAACTCTCATTTCCATGCCAACATTGTTATCTCCACCTGCTCCCCAAATAGCAAAGCCTTTCACAGAGCTTGTGCCATGTGATATGTAAAGCACACAGGGAGAAGATCTCTGCTAACCACCCCACCACACACTCTACCTCTCACCAGAAGCCCATGAAACCAATTTCTTCAGTTTTCCCCTCTGTTATCCCTGCACACATCCAAAATGTTGGACTAGAGACTGACGGCAGAGACCAGTGTTTCCAGACTACTTGTTCCCCTGGGCACCCCACAGGCATCGACCACATTTTCAGCTATGCCCAGATGAGTTTGAATCCCATTTGAGGCTCAGTATTGGGTCTCTATTATAAATACTTCCAGTATGTAACATCTTTAAGTCTTTCCAGTGTTCCCTAAATGTCATGCTGGGTCATCGGTACTGATGAGATTTGGTGAGACAGGCATGACTTATGGCCTGGAAGAAGAATCAGAATTGTGGACTCAGGGGTTATTCTTTAAGGGGTTATTCTAAAGGGGTTATTCTTTAAGGGGTTATTCTAAAGGGGTTATTCTTTAAGGGGTTATTCTAAAAAGAAGGTTGAAAACAAGGACAAACCAGAGATGGGATTGTCAGAGACTGAACCTTGAAGCCTAATCAGATACGTAGAAACCAGTCACTGAATAATTGCTTCCATCCTCCCCGAAGCCCCATTTACTTCCATCATGAAAGAAGAGCTTCATAGGAACAGAATTGGAATTACTGAGTACAAAGGTTAAACATTTCTAAAACATGAATTTTATTATATCTCTCCTTGATTTACATATGTTAGTAACTCTCTATTGTCTTCTGAATAGAAGCATAAACTCCTAAATATGGCACGCAAGGGCCTCCGTAATCAAGCCCTTGCCTGCCTTTGCAGCCTCATCTCCAGTACTAGTTAGCCAGGAATGCCAAACAAGATACCACGGCTGGGTGGCTTAAATGATAGAAATTTCCTATTGGTTCTGTAGGCCAAAAGTCCAAGATCAAAGTGTTGTAATAACTGGTTCCTTCTGTGGCCTCTTTTCTGGGCTTGCAGATGACCCTCTTCTCCCTGTGTCTTTACATGGTCTCTCTTCTCTGTGTGTCTGTCCCAATTTCCTTTAAGGACGTTGGTTGTATTGGATTACAGCCCACCCTAATAACCTCATTTAACCTTAATTACTTTTTAAAATATCCTACATCCAAATATCCAAAGTAATGTTCTGAGGTGCTGGTGGTTAGGGGAGATACAATTCAGCCCATAATACGTCTTATGAGCACTTTCCACTAACACGTAACACTTTTTACTTACGCACACACACACACACACACACGCACACACACACACACACACACTTCTTTAGTTATAGCTAATTTTTCTTTAGATTCCTTTAGCACATGTTGTTACTGCCTTGAAATGCTCAGTAAATCCTTTAAGCTCAGCTTCCTCAAAAGCTTTCATTGCAATTCTGTTCCTTGGATTATGTCCCAGAGAGCCTTCTGTAAAGTTCTATCATATTGCCTATCATCTGGAATTGTACTAGTGTCTATCCCATCAAAGACATATGTAACCTCTATCTGCACACAGTAGATGTCCTACAAATTTTTAATGACTAAATGAAAAGTCTGCTATTACTTTATGTCTAATAACTAGGTGACAGTAATGTTTAAGTCATGAATGATATCCTGACCCTCAATTTCTCCCCTGGCGAGGGCCAGGATCAATGCTACAAGGAGTAGAGGTTAAGGCTGCCATTTGAGTTAGAGTCTGATGCATGGGAGTAGGGTAAGGACAAGACATCAAGTAGGTCAAAGCAGCATGGTCTCAGGCTTTGGCAAGACTGGGACCTAATGCACATGTTATGCTCTGGCTCTGCTTGCTCTGTGCCTGCAGGTAAGTTACTTGACTTTTCTGAACTTCAGTTTCCTCATCTTTAAAAGTGGTATTAAAAATGCCTATTTTGAATTGATATTGTAAAAATTCAGTGAAATGATGTAAACAAGTATATGAACATAATCATTATTCACCCTTTAAAAATATTGGTGAAAAAATTTTAATGACAGAAACATTCTAATATTTAATGTGGACAACAAAACAACTTTATGAAATCAAGTCCATGATATGAGTTCAATTATGCAACAAAAATTACAGATTAAGTGCACACACAAATACATTTAGAAAAAAGAGTGAGAGCAAAGATACCTTTATGTTAGTTGGGTCTTTCAGGAAGCAGATCTCATGATGGAATTAGGAGTGTGAGTTCTTCGGGAGCCTTTGTTGGGGGCATAATACCTGCGAAAGATAAAAAGGGAAGTAAGATTGGGCAGAAATAGTCTGCAGACCACTATGCAGATCTGATACCTATCAGAAGAACAGGTGGAGAAAGCACTCTCCACAAAGCACATCTGACAGTCTCTGCTAACCCATCAGGGGATGCCAGAGCAAAGGCTGACCATAAGAGGGGTTCCATACTGGGTAGAATTGGCCAGGAACTGGTACCTCTACCACATTCACTTATAAACAGGGAAGAGCATGACCTTATCTCCAAAGCCAAGACAATTCTCTGGGTGTTAATGGCTGGAGACTATCAGCTCTATAAATTTTCCTTATAGCTGCACCAAGAATTCTTTCTTGAAGAGAGATCCAAGTGATTTATCACCATTGCTGCTATACCTATTACTGTTTAATTAATGAGAGTAAGAACTACTTTCATTTCTCTGCTTGTAATTTTCTATATTTTCAAAATTTCTTATACTTTTTCATTCATTCTCTTTTCATCAGAAACATATTTTAATTTATGCCCAGAAAAAAAATCTTTTAAATTTCTTTTATAAACAATAAGATAACCTGTAATGCTAGAACAGTAGTTTTAATAATAATATTTGTAATAACTAATAGTTTGTCAAATGTATATTATATGCCAGTTGACTAAGTGCTTAACTTGTACTTTCCTATTTAGTCCTTGCGATTGCATTATTTTTCCCATTTCATCTGTCAGTGTTCTTAGAGGAAAGCAATAGAATCTTATTTATTTTTTTTACCTGCACAGTAAAGAGTGCTCCTGCTTTGGATTTAGGAGAGCTGAGTTTGGACTCCAACACCATCATATATTAACTGTGTGACCTTGAGCAGGTCATGTATCCGTTTTGAGCCTGATTCCCTTATGAATGAGAATATTAAACAGTGCTTCCCTGGGTGGATGTGAAGTTCAAGGTGAAAAATGTGTGTGGTTGAGTTTGGAACAGGCAAGTAGACCTTCTGGAAGGAGCCTTGGAAGCTAGAAGAATGGCTTCCAAGAGTAGCTTCCAAGTAGCCTCTCTGTCTTGCAACAAACATTAAATTTTCTTTTGACAGACCTACAGCAGAACTTCTCAAGCAGTAGCCCGTCATAGACAGTTCTGGGTCAGGGCAGAGGCACATCCCTGGCTGTCAGATGGCAGAGTGCTCTCCAGTTGGTTCCTGGCCAATACACCAATGGACCTGGTCTCAACCAAAACAATGGGCTGCTCTGCCCACACTGGGGCTAAGAAATTGTTGGTTCATGCTATTTCAGGGAGTGCTGCTCTGTACATCTGTACTAGGGTTGGATGTTGGGGAGGTCAAGGCTGCTTAACACTTTATGTTCTCGCATTCTGTTCTTACACTCTTTACTTTTACTTCATACCTTTTATCACAAATTATAATCATATTTATCATGTATGATTTGTAATATATGATTTATTATTATCATATTTATTTATTAATACTGGTCTCTATTTCTACATTTTAAGTCCATTGAAGGCATGGAAGATATCTATTTTCAATGCTTTGGGGTTCTCAACACCACACAAATTGTCTGTCATAAAGTTGTCATGTAAGAACTTACTGAATAAATTTCTTAATAGTAAATAAAGTAATCTTAAGAAATTTAGTAATTAAATGTAGTGCCACAGTGACTGTCATCTTGTATAGGAATATTTTCCTTTCCTTTAAGCATCAGGTAAAAGTGACTTCATAAGAGAGGGAGTTAAGAATTGATATGGATACAAGGTTCAATGTAAACCTTGTATTTTCTCTATTTCATATTCAATCAACTATTTGAGTAGCTAATATTGACTGAGGTAACGTATGAAAAATGTATGCTGTTTTGTCTGTCCTTTTTAATTTTTAGAGCATGAGAAAGCAATGAAATGTTCAAACTTTGGTTCACTCTTCAGAGATCTTTTGGGAACACTGTACTTTTAGATAAGACCCCAGAATCTCAAGGACACTGTTGCATAAGTTCGTGACTAGCATTCACCTCCTTGGTGGAGAAAGAAACTAGCATAGAAACAGCTGGGAGTCATTTATGGGGCATGCATACACATTTCCCAACTCACTTTCCTCTTTTTCATGTACAGCTAATGACAGACATAAATTTTGGAGAATTGTTTTCTGCAAAAAATTTCCAGAGAGTATCTTCAATTACCTCATCAGGCAAGAAATATGAAAAAAAAATTCTTTTTGGTTAAGAACAAAAAGAATACTTTCTCAAATTCAGTCTGGCATTGATTGGGAGGAAAGATGAATTTTAGTAGCTCTGAGATACATTCTCCCCCAATCATCCCTATTAAAACTCCATTAGAAATTCAGAATTATGGTTGTTGCATGAATTGGATTAATCATACAATCATGGCACAGTGCTTTGCAGGCCTCCGGCAAGCCCTAAACTAATGGTTTACAGCTGTCATGGTGCTCTAGTGGGGGCTAATAAGAAAAGCTCTAGGATATCTATTAAAGCAACTGCAATATAACATAAGAAAACCAAGTTGTGTATTCTATCAGAGATAAAGACCTCATTTAATAGAAAAGCTGGGGTTTGCCTGCCACTCAGCCAAGGCACATATTGAGAGTAGGCATTACATAAATAATGCCTGGATACATTTTGGGCTCCTGCCAAAATGCTAACAATGCGAGGAGAAGTGAGATAGAGCAGCATGTCAGAAAGGATTTTTATGACAAAGGCAAAGATAACATTTCTGCCCATGCATGCTAATTTTTCAAATGTTATGAGGATTTTTAAGACCCCTGAAATCATCTTCCACATGCTGGAAAAGCCAAAGTTATCCATTTACATATTTATCGAGCACACAGTGTGTGCCAGATACTGTGCTAGACATTGGAGACCAAGATTTCCTGGCCTCAGGAAGTTCATAACATAATGAAAAAAGATGAAAGCAAACTACACAATGTGAAAAGAGAGCTAGACTATGCCAAGTACTTCATAGAGAGAAGAGTTGTGTCTTCATCTTTATGTAGCTCTAGCTCTTAGCCCCATGCCTGGCATGTGTATTCAGTTCTTAATAAATATAAAAATTGGTGAGAACTGAGATGCTTTTACAGAGTTTCATAATGCAGGAGCTCAGAGGCAGGGCTCCTAATAGAATCTAAGTGGTGGGAATAAAGAGAGAGTCTGAGACAACTTTCCAGAAGAAGTGACATTTGAACAAAATTATTAATGATGGTGGGGCTAATAAACAAAAAAAAAAAAAAAAAGAGAGAGATCAAAAACATCCTAGGCAGTGGGAAAAGTGTATTTAAGAGAGAAAAGTGATTGACGGGCAGTTTCCTAGAATTGCAAATATAGTACTTTATTATATCTGCAGTGCAACGTGGGTGGTAGGAAATAGTCAGACATGGAGTTGGAGGGTGAACAAGGACCAGATCTTGGAGAATGTCATGCTAATGAGTTTGAATTTTAACCTTAAAACAGTTGAAAAACCATTGAAGCATTTTAAGCAGGAAACAGACATGACTGTATTTAGTGTTAAAAAAGACCACAATAATAGCTCTGTGAAGAATCACTTAAAGAGGCAATAACATTGTAGGGAGAGTGTGATTGAGAAACTTTGAAATTATCTAAACAAAAATTGATGGGCACTGGATGGAACAAATTTAAGCCGTGGCTGTAAAGATGGAGATACGTAAACTAATGTGAGAGATATATAGGAGATAGAATTGGCAAAACCGGTGATAACATGCAGAAGTGAGAAAGAAAAAGGCATCAAGAAAAATGCTCAGTGTTCTGACTTGGGCATCTGGGAGAAGGATTATACCATTTATTGAAGTAGTGAAAACTGGAAGGGAGAGGTTTGGCCAAGTTAGATAATAATGGATACTCTTATTTATGTGATGAGCTTGAAGATCTAGGGAAACTCAAATTAAAATATCCAATAGGCTGTTGATATTTAAGTATGTAGATTATAGCCCATAAGAGAGCTCTAGACTAATGATGTCACTTTGAGAGTCATTGGCTGGTAACTTGTAATTGTAGCAGAGACTAGATGAGAACAGGTAGAAGATTATGCAGAGTGAGAGGAGAGCCTGAGACAGAGCCTTGAATGATCAGCAGAGAAACAAGAAAAGCTCCTCTAAATAGCTTTTCTGAAAAAAGAAGCTGAATGAATAGGAAAAGAAATAAGAAAAATATGAGTGTCTGGAGTAGATGTTCATCCATTAAAGGAGTAGCACAACAACAACGAAGGGTAAATGAAGGACGGGTCAACATCTTTGCTCTAAGGATATTGCTTAATGTTACATTTATTGTCTCCAATATCCAGCATTCCCACATTATAGGTTAAACATATCAGAATTGCATATTTTTTTCTCCCCCCAGTGCAAGTGGCATCAGAATGTACCCGTTAATGATAGCTGCATGACTGGAGAGCCTCTAGAGAAAAGTATCTCCCATTTGGGAATCAGAGACAATTGTAACTCACTATCTTTCTTGGTAAAGCTCCTGCTGCTTATTTTGGGGTATGTGTTGTTCTGGTGGAGCAGGGGTGGAGTGGATGGAGTCTAAGAGAAGGAAATTGTAAAAGATGTCATATATCTTTGAAAAAGTGTATACCTTGCAAAGGCTGTATTGAGATTTGCTTCAATTATGCCTAGGGTGGAGATGGGCATCATGATCAGTGAGGTTTTTGCCTTAACTTGGATATTTTGTGATGTAAAGTCCACTTTACTTGTCAGTGTTGGCACTTAATTTGATGCCTATATTCCCGCATTCAGTGACATTGGAAATCATCTTTAAAATGTAAATCACCAAAAGAATTTAGAATATCTGCCTATTTACTGCATGCAACTGAGGAACCTAAAATGGCCTAGTTCAGGGCAGATCATACATTAAAAAGTATATGGTTCTTGCCTGATTCCACAAATAAGTAAAACACTTATACAGTTGTTTTCTAGATATAAACATTTAAATGTATACTTTCCCTACAATCAAAAGCAGTATAGTCTAGATAGGCATTAAAATAAAATAGTGAGGTCTTGAAAACAAGAAGGAAACAATTCTACTGATCTTCCTCCAAGAAATATATTCAATTAAAAGCGAAAAGAAAAAGGAAAAAACAATAGCTTTATTTTCAAACGAAACCACGTTTAAAAACTCTTTTACACTCATTATTTTTATTGCCTTACTAACAACTCCTTCGAGGCAAGAGTATTTGCCATCTTACAGATGAAGAAACTGAAGCAGGGTAAGTGAGTGACTTCACCAAGGTCACAGCTAGAGAAAAGATCAGAATCAGACCCCGGTCTTCCAGTCACCTGCCAGAAATCAATCTTCATTTCATGGAGAACTGGTGATTTGCAATTCTGTTATTAAAGAAATAATTAGGAAATCATGCATTTCCAAAGTGTATGGAAAGCCTCTGAATGAACAAATATATAGGGAACATATCTTGTCCAAATAAAGAAACAATGAGTTTTTATTTCTTTTTGCCTTTGATGTTCATTAATTAAATTAATCCTTAAAATAAGTAGATTTCATAAGTGAAATCCAAATATTCTACCACAAAAATATTTATTAAATAGTGTAACAAGAGTTCTAGTGTAATTTCTTTTCCTTTCAAACAATGTAGTAAGCCAAACTTACAGACCCTTTTCTCATTTTTACTGATTTTATGAACTTAACTGTTATGAATATTTCAGGATAAGAAGTTCATTGAGTTCACAGTGACCTAACTTCCATTGGAGCATGTTTTAACGAACATTTTTGGTGACAGAATGTTTTTCTAGTTATGTAAAGGATTTTTTTTACACATATAAGTAATTTATATATTTATATGCATATTCTTTATATATTTACACATATCGATAAGTAAATGAATGAATGTATATATATATGTGTATATATACGCAGAGAGAGACAGAGAGAGACAGAGAAGGGGAGCGGGAGCGAGAGAGAGAGAGAGAGAGAGAGAGAGAGAGAGAATAAAGACTTCGTTCGACTCAAAGGGTAGAACATCCTGAAACAGTTTCTCTCTGAACAGTTTCTTATTCTTCAAACGGGTCTGTCAGATCTGTTCCAGACCAATAGTGAACAGAAGAAAGTTCAGTCAGATTCCATATTATACTGAAGATGGACATATTTATTCATTTCCATGTGAAATGAGCTGTATAATATATTTTAGAGCAGGCTTTGTAAAACTCTTTTGTAAGTGTTTAATATTTAAGACATACTGCTGCTAGTTTAATAACTCTGAATTTTACTAAGCTTATTGCTCATTTAAATATCCACGCAAATTTCTACTCATTTCATTCATGACTAACTAGGCATTTTCACATTAACTTGTCTCCCATGCCATTCTATAACCCAAGCAAATGTTTCAAATATAACTTAATTTGTGTTACTGTGGTATTGCAATGTTTTACTTAAATTAGCAAGTCAACCATAAATATATGTTGCTAATAGTTTAATGGTAGAAATGTTCATATATTAAAATATTTCATTTAACATATTTTATATTGAAGCTTTATCAAGCCCCTTTTTTTCAGAAATATAATTTCATTTTTGGTTTAAGATAATATAATTAATATTATTGTAAGACGGACTGTGTGTATTTTAATTCTTGGAAATTTGGAAACCACTGTTTCGCCAAGTCATTGTTATCCTTGTATTTCAGAGTTTTCTGGATATTCTTATTTTTTCATATGAATTATAAAATCGCCTTGCCAATTTTCTCTGCCCCCTCAAAATTCATGTTAGTATTTTTAACAGTTAATTTTATTGAAGTGTAATTTACATAAAGTACACTCATTTTAAAGGAAGTTTGGTGAGTTTTGATAAATATGTGTAACTACATATCCTTCACCCCGCAAAATTCCCTAATGCATCTTTGCAGCAATTCTCCTACCATGGCCTCAACAATAAATTATGAGTTCTCTATATATTGTGGATAAAAATCTTTTGTCAGATATATGGATTTTGACTGGTTTCTTTTTTAGTTTCCTTTTTAATTGTTCACTACTAGTACAAACAACAACTACAACTTAAACCCTGATTTTTATATGTTGACCTTGTATCCTGAAAACTTGCTGAATTGTTAGTCCTAATAGCATTTTTATAGATTCCTCAGGATTTTTTATATACACCATCATGTCGTCTGCAGATAAAAACTGTCTTACTTATTTTTTGCTATCTGTAGATCTTTTCTTGGCTTTAATTTAGCAAGTTTCATATACAATGTTAAAGCGATGAGAGCAGGTATGTTCACCGCATTCTCAAGCGAAAGAAATGTTTTTCTTTCACCCTTAAGGACAAAGTTTGCAGGGATGCCCTTTATCAGATAGAGAGTATTTCTCTCTATTCCTAGTTTTCTGTGAGTATGGGTTTTAGTTTTGTCAAATACTATCTTTGCAGCAATTGAGTCGATAATACAGTTCCTTTACTCTGTTAATATGGGAATTTATATTGATTTATTTTTTGAATGTTAAGCTAATCTTGCATTCATGAAATAAAACCAACTTGATCATAATGAATTGTTCTTTTTATGGATTCAATTTGTTAAATTTGTTAAGGATTTTCGCATCCATATTTATGAGTAATTTGTTTATAACGTTTTTTTTTTAAAAGTATTTGTCTGGTTTTGCTATCACACTTATGTTTACCTCAATAAACTTGTTGAAATTGTTCTTTATGCCTCTAAATGCTGAGTTTATGTAGGATTGGCATTATTTATTCTTAAATGTTCATCAAATTGACCAGTAAAACTATGTTGGCAGAGTTTTCTTGTGGAATTTTTTGAATTATAAATTTGATTTAATAGCTACGGGTTAATATTTTCTTATTTTATTATGGTGTCAATTTTTTTTTCCTGTTGAAGAATATCTTTTTTTGTTTTTGTTTTGTTTTGGTATCAATTTTTAAAACATGTCATTTGAATATTTTTGTCAATTTCATCTAAATTGAGAAATTTATTGGTAAAATTTGAGCTAAATTGTCCTTATTATACTTTTAAAGTCAGTGGGATAGTGATGTTTATTTCTAATATTGCTGATCTTGGTCATTTGTCGCCCTTCTCTCTTCTTTTTGCTCAGCCTGTTGATCTTTTTTAAAGACTTGTTTTGGTTTCATTTATTGATTTTTTTCTTCTTGTTAAACTTTTTCTAATCTATTTATTTCTTCTCCTTACTTAATTTTCTCTTATTTTTCAAAGATTTTAGGGTGGAATTTTAAATCATCGATTTAGCTCTTTCTTTTTTTCTAATAGAAGTATTTTACAATACACATTTTCCTCTAATTCCTGTTTTAGCTGCATTCTGCAAATTTTGATTTAATGTATTTTATCATTCTTCCTAAAATATTTTTGAATTACTTTATTACTTTCTATTTGATCCATAGGATATTTATTTATTTTTATGCAAAAATTATTTTAATTAAAGAGTTCTTATTGTGATAGCAATTTTACTGACTATTTGATTGGCTGCCTGTTAATATGGCATTATGATTTTTTTAATTTATTTTTTTTATGGTGACATTGGTTAAAGAAATAGAGTAAGTTTCAGGTATAAAATTTAACAGTAAGGCATATATATATATTGCATTGTGTGATCACCTCCCATAGTTAGATTTCTTTCTGTCACCACATATTTGACCCCTTTTACCCTCTGGTAACCACTAGTCTATTGTCCATGAATCTCTGTTTGTCCTATTCATTTGTTGCTTTTAGGTTTATATCTCACATATAAGTGATATCATGTGGTTTTCAACTTTTTCTGTCTGGCTTATTTTGCTTAGCATGATTATCTCACGGTCCATCCATGTTGTTGCAAATGGTGTGCAAATATCCGAAAAGATATTTGTACACATAGGGTATTTAAAAGTTTGTCATATATTGTCCAAATGTTAGGAGAATTTTAAGAATTATTTTGCTATTTATTTCTGATTTAAATCTTTTGTGATCAAAGAAAAAACTCTATTTCAATTTTTAAATTAATGGGTCTTCCAAACACATCAAATTGTATACATTAAATATCTACAGCTTTCGTATGCCAAATATATCTCAATGAAACATTAAAAAATAATTAGCTGCATTTTATAGCTCAACAAGTGGTCTATATTGGTGATTTGTTTGCATTTGAAAATATTTTATATTCTGTAGGTGTTGGGTGGAATATTTCATAAATATCAATTAGTTCAAGTTTGTTAACATGGTTTTTCTCTTTATCACTAGTTCAGTAATTTGATAATAATAACCTTTGGTGTGCTTTATAAAGCACATTTTCTTGTTTGGAGTTCACTGAGCTTCTTAGATACTTAGAATTAATCAAAATTGAAAATTTCATTCATTTTTCTCAAACTCTTTTTGTTTTTCTGCTTTATATATTTTCCTTTAGGACTCCAATTAACCTTATATTACATTATTTTATGTAGTCCCACAAGTCATTGAAGCACTGTTTTTTTTTCTCATCTTTTTACTCACCGGGCTTCTATCCCATACCAGTTATTCTAAAATGTGTAGAAGTCAGAAGTCCCCCTATTACTCTTTTATTTCTATGTATTTAAATTTTAAATTATTATTTCCCCAAAATATATGTTTGATTTTTAATTCATATTAGGAAGTAAAAATATTAAAGGAAGAAAACATTGTGCAAGCTGAAAAGAGGATTTCTATATATATCAATAAAAGTAGTTTTGTTTATTTGTTCAAAAATATTTTTGTATTATGTATGCATGCCATTTACCTTCCATTAATAATTATAAATGGAAAACCAAACATCATCAAATATTTGAGGAAAATAAACAGAATAAAAGAAATCAAATAGAAGTAGCAGAACAAATGCCCCTGAAAAAATTAGAGATAACTACAACAAAAATAATTCTAATTGGTGTGCTCAGAGATTTAAAAGGATACTACCTTCTTAAAGGAAAACTAATCTGGAAAAAAGTTAGAAAACAAACAAAAAATGAGTTTTAAAATTAACATATTTGTTAATATGTTAAATATATGAAATAACAAAAAAATTCAACAGATGCTATTAAAAAGTACTCAAGGGTATAGTTCAGCCTCCTAGATAATGCTAATCATCTGGCAAATATGACAAAATGGTCACAGCAAGAGTGAGATTAAGAGGTCAGCTCAGGTCAATGTAAATTTATTATCACCTTTATTACTGTGAAAATAACCACAAAATTCCTTTGGTTGTTCAAAGCATCATTTTTGGTAAAGAAAGAACACGATAACCGAATTTTCTCCTTAAATTCAAACATGTTGTATATTTCCTAGCTATACATTCCTTGAACTATTTCTAATTCTATTGTCCTACTCAGAAAGGATAAGTCTTTCCAAGATTTAATTTACACCAGAAAGTATTAGAATCCATTTACTTAAGACGAAGCTAAAGAAATTAGAATTTAACCTTACCTTAACCACCAGCCTTGCTATATCATGAGTTGGTAATTCAGATTAATTTTTATTAAATTGTGTGTGCTTTTAAGAGTAGTTTTTACAAGTAAAATTAAATAGCTGGAAATTTTGCTTGCAGATGATACAATTATAACATTAGAGCCAGTCCACTCATAAATAATGATTTAAAGGATGACAATAGAAACAATAAATGAATTTGATTGTCTGGACCAGATTATTGAGCATAGAGAGTTTGCTTTTCATAAAATTAAATTATATAAACAAAACACTGATGAATGGTTAATACCAGGCCAATGTTTACACTAAATCAATTCAGTTGTGCTACTATAGACACAAGCTAATAAACTAGACTGGACTTTGTTTCTTTAGGGTGATCAGCATAAGACTGTCTATCATATTAAGTATGACTAATAATTACTTTTTATGAATCACAGTAATGAGCTTGAGTTATCAAAATGTCTTAGATAATCATCATTAGCATCTAGCATTTTTTATATATGCAAGATGCTCTGCAGTTAATATGTTTTCTTCTTCAAATTACTGCTCCAGGCATTGTTGTGTCCTTAGTCCAATCTTAGTTATTGCTGGTTCCCAACACATAAAGAAGTTATTTTTCACAAGTTTGTTTACAAGTCAAGGGTTTGAAAATGACAAACAATGCTTAAAATAGTGACTTTATTCAAGAATTTTCTCATCATCATTACAGGAATAAGATGGCTAAACACTAAAAATATTATTTTCTGTCTCTGGGATATTGAAGACTCTGGTGCTGAGCTATTCTAGAAAGAAGGGCAGTCATGTTCCTATTGATCCTAATTATAGAGTTATTTTTATTATAAAATATGTTCTAATTTGGCTTCCTATCTCAACAATGAAATAACTGACATTAATGGTCAGACTGACTGTATGTTTGGGAAGCAATGGTCCTTAGAATTCTCCCTGAAACAAGCACATAGGTATTTGGTATGTTGTGACTTAAAAGAAACTTGCTTTTTTACTTTAATTTCATGGAGAAGGGAAGTTGAAAGACATGGTCCATGTAGAGGGAAGCTGTAAATCAGGTAGCTGCAGGAAGTAATTGCTTAAAGCCACAGCCTAGGATTCTAGTTTTCCCTGCAAGAGGCCTGACTGCTGGCGAAGGTTCCTCCTTTCAATCCTTTCTACAAAACTTCATCTACCTTGGATTTCCTCATATTTTCTTCATCTTCAATATCTTCTCCTCTCCCTTCCTTGACAATTATATTAAAATGAGATCAAATAAGTAAAGGCTATCACAATGTCAGAAAGTTAAGTTTATAAATTAATTTATTCTGAAGCAAAAATCTGAAAGCGTAAATTTCTTCTTCAAGTATTTTGTTCTTTAAGTCTTTTGTTCTTTAAGTCTTTTAAATGCCATGAACATTGAGCTGATTCTCACTGTCTTCTTCCTATTCATTCCACTTGTCTCATCAGGTACATTTGTCTATGTTGAGTCTCTCCCAAGCTACACAGTATAATTCCCTTGCTACCATTGGAAAATTGGACTACCAATCCATAAATACTAACCAAAATGTTTTTACTGTCTCAGATGTTTTATAATTAGCACATATTGTACTGACAGATCACAGCAGAGGAGGCTAAGCAATCAAGGACCACCACCTGGAAATAGCCAGTAGGCAGGTTAAGAAGCATAAGGAGCTTAAATTCAAATCTATACTGGGATACAGTGCAGTGTGAGAGAGCCATCATGACTTCAGGCCACTAGGGAGATAGGTCCAGATTTTTAACTAAAATTCCATCTTTACATATATAACCTTTTATATATGTAACCTGGCAGGTCTGTGTCATTTCAAATAACTAGAGTGCTTCTATGCAAAACACCAAACTAGGTGCCATGGAGGATAAGAGGAGAAAATGTGTATGAAATTATATCAATAAAGAGCATTTCATCTAGTAGAAAAATTGAAACATTTAGTCAAATATTATAATACAAAATAAGAAAATGTCAAACAAAATGCTATTAATTTCCTATGATTTTAATAAGAACCAAATTTTATAGGGATAGTAACAATTTTACAATATAAATCTCCACTGACTGCAGAATGAGAGAAAATAGACATAAATTCAAGCCAATGGTTTTGATCATAAGGAGCATGTCATGAAACAGAATATGGTGATCTTTTTCTTTTCTTAAAATAGCAGCGACTTTGCTTTCATTATAGAAATTGGAAAATACTATTTCATGGTCCTTTTCAGTCCTAAATCTTAGATAATAACTATTAATTATTTTTATCATAATCGTTTTTATTTATAGAAATATTTAAGTGTATTATAGAAATATTTTATCAGTGACAAATATACTAGACTACTGAAATGCATTAGTTAACTATGTCATCTTTTTAAAATGTTTTTAGCTTGTAAAGTTATGACTATGACAAAACAATAAACGATGGAGGGTAAGAATTATATATGAATGTTCACATACAATTATATAAATCATAATTAGTATTATAATAAAATAATCAGACAATACAGTGAACATTTAATGATATACAATTATTATGCTATAAATGAAAAAAAGAGAGTCCATCGTTTATATAAATGGTAAATTCATATTTCTTTTATATGACTAAATTGTTGGTTAAGTAATCATGATCTTTCTCTCTCTCTTTCTCTTTCTCCATCACACACACACACACACACACACACACACACACACACACACACACACACATTCCTGAATGCAAAAGTATCAAGAGCTAGTGACTATAAGCAATTAGCTATCATTTTGTTTTTTTAGGTAGATACGTCTAATTCTCCCAGAATCTGTACACTTTTAGATACAGGTGTATGCCATTATATTTGTTACTTTCCAGCTGGTAAATGTGAGAAGACAACATTTGAGACTGGTAGAGCAGAGAAAAATTAGAGGGTGAAGAATCTTGGAAAGAAGGGGTCACATAGATGGAAGCTCCAAAAACTGCATGTAAAATGTAAAACTCACCAAATCTTGAATAATTGTTAAACTATGCAATTGTAGAGGCGACATCAGGGTCTGCTGAAAAGCAGTAACTTGAAGCTGAAAGAACTTGAAAGAACTGAGGAGAGATTTTTCTTTCTGGGAATCTTTAAGCAGGGAAGCCTGAATTTGAAGTTTGAACCTAGCTAAGTAGCTTTTCTGGTAGAATAAGAATGAACCTTCAAAGGAAGTTAACCAAATTCAGATTTTCTACAATGTGTTGGTCATAATGTTCAGTATCCATATAAAAAACACCAAATATGTGAAAGAACAAGAAAATTTGAATTCAAGGCATCCAGTGGCAAGTTTTGAACAAACACTTCAAAAAACTGTATATTAAAAATGCTCAGTATCTTTAACTCACATCAGAGAAGTGAAAATTAAAGTCATGATGAGACAATACTACATATTCATTAGAATGGCTTAAAATAAAAATCTTGTATAGATATAACATTATTATTTTTTCACAAAACTAAAAACTGGAAAGAATCCAAGTGTTCATCAATCGGAAATGGATAAACTGATATACTCATTCAATGGAATATTGCTCAAAAATAAAAGGAAGAAACTATTAACTCACACAGAAATATGGATGAATCTCAAAAACAATATGTTGAGTAAAGAGGTACAACATGAAAGAATATATACTGTATGATTCCATTTACATGAAGTTCTAGAACCCATAAAACTAATAACTGTTGAAAAATATACCGGAATAGAGCACGCCTCTAGAGATGTGAATTGACTGAGGGGGGCGTGAGGAAACTTTCTAGGGTGTTCTATATCTAAAAAGGGATAGAAGTTAGGCAGATAAATGCTGTTTATTAAACTTACAGAATAGTACACTTAGGAATTCTTCATTTCATTGTATGTAAATTTTGTCTATAAAGAAAAAGAAATGTGAGCAAAGATGGAACTTTAGTTAATGCATGCACACTGTCATATTAGGGGATAACTACACTGATGTTTGCACCTATTTAGAAACACATCAAAAATTAGATGGGCTTATGTGTGGATAGAGTAAAATAGATGGACAGATATGCAATAAATAAAATATAGTATATAATGCTAATTGTAGAATCCAAGTGTTAGGTATATGGTTTTTATTATAATATTCTTTTAACTTTTCTTCATATTTGAACATTAAATGGTTAACTGTTTGAAGAAATCTATTAATGAGGCTTTATTAGACAATGTAGCTACATTGCAAAAGAAGAGCCAAGTTTTGAGGGCGTTGTTAGGACACCTGTCAGAGAAGACATTTCTCTAATACGGGAAAATATTAATTTGATTGACAATATTGCTACATTACACAACTCCAGGGGATACCTGTGCAATGTGACAGCTAACTTAGGGGAACTAGAGTAAGGAAGGTATTATAAAGCATTCACTCACTGGCATACATTTTTACTGCAAGTAAGAATTTTTCTTTCCATAATCATAATACCACTGGTTCAGAACAACACCTTCCTTTCTATAAATTTGGCCCCCCAAAATCAACTTTTATTTGCCCAACTTATTAAAATTCAGAGTTTTGGAAAAGGACACAAATTCAATTATATAGCTAAAAGGTTTTATTTATGTATAGAACTTTTATTTACAATTATTTTAATTAGAAGCGTGTATATCACACAATAAGGTATTGTGTGATATACACGCTTCTAATTAAAATAAGATAAGATATCACAACTGAATAAGAACACTTTTATTTTCTATGTTATTTTGCAATCATCCTGAATATTTGGGTTTGGGATTAAATAAAAATAGTTTATATCTGATACATAATTGGATCACCTGTTTTAGAAATATATATTTGTAATCTTCCAGGAAAAGTGAATTCTAAAATTTATAATGACCCATTACCTTGTACTTGTTGACAGAACTTCTATTCACTGCTTTATTTCCTATATGTAAGGGCATGTACCTTCAGACTGAAAAGGATGCACCAAACAACGCTTTTTTGGGCTCCTTTCATAAATAATACATTAATAAGCTTTCAGAAGTTATAGTCATCTCTTCCACTTAAAAGTGAGAAGAGGTGAGGGATGAACTAATTTGTAGAAGACAGAATTTCTAGGCTGTCTACTGACTCACTATATGAATCCATTCTTCTGAGCCTCTCTGGCTATACATGTAATGGCATAAATTGCCTGTGTTACTCTTGAGTACAAAGCTTTAAAACAAATAATTTGGTTAAAGGATGCTTTCATCTTCAGGGAAACCTGAGTCTATTGTACAAAGTGATAGTTTTAAAAGATATCTATCAATATTGATGTATATTTGCTGTAAGGTAGGATGTATATTGTAGAAACTTGCTATTATTGTATAATTTACATAAAAGAACAACATAGTACATTTACAGAGCTGTACATGTACAGGATTACACATAAATATAAATTTATACAGAAAAATACATTGACATTGATTTTTTTTGTCTTCCCACTCCTCCCAGTCTGATGTTAAGTAAGCCATAGAGAAGGCCAGTTGTGAGAAATAACTTCAAAGCCTCACCAAGCCTGGCTTCTTTGTGATTGGTTATATCTAAAAGGGGCTGACTCATTAAAAAGAGGGCATGAGGCACAGTGGAAAAGAAAGGACAGAAAGCGAAAAGGAAAGGACAGAATGTGGCAAAGTGAACAAAGATTAGGAGCAGGCAGTGGAAGACTTCTCCTCAGTGGAATACATAAATTCGAGTTCCAAAAACCCCTAAAATCTAAGATGGAGAGTCTGAATTCTGTGAAACAGGCTACCAAAGATCCAATGAGAAAATTGCATGGGAAAGTGACCAGCGTTATCTTTCTACCACTTACCCACTGAAGGTCATAGATGCTTAGCTTCCCAGTACAACACAGGGGAGTAGGAGAATGCTGATCTCAGCCCAAGTTTAACCCATAAAACTTTCACAGAGATTAGAAGCTCAACATTACTTTATCTTCTCTAGTGTACTTCCTATTCCATGTTTTCTTGTATTGCCATGGACCCAATATTAAGGAGAGGAAAAGAAGATAACAATGATTTTATCTAGAGTTTTATTTATTTAAAAAAGTTGTTAAATGCTTCATAGACTATGAACTTGAGTGAATGGTACAGACCTGGTTGTGAGCAAAAAACAAAGAACAAAAAAACCCCACAATCCATGGTTTCATGGAGCTTTTGGGGAAAAGAAGAGAGATTAATTGAAAAAAAAAATCTCACTAATAAATAATTACAAACTGAGACTGTCCAAAGGAAAGAACTTTATTCTTTGATGGTGAATTACATGAAACCTGGTATTAAGTGACTAGATAGATGGCTAGAGGTGAGATCTGAGGATGGATAGAAATTAATGAGGAGAGAGTTGGTGGGTAGGTTTGAGAAAATATGTTAAAGCTCTATAGCAGGAGTGAACATGGTTCACTAAGGAACTGAGAAAGATGAAAATGGTTGGAAAAAAGACATAAAGAAAAACTGGCTCAAGGCTGGACAAGTAGCCTCAATGGCTACCATCAGATGATTTTGATCTTGCTAAGGGTTTAGGTCTATCCTAAGATCAATGAGCAGCCCTTGAAATGTTTCAGATAGGTAGGGGTGCAACATGATTTTTATTCTTGTTTCAAAAACATCACACCTGCTGTAATTCAGAGAATTAATTGTTGTAGGGAGGGTCATCAGAATAAAGTGAAATACCAGTTAGTAGACTCTTGCAATAGACCCAGAAAGAGATGATGATGTCCAGGCAGTGGAAGGAGCCAAGTGAAATGGATTGGGAGTTAGCTGAGAGATTAAACTTCACAACTTTTAGTAATAAATTGATTATAGCCAATGAAGGAGAGAGCAACACTACAAATGTCCTTCAGATTTCTAATTTTCACTTGGATGGATGGTGGAGTCTTTCACTAATATATTAAACAACAACAACAAGAAAAAGCAAAAAGAAGAATGAAAGAATACCACAAAAGGTCTTATTATACTTGGGGTTGAGGAGACTTATGAGAATCTTAGATATTTTAAATTTGAAATACTTACGTGACATTCAATAAGAGATATCAGTTAGCTGTTACATATCTAGACCTGGACCAAAGATACACTTTGGGAGCTATTATTTTAATGGGAGTATTTGGAACTATGGGAGACATTGTCCAAGGAGACTGGACAGAGTAAGATGAGAAGGCAGCCAAGTACCCAACCTTAAGGGACTCCAACATATGCTGCTTGGGTAAAAGAGGAAGAGGCTGCAAAAGAAACTACAGAGGCTGGGTGTGAAAGAAAGGAAGAAATTTAGGACAATGTGGGGTCATCAAAGCTAAGGGAAGAGAGAGTTTCAAAAAAAAGTGAGTAGTCAACATTTTCAAATACTCTTGACAAATCAGGTGCAATGAAGTAAGTCAGACAGGAAAAGTTAAGACAGATTTCACTTATATATGAGATATGAAACTGAAAGCAATAAATAAACAAGACAAACAAACAAAAACTCAGGTACAGACAACAGTTTAGTGGCTACCAGAGGGAAAAGGAAGGGAGGCAGATAAGGGTAAAGAGGGTCGAATATATGATGAGAGAAGATTTGACTTTGGGGTGGTGAACACACAATGCAATATACAGGTGATGATGTATTACTGAATTGTATACTTGAAACCTATTAAATTTTATTAACCAATGTCACCCCAATAAATTTCATTTAAAAAAATAAAAAGAAAATAAACTGGCCTTTTGAGGAATGTGGAGGACATCGGCGACCTTTTAAAAAACTGCTTCGGTGGATTGATAGGAGGATGGATTGAGCAATGAGCATAAAACAGGAAAATGGTACAGGAGATATATGTGCAGCTATCTCTTTTAAAGAGTCTCTGAAGGGGAAAAGATTAGTAAGGCTATAGGAGGAGGATTTGTGGTTGAGGGAAGGTTTATCTGTGAGAGCTGAACATGTGTTAAGTGACCATTAGAAGGATCAATACAAAAGAGAGAAAGGACAGTGGGGTGTGGTTCTTGAGAAGGGCAGAAGGGGTCAGATCCAAACATCAGTGGAGGAAGTGGGTTTTGATAGGAGGAAAGACACTCGTGATGGAACAGGAAAAAGGAAAGAGATGATGAGTAGGTTTGTTGGTTTGGAGACACTGAGCTGATAAAGTTTCCATCTGATAGCTTCAATTTTCCATGTGCTGTATGAGCTGAGGCTATCCACCAAGCGTCAGGAAGGAGTTGGGGGAGGTGGTACATAATTCTGAAAAGAATAGAGAAGGATATCATTGTAGAAAGTAAGTCAGTGAGTTGGTCAGGACAACATAGAAGGATCGCATAGCATTACCAAGTATTTATCTGAGATTGGTAATCATGACTTTAAAAAGAAGACAACTGCCCTGTTTTATGACTTTCTCAACATAGGACCATTTTCATTCTCTGATAGACCATGGTGTACCCTACAAGCACTAGGGCAAATCCAATCTTCTTGACACCCTCTTCCTTATGTTACAAAATCATCATTACTATCATTATCACCATCATCATCATCATCATCATCATCATCATCACCATCATCCTAAATCACATATATTATGAATGAGAGAAGAAAATGTCTCATTCGTCTCCTTTTATTATACTTACCTTAATCGCTATAATCAATCCACGCCCCCTGCCCCCAAAGCCCAGAAGACTTCAGATGTCAACAAAGGCATCCCTAAAGTAGTTACTGCATAGACACTCCTTCTACACTTTGATCTTGCCCTTATCCCTTCTCTCCTTTTCCAGTTTTAGTTGCTTTCCACCGTCATTCCATTATTTTCTTACTCCTAAAAAAGCAACAGGAAAGTCATTGTGCAAATCATCATTTTTGGAAGATTATTTTGATTTAAGGAGATAATGTCCTAGGAGACAAGAGGGGCAGGGAGGAAGACTCAACTGTTTTCCCCGCTGATTTCAATCAAATTCAGTTTAAATATTAGGTCTCTCTATGCTTAATATTCAGTTTCTGCAGCACCACAGCTCTGCAACATTTCAAAAGGTCTTAAAAATCCTGCAATGAAACAGAAAAAATGGAGAGAGGGGGAGGGGGAGGGGAGGAAGAGAGAGAGGGGAGAGAGAGAAGGAGAGAGAGAGAGAGAGAGACAGAGAGAAAGAGAGAGAGAGAACATGTAAAATTATATATAATGCTTTTTATAAGTTCTAAGTTATTAGAGATAATTAATTGGCTACAACCCAGCTCCCCAGTACATAATCCTTAGCCTTTTAAAAAAGTTGACTTCAGAAGACTTACATTTTGCTCCTCTCCTCACAAGTGCCAAAATCAGAGACGAACAAAGGGAACGTAGCAAATAAAGGGTCTTACTTCTGAAAATATATCACTTTTAAAAAACATTAAAAAAAAACTTATTTAAAAAGTTTTGAAATAAACTATTTTTTACATATAAAAGATTATATGTAACATATATGGTACAAAGAATTAAAAAATTGAACATTCATGAACCTACCAACAGCTAAAAAGCAGAGCATTTTGTTCTGACTTTTTTTGCTGCCATCTTTTAAGATATCTTCAGAGAAAAGGAAAAGATTAAAAACAAATGGAGTTACCTCAGACCAACTCCTGCCCACATGAAGGTGACCTCAATTACTCAAGGAAGCTCTCAGCTTAACCCACAAAATAATATGGCAGCCTCCTTAAATTACATGCCCGAGACAAAACCATGGGAAAAGAACCAACCTCAGAAAATGGGTCCCTTGAAGCTGCAGAAAGCACTGAGTCGCTCAGCCCCACCATTTTTCAGATCCTAAACAACTCAACAGAAACTGTCCCTTGATACTGGTCCTGCTGAAAGAAGCCAGGATGAAACCTTGAGTCAATGACTTTAACATCTAATCTACTCTGAAAGAATACTGTTTTTATTGCTGCTCGACCAATGACATATCCTCTTTCCTAAAAAATTTTACTCCTTTTAATAAAACAACAAGCCTGCTCTGGAAGATGGTACTGAAGCTCTTCAGAGATGTTAATCCTGAAGTTCTCACAAACCAATTTCCAAAAAGTTTGTGTTTTAATTACCCATGTAGAATTTTACCATTGAGCTCGAAATTGAGACATGCTTTTTGCTGCTTTCAGTTTTATATCCCACATATACAATGTAAGATACATATTACATATTACTGAATTGTACACTTGAAACCTATATAATTTTATTAACCAATGTCACCCCAATAAATTTAATAAAAAAGAACACCCTAGATCTCTTTAAGGACTTCCATTATATCACAAGAATAAGTTAAGGAGTATGACATTTCCAAATGTAAAAGCAGCTTACATTTTTCTAGGATTATATATAGTATGTATGGTGTCCTCGTATATATGCTTCATTTGATAATGAGACAAAGAGCCTGAGAACTTACAAAATCAAAGCTGTTGGATGTTTGTGACAAAAAAAAATAATACAAATGAAACTGAAAAAAGAATTAAGACATGCTTTAAGAATATTTCTATGTTGCTACCTTCTCTCTAGTGCCTAACTATAATGTGGAATATGTCAAAATCTTCTTGAATATCAGACTGCAAGTTTCAACCAAATAATTAATACTGTCAAAGTGTGGTTTCCTTTATCTTCAGCAATTCCTCTGAAGTCTGACGTTTGGCCAGTGCGAAGCCCACCTCACAGTGCTTAGCTTTGAAGAAGCTGGAAGGTGAGATCATGGTAATGGTCATGCAATAAAAGACTGTCTAGTAGACATTGTGATTTTATCAGAAAACCTTGTGGACGGTAAATTAATGTGTAAATATTAGACATTAACATTAACTGTTTATAAAAACTTAAGCAATAAGATCTCTCTTCCATATTTTACTCCTTTTAAAAAATAATTTCAAATCTTTATCTGAACAATAAGACAGTGTGATGTGAAGACTGTAGTCAAAAGTGCCCCGGATCAGGATTTAGGAGATGAGGATCTGTGGTCAAAGCAGGTTTCCCCATTGGCAGAATAGGAAAAATACTTCCTCCCTGAGTGATTCCAGGGCAGTTCAAAGATTACATAGTATGTGAAAGAGTTTTAACTATTGCAAAAACACTACATACATATGGACTATAAGAGAGACTTTGCTTTTCTATTTTTATACCTTAATTTTTATCCTCATTGGTTAAACTAATTCTCATTAAAATAACTTCACTTTAATGCCTCGAAGACATTTTTTTTTTTCAAATGAAATCTCATTCATGAAAAATAAGTAGGAACAGGAAGTCATATTAAATTTTTACAGGTAGAAAAAAATATGTGCATATGTATTCATATGTATGGGGTATTCACACACACATACACACATAAACATACACATACTACAGATATCCTGGTAGAGATGGTATATTAGTTCAAGTTCTCCAGAGAAAGAGGACAATAAAAGATAGACAGATAGGTAGGTAGATAGACAGACCCACAGACAGACAGAAAGACAGACAGACAGACAGGCAGACAGGCAGATAAGGCTGAGACGTCCAGGAAAGGTGTTGGTATAATACCAGTCTGAGTTCAAAGGCGTCAGAACCAGAGGAGCCAATGGTGTAAATTCTTGTCCAAATTCAGTAGAAGACTGATGTCCCAGATCAAGCGAGCAAACAGAGGTGGAACAAATCCTTTCTGCTTTTTGTTCCATTCACGCCCTTGACAGATTGAGTGATGCCCACTCACCTTGGGGAGTGAAATCTACTTTACCGAGTTCACCATCTCAAATGCTGATGGCATCGAGAAATACCTTTACAGACACACCCAGAATAATGTTTAATCCGGGCAATACATGGCCCAAGCAAGCCTATATATAAAATTAACCATCACAGATGGAAGCACCAATTAGTTATAAGATTTTTCTCTTCTCCTCATCTGCTCCTTCCCTCATCTTTGGTGACTTCAACAACCAGATCTCTTTACCTAAACTTTATTTGGCTTCATTTACAATCTTTCCTGCTTCCTTCCAACTGGGTTAGGCTTGGGCTTGGCTATCACTTCAAACTACTGTACTTTCCAGTCATTGAACTTTAGAGCTTTCTTTTCACGCATCTCAAAATCTGCGTTTTTAAACATTCTCCCTACCTTGCCAAAGCAAATTATATAGTCCACTTTATGTGCTTATCCTTACTCTTATTAGATCTTCTCTCACAGCTTTACTCTCTCCTTCTCCAGGATTCTTCGACTTTCATGGACATTGTCTTGTGTCCTCACTCCTAAAAATCATACCCTTTGACTCTGCTTCCCATTTAATATACCCTCTCATTCTAAATCCCAAATGTCACAAAAAGTCATCTCTGTTCACTGTTTCTTCTTCTCCTTCTTCTCTTCTTCTTCTTCCTCTTCCTCTTCCTCCTCCTCCTCCTCCTCCTTCTTCTTCTTTTTCAGTTTTTTACTTCCCAGTCCATAGAAGTGTGGATTTGGCCATCACATTGTCTCTGAATCTGCTCTTGCAATGGTCTCTAATGTCTATGAGTCATTAGAACCAATTTCTCCTTTTTGCAGCCCATCCGACTTGGCTCGCCCATAGCCTGCACCTGACTTTCTGGGTTCACCATGCATTCTTCCTGTTGGCTCCTCTTTTTAACCTGACTATTAAAAACTGGTGTTATCTTGTTAGGTTCTCTCCCTAGCACTTGCTAACATTTCTTTCTTTGGCATCATCGTTCTCTCCTATAAACCCAGCACTTAAAGTCTATGCAGGGAACTACCAAATCTACATTACAACCCTGGCTTCTCTTGACATGAGATCAGAATTTCCAACAGATTTCAAGATATCTTCACATCTGGCCTAAAACACAAACTACTAACAACCAATACTAATGCTATTTCTTCAGTGTTATTGAAATCTGTTTCTTCCCTCATCTCTACTGTCACTGCACGCATTTGAGGCTCCATCATTTCTTGCTCGGACTATCGAAATAGCCTCTAAATGGATCTACCTCTCTGTCCCCAATATAGCCACAAGCATTATCTTCCTAAAACTCCATTGTAACCAACACTGCTAATGTTTCCTGATTTTCTACAAAAATAAAGTTCACATTAGTTAGCATGTTATTGAAGGTCATTCACCTCATTTTTATCTCCACAAGAATACTATTTATCATTCCCCTCACACCAGGATGCTATTTGTCATTCCCAAATTTTCTAGTCTCAGGGTCTTTTGTTTCTATTGACCCTTCTGCCAAACTATGCCACTTTAGTTTATTATATATATCCAGATCTAGGTTCAACTGTGATCCTTTTAAATAGTTCCCTAATTATCCCAGTTGAGTTTCATATCTTTCTGTTCTGTGCTTATAAGACACTTCCAGCAAGCAGGCATAATTATGTCTTGAATTTTATTGTGTACATGTCTGCTTTCTACACCACATTTTCAGCTCCCTTAAGGTGAGAAGAATACCTTGTTTATCATTAAATTCCACCACAGTTCACATATTTCGTACAACATAAAATTTTGTTAAATATATTTGGGTTTGCAGTGTTATTCATGGAAAGATTTTTTGATATCTCCGAGGAGTGCCACCAAATAACCTTAGTTAATAGTTTACAAACAGTCTGTTCACATGTGTGTAGAAATTTTAAATCCTGAACTAAAACTCTTTTTCATTATGGTATATCAAAATCTTCTTAACTTATAAAGTTCTTTAATTTTTTAGGTGCATATTAGCATAGCCATTAATATTATTTTAGTAATTGCTCAATCAATATTTGTTGAACAAATGTCAAATGAATATATTGGCACAGAAGGTCATTTTCTTTAGTTTTTGGAAAGTGAAAAATTATATTGCCTAAGATAGAACTAAAAGGAAACTTCAAAACCACAATGAGATATCACCTCACACCTGTCAGAATGGCTATCATTAATATATCAACAAACAAGTGTCGGTGAGGATGTGGAGAAAAAGGAACCCTTGTGCACTGTGAGTAGGATTGCAAATTGATACAATCACTATGGAAAACTATTTGGAGGTTCCTCCCAAAATTAAAAATAGAACTACCATATGGCCCAGCAACTGTACTTCTGGGTATTTATCCAAAGAAAACCAAAACACTAATTCAAAAAAATATATGCACCTTTATGTTCACTGCAGCACTTTTTGTGAGAGTGAAGATAAGGAAGCAACCTAAGTGACCATCAACAGATGATTGGATAAAGAAGTTGTGGTACATATATACAATGGAATATTTCTCAGCCATAAAAAATGAAATCTTACCATTTGTGACAATGGTAATACCTAGAGGGAATTATGCTAAGTGAAATAAGTCAGACAAATACCATAAAATTTCACTCATATGTGGAATATAGGGAACAAAATAAATGAACAAACAAAACAAAAACAGACTCATAGATAAAGAGAACAAACTGGTGACTGTCAGATGGGAGGTAGGGGTGATGGGCTGGGTGAAAAAGGTGAAGGGAATAAGAAGTACAAATTTGTAGTTACAAAATAGTCACATGGATGTGAAGTACACCATAGGGAATATAGTCAATAATATTGTAATAACTATGTATAGTGCCGAGTACTAGACTAATTGGGGGACCACTATACATCTGAAACTAATATAAAATAATATTGAATGTCAATTATAATTGAAAAATTAAAGTTCAAATTTAAAAAAAGAGGAAACTTTTCAGGCCAAGTTCAGAAGAGGCAGTTATCCTATCACATCTAATAAAGTGCTGCAAGGCTGGCTTCCCACAACTGTGTTTTGTTCTTTTCCCCCTACAAGGCAACTGCTCTCCAGAGAATGGCTTCATTTCCTCACAGCTGCCATCTTTTAACCTTATTTTAAAAATCAGATCTGTGGAAAAAAAAACACCTGCTTTTCCGCAGGTGCATGGGGACAGGCTTTATTTGGAGCCAGCAGGAATGGCTTCCCTTATGCCACCATTTCACACAGATTAGCCAAGTCTGCAGAGTGGTACCCTCAACCATCCAGGTACCATTTAATCCAGACTGTGCATTTCAGAGCCAGTCCATTGTAATGGTCACTATTTGTGACATCTCATATTGGCCTAATTACCACGTTGGAAATGCACTATATTTCAAGTTTCTGGTTAAATCCAAATTGTTTTTCTTCCAGCCACATAGTATTGAGAACAAGAAAACATTTCATTAGCAATAAGAATGACTTTCATTTTTTATTTCCATTTTCAGCTTTTTGAAGAATTCTTCTTTGAATAAAAATGCTAGCAAAACTTGATTTTCATTTTAATTCATTTCCACTTTGATTCATTTCTCTAAGCACCCAGCGAATGAGAACAAAGAGCAAGTAATAAAAATGACATTCTGCTTTTCCTTACTTTAAAAACCTCTCATTTTGGCTTCAATGAAGCTTCTCTAATAAGGCAAAGTATTGGCCTACTTGCGTAGATCTAAAATAACCAAAGTCACCTATGACAAGGGGATTTTTACTTATTTTACTACTAAGAGATTTTTTTTTCTATTGAGAGTTTAAACACACACACACACACACACACACACACACACATTATACATTTGTAGTATATATGTTTTATATGTGGGCATATCAGTATGTACACATCTGTATATTCACACATTAAAATATAGTCACACTATTTCATACTAGAACAAATTTAAAATAAACTAAAATAAGACAAAAATTTTTATCTGATCTACCCTATTTTTAATTATCCTCACAGCTCTAAGGTCTTGGACATTTTACTGCCCTCTCAGAATAGTTGCTTGATCTATAAGAGAAGGATAATTTTCCTTACTACGTGGCATTTTTATGAGCATAATTCGGTAACAAAATGTTAACAAAGACCAAGTTTAGATCACAGGGGTAGCCAGAAGATGATAATGATTGTGATTAATCAAAGCATTGTCTTGTGAAACTCGAAAATTCATGTGTACCATGTAGAATGGATGAAGTCTTAAACCATCCTAGTCCCAAACTAACCCTCTCCCTGTGAGGGCTCCTTGATTCTTGAGATTGATTGACTAACAGCAGAGTAGCACCTCTGCTCTGAACATTAGGATTACAGGTACTCAAGGTTGTAAAAGAGTTTAAAGATCATCCAGCCCAAATGCCTACTTATCCTCTTCAATATAAACATCAAGTAAACTCTTCTCAATTGAAGAACTCTCATTCAATCAATACAGTTTGGCTTTACTTTGTAAGAGAGCATGAGGAAATCTAAGAACATGTCCTGATTTCTTACTTTCTAACACCTCTATTTTCCACCCAAGAACCAGTCCACCCAAGAACCAGCTATATCTGCAAAATAAATTGATAATCTGAACCTTTCTCATCACTTCTGCTGCTAGCACCCTAGACAAAGCTATAACCAGCTCTCATAGGGGCTCCTGCAACAGTCCCTAATTAATCTTTCTGCTTCTAGTTCCGCTCCCTCTACAGTCAATTTACCACACAGCAGCCAGAGCGACATTAAAAAAAAAAAAAATTCAGAACATGGCAAACTCCTAATTATAACCTCTTAATGACTTTCCATGGTGCTGAGAATAAAATCCATACCCTGTTCATAGCTTACCAGGTCTGAGAGATCAAACATCTGCCCCCTCCCATTCTCATTTGTCCCATTCATTGCTTCATTCACCTGATCTAAACACATGCCTTCTTGCTGGTCTTCAGGTAGAACTAGTTTATTGCTGGTGACCTTTCTTGACCAGTCAATTTAAAGTCCTCTCACAATTTCAGTCTCTATAACACTGTTTTATATTCTTCGTCATGTTTATATTTTTTATTTATCTTTCTCCCTTGCAGAATGTAAGCTCTTGTTCCCCAATGTGACCTCAGAATTTGTAGCAGTACCTGGAACATACAATACTTAAATGTGTTCAGTTAATGAATATATAAATTATTTACATTTTAAACACAAATACTTCTTAAGTCTCTCAAAAATAAATAATATGTTTCATTCACCTATGACTCTCCAGCACCCAGCACTATGCTGTGGTTCCTCATTTTATGAAACATATCTGCGAATGAGATAGAATATAAATGAATAAACAAATAAGGCAACTTTCAGATGGTGAGAAGTTTTATGGAGAACATAGTTGCATTAGTTTCCTAGGGCTGCTGTAAAAAAGTACCAAAAACTGGGTGGTAAGAACAACAGAAATTTATTGTTTCATGGTTCTGGAGCCTAGAAACCCAAAGTTAAGATGTCAGCAGGGCCATGCTCCCTCTGAAGGATCTGTTTCAGTTCTCTCTCCTGGCTTCTTGGTTGTGGCAGCATAACTCTTATCTTACATGGTGTTCTCCCTGTGCGCAAGTTATAGTTACTTCTCCTTATATACTTGTACTCTCTTCTCAATTAATTTGTAAACATCTCAAGGCATCTCAAAGACAATGTTGATACCTCTTAATTCACATAATGGGCCCTCAGTACCTTTCATTTAACCACAACAACACTCCTGGAGTTGAGTTTAAGCATTTTAAAACAAAGAGCATTTTTCACCCTTTTATGGCTTTACCATGCCTCCTGGCTTTACAACTACCACAGCCTCATGTAGTTGTCTTTCACACCTATGTCAATAAACCAAACGATTATAAAGCAAATACTGTGTTCTTCATAGTTCTTGTCCTATTACCCGGGTCTTCCCATACTCCTTCTTTCACTAACATCACATTTTCATGTGGTGAATATATAACTAGAAGTAAATAGGCTCATTTTATTAAAGAGAATAGTCAGGAACGTTTAGAATGAACTTGTTATTCTTATTAGAATAGATAGATATTTGGAAATGCTGTGTATTCTTACGGTTAACTGACCACAGAGGAAGCTGGGAATAAATTGTTCATTAGGGGAAATGACATTTTATAGCACAGAAATTTGCTTTAAATATATCTTAGCATATAAATTTAGATATTAGGAATAGTCACAGTGGGGTACACAGAACGGACTTGCCAAATGAAGCCATTATATAGAGAGCAACAAGTAAAACCTCTCAAAAGGACATTCTGTACTTTCGACTTTTCTTTCATCTCTCAGTTAACCTGATAATGGGGTTCTGCTCTCTTGTTAATTTGAGCTGTATTGGAGTAATCAGCCAGCCGTACATTTCCCCACCATTTCACTGCATTCAGTATGCAGTTGCTGACTTTTGGCTTTCCAACTCTTTGGAATGACCTTTCCCGAGAAGGCAGATTCAGAAGATTGGGTGAGTGGAGACTTTTAAGTTCAGAAATTCAACCCCAAGTGTCTGAGAATAAAATTCTCAGAACAGCTTTATTTTTTTTAGGCTTTCCTGTGACAGTCTTCAAGGGACAAGCACATTAGCCACATTGCTATGTTGTGCTATGGAGTGACTGTTCCTGCACGTGCTAATTAAGGTACTCTAACTCTGAAACTCAAACAGTATTGTCAGTTGATAGTTCTACCATGTGTGTCCATAAGTCTGGAAACTTAGAGGATGTCTTTATGTTATACACGCATTAACAGACTGAAGATAACCTTCATGACATTCTATATATTTGATTATGTTTTTCAGACTTTAAGAACTCTGTGTTTTCTATTGGAATTTTGCTGAGTTTTCCAGGAAGCTGCAGAGATGTGGGTTCATCCTAAGGAAAATTTACATTTTTTGGTACAATTTCATTTTTAAAAGAGTTTCTATAATGTTTGTCGAATCCTAAATTTTCTCTATCTGTCTTGAGGGCAATTCGGCGATATATATCAAAACCCTTAGTGTGTTGCATCTCCTTATTAATTAGGAATTCTGTCTTTAGGAATTTATCATAAAGACATAAATCAGGGATGTGAACAAAGACTTAGCTGTATATATGTTATGAAAGTTCTGCTTCTAAGAGGGAAAAGTTTGAAACATCATAGGTTGTATTTAGTTGCAAGACACAAACAAAATCATACTAAGAATGTGGATGTAGTCTATTCTTGGTTCGTTTCTGTGATCTCATCAAGGAACCAGTGTCTATCCTTCTTTTCTGCCATCCTCATTTGACAGTATATTCTTATTTCTCTTGGCCATAAAGTTACAGCCATGGATCCAAGCAACAGGCTTGGAAAAGATAAAGTAAATGGTAAATGCTGTCTATTTATCATGGGGAGGGGGGATATTTCCAAGAAGTCTCCCTAATCCAGCAGACTTGGCTTTACCTCTGATTTGCCAGACATGGGTCGCATGGCAAATACTAACTGCAATGGGGTTGGGAAAGAGAGTATCTGGAAAAATGGAATTTTCAGGGTTGACTTGGAAAGCTCTTGAATCATTACTTAGGGGCTAAGCACATTGCAATTCCAAACAAAATCAGAGTTAAGTTAGCAGGAAAAGGAGAAAGATTTGGGTGGTCAATCACAACGTTTGCCACTCAGATGACCAATAATTATATAGAGATGCAAACTTTTAAAATCAGGTTATAAAATATATTTATTACCACAGAATTGTTATATTAAATTATACTTCTAGACAAGTCCTCTAAGGAATACATTTGTTATCTGGAATTATATATGAAATTACAATGGATTGCCCTAGAATAGAGATATAGAGGCTCTCTTCCAAACCCAATGCCCACTAAACCCCCACTTCCCTGCAGCGCCAAACTGAACCTGCATCTTGGGAACTTCTAGGTTCTGGTGTATTTAGTTGCAAGAACAGAAGAGAGACTCCTCTCTCTTCTCACAGAAGACCTGGATTCAACTCTAACTACTGCCTCCTATTTGCAGGCATGAGGAGAAAGATTTTAACTTTCTAAAATACAGCACTTCTGACCACTAGAAAGTATGCCTTCGCAGCATTCCAGACTATAGCCTGTAATATTAATCCTCTGTTCCAGAAAGTGGAAGGGGAAGAAGAGAAGAGAGAAAAAAATGTTTCCCTGCCTTGGCCCCTAGGGTGATGTACACTTTACTAGAATCTTCTAAATGTACTACAATGAACATATTTTAATTCTATAATAAGAAAAAAGTTTAGAATAGCATGAAAATTTTGACACAAGTTGCATATTTAATGAGATGTTATCACATGAAAGAATGCTTTTCACTCTGTGTTTCCTTGGTCATAAGTTTTACTACAGTAAATAACACGCAATAAAAGATACAGATGTAGTGATAGATTTTGTAATTCATATTTACAAAAAAAGGAAATAAACGAAATTTTTATAACTAAGTAACAGAACCAGGAAAAGCATTAAAAACAGGAAATTATGTATGAAAAAAATATCTTAGACTTGAAATGAAGCTTTGAATTAATCTACTTATTCCAATTTTTCACTGTCAAAAGTAATCACCTTAAATGCTTTCAGTACTCAAGTATTCATTTTATTACTATAACTTCTATTATAAGTGTTTATTTATGACCAGTCATTTCTTGAGTTGTGACAAAACTCTTTGCTTTAAGAGCCTGCCTCGCTCTCCATTCTGACAGTTTAAACTTGCAAATTCCTCCTGAAATGTGTCTGGTAAGATGGATGCAGATGGATGATGTTTTTCTAAGAGTTTTACATTATTTACTTTTTCTCAACAGATCATATTTTCTATATATGACCTAATGTAGTATTTAAACTCCCATAATTTCAGTGTTAGGTGTGATTCTAATATTTCCTACTCATTTGTTACTAGACAATTTTCTTGATTTTCTTTTTATACAAATAACCTATTTTCTTATGTGTCTTTTATTATCTGTCTCCCTTTTTATGTTGACTTTTCTATTTCTCTAAGTTAATTATTTGTTTTTGTGCCATTTTTTATTCTCTTTGATGACTTTAGTTTCCACTTTATTCTATTACTTTCTATATTGTGTAGTTATATCACAATACAGGACAAAAGTGCTTTTTAAAATTTTTTCTTTCTCTAGAATTATGACTTATTCAGATAACCCTTATGTTACAGACCTAGTTCTATTATGTTTCATCTTCTCTCAAAATGTAGATGGAAGGCTCCATGTCTTAAATCGGTATCACCCAGTGCTCAATAAAGAGCCTTCTAAAAGTAAGGTCTGTCTCTACATAGGGTATTCAAGAAGGCAGACTATATCCTTAATCTAAACTGTATATATTATATATAATAGTTATATATTTACATATATAAAATAATCAGAAGTATGTGTTTATGATAATTAGAAATTCATACTGAACCTAGCAGAATAGAATTGTTTATTTTTTTGAACCTTTAATTAGTCTCATTATACCTCGCTATAAGCAAGACTGACGGCTGCTGTTGTCTTTTTCATCAATTAACTCTTGAACTAGTTAATAGTTCTTCCAAAAGTGGTCTCCTTGCTCTTGATGATAATTTCTTGGAAACATTGAAACGGCTAATAAAAACGAAAGTATTTCAGAAAAGACTGTTAAGTGAAAGAACAATTCCAAAACTATGGAAACAATAAGGAAGTTTGACTCACAGGCATACACCAGAGCACAGGATTGATCTTTCCGAACTAATAATGCTCTGTATGTCTTGTGGAATTACAGTTCTTCCATATAAATAAGATCATTTTTGGACTATGCCAAGAAGGGATGCTAATCTATGCTTTTTCCTATAATGGTATATTTGCTCTTAAAAGACAAATACTAAATTACTTATCTTCATTTTTCATGAATCATTGCACAAATATAGGCACTCTGTCTAATTTTAATTAGTAATTGAGATAAGATACAAATTGACCTTAAAGAATCTTTTGGATTCGCTGTGTTGCTATTTCTCATTTATGATGCAGACTCCAAGTCACCCATGACTTCTCTTAATGGATTTTATCACAGTTTTAAAAGAATGTAGCATTCATCTGCTTTAATTAAAGATTTTAAACTCAGCTTCTTTCCACTCAGCAAATATTTAAAATTCTAAATAGCCATAAAAGGCAAATTTTGGATAGGTCTCCTTCCTTTGAAAGAAATCAGTGAGGAAATGAAATACCTACATGAATATTATATAAAAATTGAGAAATACATAAATTTGGAAAGAGTACTAATGGCATTTCTTATGTAATTGTCATAAAGACAAAATGCGTAGAACAGTATATAGTTTATCTAGATGTGGGGTCTCATGTGATTTATTTAGTCTCTGCTTTATTCTACTTGTCTCTAAAATGAGGATGAAAATATTTATCTTTTAGAGTTATGATAATTAAGTAGGAACATGTATACAAAGTACTTAGCTTAATGCCTGACATGTGTATACATATATGTATGTGTGTGTGTGTGTGTGTGTGTGTGTGTGTGTGTGTGGCAGAGTATATATATATATATATATATATATATATATATATATATCTCCAGTATGGTTTCTCTCCTATTTGATATTCTACTGGAAGTTCTAGCCAGAGCAATTAGTCAAGTAAAAGAATAAAAGGCATCCAAATTTGAAAGGAATAAGTAAAATTATCACAGATAACACAGTTTTCTATGTAAAAACCCTAAATATTCCACAAAAAGTTAGAGCTCTTAAACAAATTCATAAAAATTGTCAGATATAAAATCATGCAAAAATCAGTTGCATTTCTATACACTAGCAATGAGTAATCCTCAAAAGGAAATTATGAAAGCAATTTCATTTAAAATAGCATCAATAAGAACAAAGAATTTGGGAATAAGTTTAACCAGGGTGGGAAAGACTTGTATGCTGAAAACTATAAAACATTCCTGAATATATTGAAGAAGACATAAATAAATTGAAGACATTCCACATTCATTGATTGGAAGACTTAATATTGTAAAGTGAAAATACTACCCAAAGTGATCTATAGTAATTCCTATCAAAATCTCAACTTTTTTTTTTTTTTGCATAAATAGAAAAATCCATTCTTAAATTCACATGGCACTTTAAGGGACCTCGAATAGCCAAAACAATCTTGAAAAAGAAGAACAAAGTTGGAGGACTCACGCTTCTTTATTTGAGAACTTACTACAAAGTATAATAATTAAAACAGGGTGGTACTAGCATGAGAACAGATATATAGACAAATGGAATCGAACAGAGACCAGAAATAAACTGTTGCATATATGGTCAACTGATTTTTGTCAAGGATGCCAATATCATAAATAAGGAAAGGTCAGCCTTTTCAACTAATGGTGCTGGAAAAACGGGATATCCACATGCAAAAGAATAAAATTGGACCCTTACCTCATACCATATACAAAAATTAACTCGTAATAGATAAAAAATGTTAGAACTAAAACTATAACAATTCTAGAATAAATGAGAGAATATTTCTGACATTTGATTTGTCAATAATTTGAATGTGACACAAAAGTACAGGCAACAAAAACTGGATCTTGAGTAAATATTTGAAATAACTATCAAAATGTGGTACATGGAACACAATTTTACCATCTAAATGTGCTACTAGTAAATTTTACCCCCTGAATGTGCTACTAGCAAGTTGAAGATAAGTGTGTTCTGTCTCTGAAGATTTTTTGGTTATGTTTTGCATTTTTTTGTTCTTACATAGAGCTCATTAATGGTAATAATACTGAATTAGATGATATTGAAATTCAACCTTCCATCATATTCTCATTAAAGGTGACAGTTCTAGTCAATTCTTTGTTCTTATGAAACATGCGATTTTTATAATGATGAGCTTAATTTGAACAATTATAACACTAACATTATAACACTGCTAATAATTGTAATGGAAACCGCTATAATCTCTTATAATTGTTATATTATAGTTAACATGCTGAATTGCAATCATCTGATAGATCATGAGTAATAAAAATTAGATCGTAAGTGTAGCTGCTATTATTATTATTTTGCTTTGGGGAGAATTAATTTTGTAATATACAAAGTTCATTTGAATGGGAAATTGCAGTGGCAATGTACTGTACTATACTATAAGCTTAAAATGCTAAAATCTCAAGGACTTTCAGGAATATTGTAAATTCTAGAGCATTCTTTAATATTTTATTTTTAATATATGAAAATAAACCTCTTATGATGGAGCATTGTTCCTTAGAAGGAACGAAATTAGAGTAGATTTCATGTCAAGATTTTACTCTGGCCCACAGCCTAAGACTTTGCTTCAGAAAGGGCTGTGAGAGGGAGATGTGAAAACCAGGCTTCACTAAGCCTTAAAACTGACATTCCCTTCACCTGTCAGGAGCTTCAGTTTCTCCCTCTGTTAGTTACCCTGCTTTTCAGCACGGATAAAGGGAGACTTTTTCTTGTCAGTAACAGAAAAAAATTATTTATGAGATTTCTTGCACTTCCTATTTATTTTGTTCTAAATGCCAGAAAATGAGTCAAGTGGTGTATTCTAGGTCTTTAGCATGAAAGTAGCTACTGGAGAGAATTACCAGCATAACGTTTCTTTTCTCTGAAGTAAATACTGATTCTTCTCACTCTGTATTTAAGCTAGTGACATAATAGTCAACTGATGATAATTCTTTAAATCATTGCAAGCAGCTAGATTTTTTAAAGTTGTAATACATTTAAATGTATAATAACTAAGGCAATGATACAAGCTAAATATAGTAAAAATAAAATAACATAAGAAACTATAAAAAACTATATTTACAATCACTTCAAAGCTCTAAGTAGAATTAGTATGATGGAAGATAAAGTCTAAATTCATTCTTGAAAGTCTCTTTAGCTTTGTAGAACAGAACTCTGAGCTCTCACCTCCAGAGTAAACACATCTGATGTGAGTGAGATGCTTTTAGTTAGATCTAGCTACAGAGTGGGTTACTGCCAAAGAGGGCCTCAGAAAAAAAAAAGAGAGAGAGAGAAAAAAAAAGCTTCATCAGAGCTCATCTTCCACCACTGTTCTTCAGAAGAGACCTAGAAAATAGTCCAACTTTTTCCCTTGGGACAAAAACAAGACATATCCTGTTTGTGAAAACAGCATATGGTCTTAACATGATTTTGCACTCAATTCAACACTCACTGAGTACTATCTATGTTAAGCACAATGCCAAAACCTGGGCCCCAGATATAAATAAGGCATACTTCTTGGGCGTAAAGAATTCAGTCAATTATTGAACAGGAAGACTTTAGCACTGATTGTAAAGCAAAGCGACAACCATGTTTGAAAAAAGCAAAATACATATTTATATTATCTCAAATGACCACATTTAAAGGCTTTTTCCTTTGTCATATTGTTTTTATGCTAATGGCAGGATTTAAGAGGCTGTGCTAAGGGAAAAAAATGTTAAAGGCATACTTACTCTAAGCTAGTAATATCTCCTTTGCCAATAACAAATCTAGGTAATTTTAGTTCCTGATCAATTATGCAAAAAGGAAATTGATAGGAAACAGTATAAAGCATAGATGTGAATAATACAAAGTAACTCAGGAGATGGAGCAGATTATTCAGACTGCAAATGGAAGTGGTAGCGAAGACAGCTTTGGTCTCTTGCCATTTCCTTTTGAACTAGAGAGAACAAGATGATGATTTTAAGCATTGGAAGTATAAATTACTTGTATATGGAGTTCTCCTTTTCATCCTCAGATTGGATGAAAGGAAACTATGACAATTGAAAGCCAGTTTTAGTATCTCGGCCTTCCTGTTATCTTTTATCTGATCTTGTCATGTTTGTCTTTCACTAGCCATTGCTCTTCCAAACTGTTGATTCAGGCAATTTTTCTGGACTCTCTTCTTCTGAAGTTTGATATGACTTTTATTTTTCATCTTTTAATGGATTGACTTATCAGGAGTCATCCTAAATTAAGCATACTAAAAATGAAATTCTACTTAAAAAACATTCTAGATTTCCGTATGGGTACTAAGGAGAATGTCATTTGGAATGGCTAAAAGTAGAATTTCCTATAATAAATCTATCTTGTAGATTAAGTATAAAGACACATTTTATAGGTTTTTGTTTCAACTGTGACTTGATACAGATATGTATTCCCTCTGAGGACTCAGGGTTGCTGCTCAAGTTAGGAGTTTAAATGTATAAACATTCTGACAGAAGATACAAATCATTGTGTTACACAGATGATTGACTCTAAATTCAACTTACTTGGATAAAAGTTTTTGCAGATATAATTAGATAAGATGAAGTCATACTGGATTAGGGTGGTTCCTTATAATTATAGGAGAGGACATATAGAGATTTACACAGAGAGAAAACACCATGTGAAGACAGAGATAGAGATTAGAGTGATGTCTCTACAAGCCAAAAAAAAAAAAAAAAAAAAAAAAAAGAAAGAAATAAGAAAATGCCAAGGATTAACGTCAACCACCAGAAGCTGAAACAGAGGCCTGGAAGATTCTCCCTCGGAGCCTTCAGAAGGAACTAATCCTACTGATACTTCAATTTTAGACTTCCAGCCTCCAGAAATGTGAGAAAATAAATTTCTGTTGTTTTAAGCCACCCAGCTTGTAGTAATTTGTTACAGCAGCCCTATAAAACTAACACATTTCCCAATTATTTCTATAACTAAAATCTCACAAGCCTCATTACACATCTGGGTGGGCAAAGAATCACACATATAGTAATAACTCAAATTTAATTGAAACTTGCTCACACTTTCTAAGGCAAGGTACCCAGGCCCTTTGAAAATATTCCCTCTTTCTCAAAATCAAAACCCTATATTTCTGGCTATCTCCAGGGAGAATTTCTCAGGTATGCACAAATAAGTCTGCTCCCAGTAGTAGATCTTTCTATGGCTCCTGTGGATATCACTCTTTGCCTGGTACTGTCATTGAAAAACTGAAGAACACAAGATGTCAAATCTTCAGAGGGGTCTGTGACACAGCAGGGAGAGAAGCCTCTCAAATTCTTCTATGTTACGGTGAGACAAAGGCTCCTAAAACATTTTAGATTGTAAAGAAACAGCTTTCTAAATTTTAAATTAAGCCTTTCCTCTTCCTAGACACTAGGCAAGGGAATATGAAAAAAAAAAAAATGGGGAAATTCAAGTAAATATTCATTGCACAATCACTGCCCTCTCCATTAATTAAGGAACGGAACCTGAGTTGGCTAATCATTCTTCTCTTCAGATGAATTCCCTTAGGTTTTCAGTCTCCTAGCAAGTGGACCTTGGTCAGTCCACCTGCCAATTCAGGCATGTCCAAATTCTAGCAGTGGCTGAAGAAGATGAAATCCCTACCATGCTTGGGTGATTCTATAATAAGTTTAATTTTTCTTTTCCTTAAAAGAAAATGTTTCCTATAACTCTGTTTTCCATGTTTTCTCCTCTTGCAAGTTTCTCTGTAGTTTCTAATATAATATTGTGAGAGTTTTTTGTACGTTCCCTTTTTCCTAGAGTGGGGATTGGGGAGAGGCTGAGTAAAGAGAAATAAAAATAGGCTTGCTTTTTATTAAAAAAAAAAAAAGAGTAGCAGCCATTATTATAAAAGCAAATATTACCCCAGCTACTGACACTCACTCACATCAGCTGTTCCTCTGCTCCTCCAAGGTAAGCATGAGAGCTATTATTAGTGATGAGGAAATATTTCCAGTGTAATAGTCAATCTTGTTGATTTGTTCTCTTATTACAGAGTAGTAGACATGGTGGAAAAGATGCCAAAGAGATCACAGTTCTGTACTAATCAAGTATTTTATAATTTTAACATCTGTCTAAGCATCATAGCAGTTGGGAAAAATGAACTGCATGTGATCATAGTGAGTAAGTCTGGGATGGGCCTGAAAGCATAAGTGTGTACTGGAGGAAGCATCAAGGCTTTGATCCTTCTTTTCAGTCCCTGCAATATTTGATTCTGACCCTCTTTCTTCTTAACTCCAAAATCTATGCTCTGTATAGGTGTAGGGAGTCTAGGTCTGTAGGACCCCCATTTGTACTTGGTGTCGTCCTCCCCAGGGTTCGAGGCTCATTTCTTCCTAATAAATCACATAGTTCTTCCAAAAGTTCAGGGCACAGGGGCTCTCCTTGTCCACACTCGAAAATGAAGGCTTCTTGAAGAGTTGGGTCCATATCTTTCATTTCTCCCTTTATTCCCATTCTCACTTTCTCTCTGGCCCCTTGGACTCATGTAGAAGAGCTGCCTGATGAGTTTTCTCCTTCCCTTACCTCAGGACCGGATGTCTTATACAGCTTCTCTAGGCTCCACATACTGCAGCCAGGCAACAGAATACACAAACTTCGGGCTTTTGCTCATGGTCCCTAGGGTCCAGGTTCCCCTTAATTGGGAGGTAGAGAAAAAAGGAGAACTGGTACCTTGGAAATGAGCAGAAGAGAAAATTTTGATAATGCATTGTTTCCCAAAGATTTAAATTTGTCATCTACTAAGTCTTGCTAATTGGCTAGACAAACTCTAACTGTAGGAGACAACAGCCCTGAATATTTCAGAAGATCTTATTCTCTGGCCAAGCACTGGCTTTTCATATGATCAAGGGTCTAATGGCTCAACACAGAGATGTAATTACTTTCACTGAAGCAAAGTCAGTGATGACAATTAGATGATTAATCAGCACAACTATTTTCATGATTATATTTACTTCCTAAAAACTACCGAAAGAGAGTAGGTTTATTGAACGAGAGCATAAATGATAAAAGGTAGTGAGGATCAAAGCAAAGGTAATTTTCTATGGAAATGCGCCTGGTGCATAAAACAAAATGCAAAAGTCTTTCTCCTTGTTGAGCAAGGGTTTTATCATATCGCTATAGAAGTCATTGTATCTCAAGTGGCTTAGATGTTTCTCCTTGGTGTTTTTTCTTTTCTGTATGATTCTGGATTTGCATGGCCCACAAAAGATATTTTGCACGAGATTCGCAAGATGGAAATGAGGTAACTCTGAGGGTTGGTGCAGGGTACCAGGCAATTTGGCTGACGCACAAGTGCATGTAAAACTATGTGGCCAAGACATCACCTTCTCCGTATATCTGTGGCATTGAAGTTGGATATGATGAGACAGACACTAGTTTCAGTGTGTCTTCCTAAGTTCCCATTGCCATTCTGTCTCCTTCTATTCTTGCAAGTTCCAGTTCGTCCTTGCTTTCACCCACATCCAGTTTTCTGGCTGCCCATCTGGCTGACCCATAATGACTTAAGGCTTAACATTAGGTACAAAAACAACAGCTTAAAGAGGCTGCTCCAACAGCTTCCAAAATTGCATAACATCCAACCTCTAAAATAAATACTTTTTACTATCATACTCAGAGCAGTTCTGCTTTTATAATATAACCCTGATTGGTATACTCTCTAATTAGGTAAACTTAAGTATGCCTTAATTTCTAAAATAAGAATATTGTATTTGCTTTATATTCATCTCAACTCCTTTGTGAGAATTAATAGAGAAATCTCATATGAAAAAATTTGAAGAGTATGCACAGATGAAAACAATTATATGTGTGTGTGAACAGACACATGTGTACATATTTTTACATACAAATTGGTGTATTATTAGAGAGCTCTGCTTATCTAAGAATAAAATAATTATTACTTTAATTGAAGCTTTTTTTAAGCTCCAATTAATTTTATGACTTCCAAACAAATGTCCTGAGCAATTTCGTTGACACATGCAAATAATATAGAAGATAATTAAGAGAGATAATGAAAAGCTATGGCAGTGTCTGGAAAAACAAAAGATTATTAGATTGAAGATTATTTTATTCCTTTTATATCAAATTTGACTCTGCAAACTAATTGCATTCAGGTTTCAATTTCTGACATTAAAAGACAGCCATTCTTTCTGAGTTTGTTTTTTTCCTCAGGACTTTCTGGAAGACAGGATCCGCTACTTATCTGATCTCTCTTCTGTCCTGAATGGAAGATTTTTGTACTCATTAAAAGTCAGGATAAGCACATAAAGGTCTTCTCTGCATGGCACATGATTTAAACTAAGTAATATTTGTTGAATAAATAAATGAATTAATTAATAAATCAGTCTATCAGGTCCTTTTTTCCATTGTGTAAGAAGAGATAGTGATAAATTCCAGTCTCATTTTCTAGGCTGCAACATCGTTTCTTTTCACAGACTTGTTTTAGTTAACCTAGTTTCAGAGTAGAGACTAAAGACAACTGTGCCGAGTGGTGTTCTGGTTAACAGAATAGACCGTAAAGCTAAGAGAAGCTGGAAAAAGCAATACATTGTCTTTACATTTTATCCTTCACAAATTAATCATACCTAATAAGACTCATCAATTGCTTCTATTTGATAATATAAAATACCGAGATGAGGAGATAGACTATACAACCTCGTGCATCTGATGAGTTGAAGAATTTGATGAATATGAGCTAAAAGTGTTTTAGAAGCTGGTAACTTTTAAATGAGAAAGATAAAGATCTTCCCAAATGCCAACTTCTCAGACTCTAACTACCTGCATTTTTCTTATTTTATATAGTTTGAGAAAGTCAGAATCATGGAAGACTTTAGTTGTCCCTTAATTAAACATATAGGCAGATCTGCTTGTGGCCAATTGCATTAGATTATTAACTGGAAATGAACGTGTGTGCTCATCAAAAGAGTAAAAGTTAAGGCAAGAATCTTTATTTTAAATTTATACTCTATGCTTCTGTTGTGATACTAAAGTGGCTGTAATGGATAATGTGCAGTGAAATTAAGTTGAAATGTACATGTAACCCAAGAGTTTTATGTAATGCCATGTCTGTTCTTAAGGTTTGAGAGGTACTTCAACTGCGTAGAGTTTTATTTTCACATAAAAGCCAGAAACTCTGGTCAGCTTTTCAGGTAAAAATGACTGGAGAAAAACACCAAAGTTTTGTCTTGATAACCAAGTGTTGTTATGAACATTTTATTTGCATGTTGTTGTTTTGTATTCCCAATTAGGCAGAAATAAGATTAAGACTACAGGAATGTCATAGTCATCAGGATCACTTTTACAGCCTGTTAATGTTAAGCAGCCACAGTGTTCCTTTTCACCTGTATAATGAACATATTACTCCAATGATACGTTTGTGCTGAGTGATAGATATAATGAAATGTCTTCAATTTCAGGTCCTTTACGGGGACAGAGAAGTCAATCGTGTAATGGAAAAACTCTTAGAGCAGAAGGTCAGGTTGCTCACTCGAAGGTCATACCATTTAGTGTAATTGACTTAAAATATCCCTTGCTTTAATAAGCAATAATCAAAAATGAGGACTGAGGAGAACAAAGAGGCTTCATGTACAGGAAAGTTGGATCATTAGAATCTGGTCCAAACTGTTTTTTTAGGAGAGCCGGAAGGCCAAAGGGAAGATGGTTAAGATTGCCTAGTATCATGTTATTTGGTGCTTAAAAGTCCATGATATAGCTCTTCATATTAACACTATAGTACTTGCATCCTAAGGTGAGAATTGGATTCCTGGAAAATTTTTGTAGGAGACTTAAACATCATAGTTAAGAAACTTAAGACCTTATTTTTAAAGTATGATTAAAATAAGCCAAAGTCGTTGTGGCAGTTTTAAAACACAGCCCCACATTCACTGACTGCTGGGGCCTATCATCTACTGTCCTTCCCATTGAATTTAGGAGAACTTGTGACTAGTGGGGAAGTGATGGTCAGTGATGTCCGAGGCTGGGTCACAAAAAGAAATAAAACCATCGCCTTGCTCACCAGAGCACTTGTTCAAGAGCCCCGAGGTTTCTATGCTGCAGGAAAGTGCAAATGGCCCATGCAGAAATCACACGGACAACCCAGAGACTGCAGGAGCACAGGCTGCCGCTGTGCCGCCCCTTCCCCCTCAGCTCTAGCTGCTAGTCAAGTGCAATCTCCTGAAAGATACCCAGGCAGAATGGCACTACCATGCCCCTTGAGAATTCTTCACCCACAAAAACTGAGAGACATAACAAAATTATTCCTCTACTTAGCTATTAAATTTTGAGTTAATTTTTCATGCAGCAACATATAACCAGAACAAAATTTGATATCTGGAAGTGCAGTATATCTGTAACATAAACCTAAAACGGCTGACATTTCACATAGTGGCAGAATGTTTAGCCAAACTTTTAAGTGTGGTAATACTGAAAGCAGAAAATGTACCTCATGAACTGATGGATCTGGCTAAGATTTGGGGGCAGAATATTGGAAGTGTAAGCTCTTTTAGCCATGTATAATAAGTTATATAGACAGATGAGCCACAAAAAGGAATTACTTGGTTTTCAAGCAAAATTTGGAGTAAATATAAAGGATCCATGATTTGCTGGGGTTTAATATAATTTCTCATTCACAGTCTCTCCAGATAGCAAAAGCAAAATAAAATAATATGATATTCAAATTAAGAAATGTCTTCAGGGCAAAGACCAAGTTCAGGGTGGGCCTATAAGGTTCCTTGTTAAGATCTCAGAAAAATATTAAACTTTGTGCTGCATAGATCCTTTAAAACAGACCAAAGAAAGGCCTTCTCAACATTTGAAGAGCATGACTGGCAGACTCGTCCACTCCTGCTACTAAACACAAGTTTCCAAGAATCTTATGAGTATTTTCCCATAGATGACTCACAGGGAACTCAAGGTAGAAAAGAGCTTATCTCTAAAAGATTTCTGGGTTTAATCACTATCTAATGGAATCAATTATAAATTAGTTCACAGAAAGCCCACATCATTTTGAAAGTAATTGTATCAGTGTGGAAAAAAATGGGATAGGGAAAAAAATACAAAATGCAAAGTGGCATTTGGATCTTTGAACCTCTACAGACAGGAGACAGTCTGGGAAAATGACTGTCATATATAGCCTCCATCTTATGGAAAAGGAACGATAACTCATGTGACAGAACAATGATCCCACAAGATAGAACCAAGAACGTCAGAGACTCAGTCCCAGGGGGCAGAACTGGCTCCCAATCAAGGACACATGTACCTGGCTGGTTTCAGAATTGCTGTGGGTCGGTGACCTTTGTGCTTCCGATTTCCACTCCTTTATGAGTAGTTGTGCCTATAGCATTTATTTTATGCCTACCCCACCACTGTATATTGGATGTGTATGAGGCAAATAACTTTCCATTTTAATTCACATATCTTAAAATTTAGAGGAACCACACCTCAGGGGATGTGTCCAAGGAAACTAACCCAGGTACTCTTCTGCTTATCTGTAATGCGATGCTGGCTCTGAGCCTGATGATGAAATGGAATCGAACTTGTGGGAACTATTAGGAGAGAGTGACTGTGGTTTGAATGTGGGAATAATGCAAATAATTTTTGGCCAACATAGAGATTTGAAAATACGGCCTCCTATTATTTGACACTCCTTCCACTGAGAAGTGGGGTCTATACTCCTTCCCTTTAAATCTTGGAAGCCATATGATTAGGGCAGAAGTGATGTTTTGTGACTATAGAAGCTAGTTCATGACAGGCTTGTTTATCGTACTTTCAGGCTAGAGCCCTGAGCTCACCAGCTATGTGAAGAAGCCCAAATTAACTTATACAACAAATAAAATGGAGGAGCTTTGGGACCACATGAGAGAGATGGAGATGGAGAAAGAGAGAGAGAGGGAGGGAGACGGGGAGAGGGAGAGGGAGAAAGAGAGAGAGGGAGGGAGAAAGAACACCTGCAAGCATGCAAGCAAACCAGTCCCTAAATTTTCCAACTCTCCACTGTCCCAGCTCTAATTATTATCTGACAGCTATTTCATGAGAGACCCTGAACTATGGTATAACTACTAAGTGCATTCCTTCAGCCCCCACCAAAGTTCTAGCCCTAGAGACCATGAGAGATGATAATAACATGACTTGATGTTTTAAACAGCTAAGTCTTGGAATGATTTGTTACATGGCGATAAATAACTAGAATGGTCATGGATTCATCAAATAAAGCTCTAAATGTCTAAATAATGTCTAAAACGCAGAATGGCAGCCCATTTATAATTAAGAGACTATCAATTACATTATACATAACTTAAATTAGAAATTTTAATTATTATCCCATTTTTTTCATTTATCATTGCTCAGGGAAACTCTGCAGGATTTCTCCTGTACTGTTTCAGTGTGATACTGTCAATCCTTTTTGTACCTTTGTAGAAGCATACAAACAATTTGACATATTTTAATATAAATTTAATTCTGATTTCCTCACTTGGAGATGTTAATGTCTGACTCAGTTTCCAGGTCTCAGAGATAGTCACATAGATGTTTTTAAGAGAAAAGACATTAGGATACTTACAAAAAGTATCCCAATAAGAGCATCCTGAATTTCAAGTATAGTGGAACTGAAATCCTAGAAAGTGAGAAATAGTCATATGGAAGTTTTTTTTTTTCTTTTTATAGATTAGGCTTTTGCAAAAGAGAAATCTGAGGTTACAAAGCGATTGATGAATAATGACTCATAATAGTTTCCAAAGTTTATCTCTGTACATTGTGAAAAGTAGAACCCCCCGAATCTCAATAGCTTCAAACAGCCCAAATCTATCCACCCACTTCCCCAGAGCAAAACAATGGGTGTCTCACAACCATTCAGAGAAAGGAGACACAGCTCTGGAGGGGTTATGGGGTGGCCATACTCTCCCTGAAGATGTAGGATGTATAAGCTTTCAAGCTAATATGGTGCACTAACCATGTTTCCTGAAATGTGCCTGTCCCGTTTTGAAATGGTGTGATAGCAGATGATGTTGGTCCATCTCCTTGAGGGACCAATAGGAAGAGGCAAGAGAACATTTCTGATGGTAGTATTGTAGCAGGGACGGTGAAGATTCAATGTGCAGAATGTAACCAGAAAAGTGTCAGCAGCAGCAGCAGTGAAAAGAGTAACTTGGGTTTGGGGTGCAGTTCACAGAACCAGGTGACTGTGACATCTGTGAGGTTAGTATGAAGTAATGCGAAGGAGGATTTCTGAAACCTTCACACTTTAGTTGTCTGCCATTGAGCAGAATGAGTATGTAGTGTAAGATGGGAATGAATGAGGGGCCCTTGAGTTCTACCAATGAATATAAATGTTTTTTGAAGAAGGTATTGGGTCGGGGGAGAGGTGGTAGAAAACAAGTTTGCTAAAAGAGAAGGATTATTATAACCCCTTGACTTTCTTGCTGTTATAGAGTTAGGAAAACTCTATAACATTAACATATAGATAAAATGAGTGTTTTTCCTTTTTCCTTTTTTAACTCATCTAGCAGAATAGATGAAAAGTTCATGGGAAAACTGAAGAGAAACGCTTAGGAAATCATCTGTGCAAATCAGGGGTCCTTTAAAATCACAATTCACAGCTGTCCCTTAACAACCCGACTGACAACTAGTAAGGAGACTTGCTTTCCTGTCTGATGAGTAGTTCATTTAAGTTTACCTTATTCTCACCACCTCCCATCTACTATTATTCTACTGTGCCTTAGATGTATATAGCACTTTACATCTACAGAGCTCAAAAAATAATACAAGTCATCTCATTTATCTTCCTTCGATCCTTGGGATTTTATAACCATGTGAAATTTTCTAGTCAGATTCTATAAATTCAAAGATGTACATTTGAGTACATTTACCCAAGGGGCCTTTAGATGATGAGAACTGTCAGGGACTATTTTTAGAATAGAGAGAAAGCAGCATTTCTAAAAATAGAAATTCCATTGACTAGAGCCCCTTGCACTGCTGAAAGCAGCCTTTGGAGCAGAAACCATCAGCAGGAACTCAATAATCCCTGAATGGAAAGGCCACACAGTGGCATGGTAACTGACATTCTTTCTTGGGAGTTGGTAAGTGAGGCAGGTGCCTCCAAAGTTAAAGGCATACACTGCCCTGTTTTTCTGTATTGATGGTACAAGGAGGTGGGTCTGTAACTCTTAGGGTTACCTCTAAATCTATTTATATACTATAATCTGATTTCAATTAGCAAGAAGGAAGCTAGATGTGTTGGAAAGATTTGGACCTTAGTGAGAAACCAGGTTTTAACTATTACCAGTCCTTTTAATAAAGGCACAGAAGCAGGAAAGCATGCATCTTGGAGGTATGCCATGGAACCAGAATTACTAGAGCACAGAGTGAATGTGGAGAGGATGAGTGGCAGAAGCAGTAGCCAGACAATATATGGCATGATGGAAATTCTGGATTTGATTCTTAAAATAAGGGAAATTAGTAAAGAGTTTCAGTCAGGAAGTGCTGGTCTACCCATTGGAAACAGAGATTATGGTAATCCTGAAAGACAGCTAACAGTTGACCCTGCCCAACCCCATGTACCTCCTTACACTCCCTCCTCCCTTCAAAACTCACACAAATATCCTGCCTCTATCCATTAAGTTTCTCCTCTTGGCTAAGTAGGTTCGGTTTATAAAAATTTTCTTCATTAATGTGATTTCGAATTCCTTCATTTCCCAGATTTTCCTTCTTTGAATTAAAGCCAATCTTAGGGACTTGGTTGACATACTGCCTCCCTCTGCTGTGGGCCAGCTTCATGCCATGTTTTCCACAGATCGATCATTGCAGAGCCTGATGTCCTGCCATTACCTGTGTCCCTGCCACCTAGGGTCCAGCTAAATGATTAGACCACAATCTTCAATGAGAAAACTTCTTTCTTTCTCAGTCACATTTATGGAGTTTCTGAAGGGCAATGGAGATTACTGCCTAGCATAGCAGAACCTCTGTGTAGACAGGTGAACTGCAGAAATTCATCACTACTCTGCCACGAGGCTCCTCTAAGAGCAGTTATCCTGGACACAGAGTGTTAAATTGAAATCTGCGGAACATTTCCCAAGAGTTCTGATCTAGATGGGTTAAACCTCAGTGTGTTTCCTATTTGTTGCTTCAATATTAACTGGATTAACGGACTGCTGCTTCTTGTTAGGAAGTTTATTTCATTTTCTATTACTTCTAGCTTCATACTCAAAACAAGAATTTCAAGTAAAATATATTGAAATAGACCAGTTTCTTTACATCATATATATGTTCAATTTTTAAATTCCTTCTTAACCCTATTGGGTGTTTTTAAACTAAATTAACATGGCTCAAATAAACCCAAACCTTGTGGAAGTCACACTCAAGAACATGAGATTTCTTATTACATACAATATGACTAGCATAATTTTAAACAAATTTATAGAGGAACTTATGAAATAAGGAGTTATCACAGTAGGACAACACTGTCTTTGTGGAGAAAAAAAGGCATCCATGTTCACAATTGGCCTTTGGATGATGTTCCACCACCATCCAACCAGATTGTTGATTAATGGTTAAGTCTTGTAAAAAATTAAAATTTGTGAAGAACTTTGTTGCTTTGCTATTGAGTTCTGGGTCTTAGTAGACCTCTAGGACTTGTCATTCTAGCATTAACCAAAGGTGAAAACATGGAAATACAGTACAGTTTACAAGACACAAGTGATGTGGAACTCTTAACAGCAAGCAACTTCTTGTATTTGGATAAGTATTGTCCTAAAATGTGGATGTGCTTCAAAATTCCAATGTCCAAAGAAATCACTGTTACTTTCAATAAAATTGAAATGACTGATACTATTGCCTTGGAAGTGAAGCTTGAGACAGCACCTATTTTATCATTCACATTAACAACACATGGTGGTTGTGCCTAAGTCTCACAATGACTCCATTGAAGTATTCAAAAAGAGTTTTACCAGATCACAGGCTTGACATAATTATAATCTTGTTTTGGTTACATTCAACCTATTTGGATACTAAATAAAATATTCTTATTGTTCAGAATTTAAAATGTACTTATTTTTACCAGTTGACTCTACCATTCCTGAAATCATGAAGAAGTGAGTGCTAAGTCTTCTTTAAATCTATTCTCATGCCAGAATCTTATCAAAGTACAATAAATTTAGAGATATTAAGTGCCAAAATATCTAACATGATATTCACATATCTTTATTGTGTCACAAAATTTAAATCCCAGGAACTATGAACTTTATAGACCTTAGATGGTTTATTTCTTCAGTTTATTTCTTCACTGAAAGTAGCACTTATATGGTCATTTGTCTGCTCACTTTATGTTTACATCTCCCATATATGTACCAGTACACATCAAGTTTGCATAACTATTGATTTTTGTTGGATTTTTACCAAATCTTATAGTGATTATTTAATGCCATTATAAATCTCCTTCTGTGTTTTTATAGAAAACTTCTATTTTGAAAATCTACCATACACAGAAGCACATTTTTAATGGCTTCAAACAAATAAACAAAAAGTTTTGCAGTTAATTTAATGTTTTCACTGTATGGTGCAACTTAACAGAGAAGGTCTGAAAAAAAATTGAAGTGAATAGTAAATTTTTAAAAATAAAATGTTGCCTTCGTCTTGTGCAGAATATGTAGAATATTCCCTTTAATTTAGTAAATGTAATTTTAAAGGGTAGAGATGCTTTGCTATCATACTTAATTTTCAATCATCAAATTTCTTAAATCGTTAATTTTCCCTGTATATATTAGAAGTTGTTTAGCTATTTTTTATTTTTACTGAAAGTAGGATTTTCTCCTTCTCTTTCCAACCTCTCTTGCAAAACAATAGCAGCAGCAACAACAACAGCGAAGTGGGCTTCCGTTAATGCAGTGAGCAGGTATCTAATATTTTATATGCCTTTTGTGTTGTACATCTTAATATTTGGATACATGGTTCTTTGTTTTATTGTATAATTGATAAAATGGTAATGCATATTAACATTAGTTCAACCATATATTTATACTGTCTGGGAAAGTGTGGTTATAGTTCTGTGGGAGAAATAATCTGTCATTGTTTAGCAGCTTATAAAATCCTACTATATGATCATAAACATCTAAATAAGTAATAAAATGCAAAAACGATGAAGTAAAAAGCTACCCTCTGCACTTCTTACAACAAAGAACCTGCATTTATTCAAGAATTTCATTTATCCTCTCATCCAAGTCTTGACTCCATGTCCTCTCTACAACAAATGTTTCTAATTTCCTTTTTCTGGTTACATCTTACCCAATTTTTCTCTTATACTCTGAATACTCAGCTCACTGATACTGATAAAAAAATTCTCTGTAGGATTTTAAATTCTATTTTTCTTTCTGTGTTTCTTTTTGGATACTTTTCTTGCTATGTTTTAGAGTTCACTAACCTTTTTTTCTGTGATGTCTAATCTGTTTTTAATCTTACCATTGCTATTTTTCACCACATACATTGTAGATTTCATCTGTAGAAGTTTTAACAATATGTTGTTGCTCATTGCCATTGAGCTACTTTCATAATAAAGAGGTCTTTTATATAAATGTATAATTTTTTATACTGTAAACTTTTACATTTATTTATACTCTCCTATCTCATACTGAGGAGTTTACTCAAGTAATATAGAAATATAAAAAAGAAGTTGGCACATAAAAGGTAATGCCACAGTTCTTCAAGGAACTGTGGCTAATATTATACTTCAAAGTTTCCATAGGCTCATGAGTTTTTATGTTATAATTCTTTATGCCTGAATATTAATTCACTAATCATAAAACCTTCTCTGTGAATGTATGTGATGTTATCATTTTGCAAGTGGACATGCCTATTTTTTTTGTCAATTCTGTTTAATAGGATTTTCAATAATAATTTTATTTGGGTCCATACAGTTAATATTTTCACTTAAAGGACTATGTGTTTTAACTTAGCGCTGCATAAAGACAATAAATGTCACTAGTTAAGAACAACTAAATTCATGATAGAATCAACCATAAACACAAAGAGATTTTTTCAAGTGGGATGGCAAATTTTCCATTTTGACTAAAAGTAAAACTCATTCTCTCTTGATTCCACTCTATCAGGTTTTCTCCCTAACCTCTTCCCTTGACATATTCTAATCAAAGTCACCAATAGTCTGCACATTGTAAAATCAAAGGGTAAGTTCTCACACTTCATTTTACTGAATCAATCAGCTGTAGTTAAGAGTTGATTACTCATTTTCTTTGAAACACCTTTTTTGCTTGGCTACCAGGTACCCTTCTCTTGGTTTCCTTTAACAGGTTACTCCTTCTTATCCTCTTTTGCTGACTCATCCTCATGCTCTCAACTTCTAAATGTTATAGTGCCCTGGGGCTTAATCCTAGGACGGCTCCATGTCTCTCTCCAGGTGATCTCATCAAGCCTCACGGTTTTACGTATCTTTGGATACTAACTCCTAATTTACATCTCTGGCCCTATAAATTTGTGTACTCAACTGCCTACTCAAAATTTACATGTGGAAAAGGCATTTCAAACTTAATATTTGCAAAATTGAATTCTTAATTCCCCCTAGTTTCTGAGCCTGCTACTTTCTGATCCATCTTCCTCTTAAATGGCAACTCTGTTCTGATGGCTTAGGCCAAAGCCCTGGCATCATCTTTGATTACTTTTTCACAAATAATCTAGTTCATCAGCAAATCTAGGAAGTTCTTTTTTCTCACTGTCTTTACTTGCTTTCATTCTAGTCCAAGTAATCATCATCTTTCACCTGCATTATTGCTAGAGCCTCCTGGCTGCTGTCTCTGCTCACAGTCCTGGCCCTCGACAGTATTCAAAGAATCATCATTCAGAAGAGCTTTCAACTCGTGATTCCAAGGAAAGGAAAAGCTTCTAACTGAAAAAAGTTCTAACCTTAAGTTTCTAGGGGGTGAAAAAAGATATTCTTTTTAGCTATTTTCTAATGATTTGATTAGGGAAAAATTGTACTCTTCATTCCAAAAGAGCTATTCTTTAGGCATAGGATGACACAGAAATCATATATTTTCCTGATTTGGTTTAAGTATAAAAGGATGTTTCAATTTTTTTTTTTTTTTGCTGTAGAAAAGACAGCTCCACCAACCTGATTCCATTCCTTTTATCTCTAAAAATATTCTTTCAATTTAGGTCTTAGGATGTATGAAAAATTAAGTTTGAATATTTGTTATTATTTTTTTTGATTAATAAAAAGCTTCCTCCTCAATTTTAACACTAGAACATTTTACTAAGACAATATTTTAGCAAGAGTTCTCTGGGCCAGGAATGTTATGAGTCTTTCTGTTATAATGAATGATTTTTGCTATATTTCACAAAGAAGTATCTTAATAACAGCCACTGTAAAGGAAGACAGATTTAACTACCTGTTCACATACCCTTTCACATACTCCAGGAGATTTTTGGAGTATGAAATCTTTTTGTCTTTTATACATGTATTTATAGATATGCCCACTTTTTGTAAAACATGTTTATTGTATATTCCAAAATAAAAGGAGATAATAATCTTAGAATACACACACACACACACACACACACACGTGTATATATAATATCCTAATCCAAGAATACACACACACACACACATATATACACACATATGTATGTATATACATTTGAAAAAGAGGCTAATTAAAATTAAAATTTAGTTCATTATAAAAGAATATCATTTGTAATCTCATAATTATAAGTAAATATCATTTTAGTATGTATTATTTTACTTTTAGAACCTCTATTTCCATCTAAATTAAACTAACGCTTAATTTTCCCTCCATCCAAATCTTGTGAAGGAGCTAGCACAGGATATCATTATTCCTATTTTACTGATAAGAAAACAAGTTCAGCTAGGAAAAATGATTGTTCTAAGGTTATATAATTAGTCCCTGTGCTTTACCAACGATTAAAGAACATACTTTTTGACGTAAAATGTGCAGTAAAGGTAAGCAAAGGGAGGCCCAATTAGACAAAAATATAACAGTAGATGTCAGGACCCCTTTAATGAACTGCAGGGCCACCACTCAAGCTTCAGTTCATCAGCACCATGATCCTCTGCTTTGGTGAAAATAGGAAAAGCACTTACAAGACCTTTTGGCTTAGCCTCAGCAGGACGATGAATTACATCAGGTGAAAAACCCAGGGTGAATTGTTGAGCTTGGTAATACAAATGTTTGCTTCTTTCTCTCCTAAGTTCCCAGTGTTTTCTTCAGGGAAGGAAACAATCCCAATTAGTGAGACCACTTTCCTCTGCTCTCGACTGTAGATACAGAATTACAAACTGGTAGTTCATGAGCCAATGTCAGCCCCCAGATGTATGTGCTTGACTTGTCATAGTCCCTAACACTGTGTGTCATATTGAACCCACTGCTCTACAAATGGGCATTGCCTGTCTGACCCCTGAAGGCATTTGAGTCTGGACCAGAAGACCCAGGACCTTCATCACTGCTGCTCTCTGTTTTTCCTCACTGGGTTGCAGGTCATCCATCCTTTACCTTTATTTTACCTGTGACTAGAGTTAATGCCAGACTGTTGACTATACATCAATTAGGAGACTCCATTGTCACTTTCTATAAATGTCAGTGAGAATGCCTCCCTCTAGCATGACAGAAAGTTGTTTCTAAATAAAATTTATTTTTAGAAATGCAACATAGTGATTTTTTTTCTAAAAGTAAAATTTTACTTTCTATTTTATTTAGAAACACTAGGGACATTGTGGCTGAGGTAATGTGCTCGATCGTATTGTCTTTACAGATTACAGTGCACATTTTGCTAAAGTAAGGATAATAAAAGCAGACCTGTCATTCTTGTTTAGATATCTGAAAAGTAAGTGTATGGTATGAACGATGTTAGCTCAGGCTTTTATATCTAAGCAAAAGGAGAATGAGACTGGCCTTAGTGCCTATTCTGGGCAAAGTCACTAGTCAAAGTCATAATCTCAGTTTTTTTCTCAAGAAACATATTGTAATATGCAGAGATTTCAGCACCTCTTTTAGATCTATTCAGAGTGATTTTTTTTTTCTGCATCCAAGTCTCCCCAAATACAAAATGGGTCCTAAATGGCTCTCTGCTTATCTAACTTACTTTTTAGTAAACAACCACTCGAAATAAGCCTTGTGCTTCTACTTCACTCTAGACATTGCCTTGAAATCAGGACCAATCTGCTGGAAGAAAACAGAGGAGTTCGTTTTTTAAAAGATTAGTTATCAGGCAGGGAAAAAAAATAAGGGAAGATTAAGACAGAGACCCAAGCAGGAATGGAGCTTCAGTGGGCACCCTTATTTACATGCTTTTAAATAGAACAAAAAAAATCATCAGATTTGTATGGAAGCACAAAAGATCCCCAATAGCCAATAGCCAAAGTAACCCTGAGAAAAAAGAACAAGGCTGCAGGTATCACTCTGCCAAACTTCAAATTATACTACAAGTGACAATAATCAAAACGGCATGGTATTGGCAGAAAAAGAGACACTCAGACCAGTAGGACAGAATTGAGAGTTCAAAAATAAACCCCGTTTTATATGGGTAAATAAGTTTTTACAAAGGAGCCAAAAACACATAATAGAGAAAGGAAAGCCTCTTCAAAAAATGGTGCTGGGAAAACAAGAAAGTCACATGCAAAAGAATGAAACTAGACTGTTGTTTCATCATATACCAAAATTAACCCAAAACGGATCAAGACCTGAATATAAGACCTAAAACAATAACTTGCATAGAAAAAAACATAGGTACTAAACTCATGGACCTTGGACTTAGAGATGACTTTATGAATTTGACCTCAAAGGCCCTTAAGGGAAGTAAAAGCAAAAATAAATGAATGGGACTCTATGAAACTAATAAGCTCTGCACAGCAAAATAAACTATCAACAAAGCAAAGAGGCAACCATCCAAACAGGAAAAGATACTTACAAACAATGCCTCTGATAAGGACTTAACATCTAAAATATCCAAAGAACTCATACAATTCAATAACAACAATAAAACACACAAACAATCCAATTAAAAAATGGTCAGAGGACCTGAACAGACACTTCTCCCAATAAGACATACAAATAGCCAACAGATATATGAAAAGTAGCTCAACTTCACTAGCTATTAGGGAAATGCAAATCAAAACCACAATGAGATACCATCTCACACCTATTAGAATGGCTATCGTCAATAGAACAAGTAATAACAAGTGTTGGAGAGGTTGCACGGAAAAAGGAACCTTCATACACTGTTGGTGGGAGTGTAAATTGGTATAACCACTGTGGAAAATAGTATGCAGTTTTCTCAAAAAAATAAGAATTGAATTACCATATGATATGACCCAGCAATCCCTCTTCCAGGTATTTACCCAAAATACCTGGAAACACTTATCCACAATGGTAAATGCACCCCAGTGTTCATAGCAGCATTATTCGCAGTGGCCAGGACATGGAAGCAACCTAAGTATCTTATGATAGATGATTGGATAAAGAAGCTGTAGTACACATATACAATGGAATATTACTCAGCCATAAGAAAAGATGAAATACTGCAATTTGCAACAACATGGATAATCGTGCTAAGCAAAATAAGTCTGACAGAAAAAGTTTAAAACCACAGACAGTCATGTGGAATATAAATCTAAAGCAACAAACAAACATGACAAACAGAGTCTCATAGATGTGGACAGTGGATTAGTGGTTACCAGAGGAAACGGGGAGAGGGGAGAGGTAGATAGAGGTAAAAGGGGTCAAATATTTGATGATGGAAAGAAATCTAACTGTGGGTGGTGAACACACGATGCAATATATATATACAACATACTGCTGAATTGTACACTTTAAAGTTATTGGATTTTATTGATTAACGTCGCTGCAATAATTTTTAATTAAAAAAATCCAAAAGTTTAACAATATGCATCGTTGCTCATTGTCATGGTTTGAATTTCTTTAATATAGAGATCTTTCCATATAAATGTATAATTTTTATAGTTTAAACTTTTACGTTTATTCATACTCTCCCACCCCATACTTAGGAGCTTATTCAAGTAATGTAGAAGGGTAATGCTCAGTAAACATAATTCACACATTTTATATCACCACCTTATAAGTGATGCTGTTTTTCAAGGACCTGTGGCTTCTATTATACTTCAAGGCTGATGAGTTTGTATATTATAACACTTCGTGCGTGAGTATTAGCTCACTAATCATCACTGAACCTTCCCTGTGAATGTGTATGAGTTTTACTTTGCAAGTGGACATGCTTACTATGTCTGTCAATTCTGAGCAACAGGATTCTCAATAATAATTTTATTTGACTCTATGCAGTTAAGGCTTTATTTAAAGGACTATGTTTTAACTGAGGACTTTATAAAGACAAGAAATATTAATTAAGAACAACTAAACACGTTATAGAATCAACCATGAACACATAAAGAACACAAGCGAATTTCTGGATATGCATATCCATGTATACAAACTGATACAATAAGTATAATGTAGGAATTTAGAGTTAATCACAAACCTCTCCACTACTTAGTCAATGAATCCCTGCATATTGACTGAGTATGGAAAATTACCTTTTTTCTCATTACTCTTATTCTGGTATATGTCTATCTTTTACTGTATCTATAAAAGTCTAAATCAGATCCATAACTTCCTTACAGAAGTATATCCCAACTCTAAGATTGGTTAGTTTCTGTTACAAATGCTTAAAGTTTAGACTTTTCGAGAGCAGACTATTTTAAAAGATCTATTTCTGTTTCTGTTTGATAATGTGCAGATTTGAACAAATACACTGACTTCAGGTTAAAAGGCTCTCTTCTACTTGCTACAGTTTGTCTTTTCTTTCTTTCTTTCTTTTTCTGTCATGCATTGGGAGGACTCATAATCTTTCTAGGTTTTTGACAGAAACAGGAAAAATACTGTTTTCAGAGCTCTCAAGAGGAGAGTTATGTGCTTGTAAACATTTATTTAGTTATTTGCTTTACAATTATTATCATTTATTTCTTAATTATTTCTTATATCACCTTCCCCTCACCAAACAGTGATAGAAACTGGGATATAAGACTGTCAAATTTATATCTCTAGAGTGTTTTTAATAGTTAATTATTCTGTATTGTATGAGAACTCATCTTCCTAGTGGTTGTAGCTTCTTAAAATTTCAAGGCCTTCATATAACTTAAGAGATGCCAGTCCAGCCTGGCAAATCTCTGATACTGAGAGTAGGGTAATATCCTGAAAAAACAAACAAACAAACAAACAAACAAAACTTTTATAAAGATGATTAGGCACAATAGTGCATTTTTCTCCCAGTCTCTTCCTAATTCTTTCTCTATTCTCATCACCTTGGAAACTCAGACAACAAAAGAGACAGGAGAGGTTTCTGGTACTTACCTAACCTAAGAACTTTTACATCCTTTAATAATTATAACTTTCCCAAATATACTCTGGCTAGATTATTGAGTGTCCCAGTCCATGAATTAAAAATCCCAACTCTCCATATTTTGTATATTAGAGGGGAGAAATCTGCATTTCTTCACTTTTATCTGTACATTTGTGTGCACGAAACTGACTCCAAGGGTGTTTAACTTCAGACCTACAGAGTGGCATTATGAAGTGATTGGCTGGAACAGGAGTGATTGGTATGTCCCTATTTTATAAGTATGAGGACATTCATTAGGTTTTGAGAGGAGAATGAAATGTCAGGTTCATTTCTTTCCCTAAGAGAAAATGGAAAGGGGGCAGAGTCAAAAGTTTCTACTCTATGTTTTTATACTTCTCATTCTATTCTACTATTAATCTTCCCATTTGATTTGAATATGCTTTTGTTTCTTTGTACCACTCATTGCATTTTATAACTCTTATATTCTCAAACCTGATCCACTTAAAGTTTTCCTCAGACAGAACAATCTCTACTAGATGATGATATCAAGTAGGGCAGAACTTCAAGAACTTGTAAGCATTTGTCTGAAAGAGAAGCCTGTTTACCTTGCTAATCTTTTAAAAACATTCTTACTCTGAGTTAAGAATTGACATGATCCACCTATACACCAAGAGTGCTTTGGTGGTTATTTTCCAAAAATTTAACATGTCAGAAAAACCCATAATGATACTCACTGTGCATCTCTCACAAAGACCTCTGTATCTCAATCATGTGCCACTGGAAAGATTAAAGCCCACGATGCTCCATCCACATCTACAATTTACATTTCTCGCAATGAGTCACCTGTTTTCTATCCTACAGGCATTTTCTTTGAGTTTTCACCCTGGCTGTCCGTTGAAGATCCTGTGTTGGAACTGATTAAAATATTGAGGCAAACTTAAGTTTCTTCAAAGTCCAAGGTATGACAAGTGGTGGCAAAAAAGTTCTGAGTAGTAAATGTAGACCTCTAATTACTAGGCTATATATCACATGTTTAACAGTGGAATTGTCAGGATTCTCATATTGGCTGGGTGTCTAGTTCTGGACAAGGAGAAAGATGTCTCCACAACGTGAACTGATAATGAGTAGGACGGACTACCTCACAATAACACAATCTTGATAAGATCGAAAATTTTTGTTGAAATAGAACCTGTATCCTACCTCCATGAAAATGAATGCTGTCAAAACAAGACCTGCCTCCTTTCATAATCGGTTTTATAAAGCACGTGGGGCTATTTGGTAGGCCTAAAATTTAATTTAAAATCTTCAGATTTTAAATTAGAGTTTTTGAGGGGGCTGACCTTTCTCTTTTTGGGATCCTGAATAAGTACTAAAACCTCTGTGCCTAAATCTGATTTACTGCTTCTTCCTGAACCTTGCCCTATAATTTTCAACTACTCTCACTTTAGCTTTGACTTTGGCTTGTAGTGTGAGCCCTGACAGTTGATTATCTTTTTTTCTTTTTTCTTTTTTTTTGTGTGTGTGCAATGCAAGTACCTGACTTAAGCTTTTATTATCTAGACATCCATTTCAAAGAGGCACCCACTTTAAAGATGGCTATCTTGAATTAACACCTTGCCAAACTTCTTTGTTTTAGAGATCTTGGTTGATTTGGATAACTGACCACTTGGGCTGCTTGTTTTTCTCTTCTTGCTCTTTAAATTTCTGCTTTATATTTTAAATTCACCAAAAAAGAGTGAGCTAGTAAAACCCTAGGCCCTTACCCTCCACCCCAATAAAAGCAGAACCCCAGGCCTACCCATTCCCCCTTCCTTGCCCCCTGGGTGGTCTTAGGTGTCCCCTGTAATTTCTATGACTTATAAGTGATAAACCTTTTTTTTTACTTTTTTTTCAGAGTTTTCCGATGATTATTGTTAAGAGAATCTTGCAATCATAATAAAAACCACAGGGACCAGTTCAACCATAAAATTGGTTATTGACAGGCTGAGACCTGCTACAAAACAGACCTCATTCTTCCATCTTCAGATTACTCATAAATCAACCTCTTGTATTAATCTCTAGCCATCTTGCTGCTTATTTATGCCTAGTACCAGCAGGTACAAAGAGGTATATTAACTGAGAATGCCATCTGTTTTCCCTCCCTGTATCGATATCCTGTTCCAAGGCCACTATCTTAAACTGTGTCTCTGATTCTCCTAGTGGTTAAAGGAAGTTAGTTGAGAAGGAATCTAAATGTCTAAAACATAGGCATTTAGTTCATCTATTGTCAGCAATCCAAGGAAAAGAAGCCACATGAACCACCCCATAAAATTTCCAATTCTATACTTTGAGGAAATCCTCAGCCAGGGTGACCAATTAATTAGACCTAAAGATTTACTTAGACTTTAGAGTGGGTTTGTCTGTTTACAAAAATAATCCTAAATCCAGTTAAAATAAAAAACATAAACTTCACAATAGGACTCTTGCACTTTCTCACCTGAATGAAGAGATGTGGACAATGAAATTGTGGCTCTGAGGATTTCTGAAGTATACTGTGGTATGGGAGCTCTCTCAAATTAGAGAAGAATCATGGACCTGACCAATTAGGCCTAGAAGCAGTAAGAGAATCCTCCAGCTGTGGCCTAAAGGTTAATGTCTAGGCCTCTACTGGAATACAGAGGCCAGCCAGGACAAACTTTCATAAACGAAAAAGGAAGAACAGGACAGAGATCTCAGTATCTGTGTGAACAACCTGATGACTCAAAGTAACCACATATGCAAGTCATACCGTGGGATCTGAGGCTGAGGACATCAACTGAGTACCGGTTTGGGTAGGAAAATGTCTTGGAAAAAAATATTTGGCACTGTTCAGTATTCAATTGCTTTTCAAACTTATCTTGAAGAGTTGTCCTTGCATTTATTTCTACCTTTTGAGAATATCCTTTGGATTTACAGTTAATCATATTGATAGAGATAAAGCAAGAATTGAGTAGATTAGTACCATTGAAACCTATGAGATTGTTGTGAAATCATGGCAGCTGAGCACAGTATGAGGGCTGATATAGTACAAGTGTTACTGTTATTAAAATGATTTGAAAGTTGAGTGCTTTGTAAAGTGCAGCTGGTTGGCCTGTCTTGAAAGTTGTGTATCCTCTTAGAAGTTAAACAATTCAATCAAAACAGCACTGGAAATGTTTCAACTCGAATAAATCAATCATGAAAAATGTGAAGATTTTTGACTTACAGTAACTGTATTTACATATTTAGCTGAACATTTAGGTGACTTTCTTAAGGGCTTAGGTCTATGAGTACTACAAAGATCTTCGATTGGTATTGGCTTTTAAAAACGGATGGAGAATGCCTTTATTTACACTTCTATGTCATTTCAACATCATTAATAGTTTCTTCATTTATCTGTCTAGGGATAAAGGCTTAGCAATATCATAAGTGATTATTCTGAAAAAGCTTTTCATTTAAGCCAGATACCTTACTGTGAAACAGGTGTTAGAGTCAGGTAACACATCTATTTACAATTCATATCATATGATATGAATTGTAACTTATTGCTTTCTGGAATAACAAGTTCTTTGCAAAACAGTGTGTCCCATACACTCACTATTGGTTTCTCATATTAAAGTATGTATCATCTAAAGGAAGAGAGACTAGGTGCTGCTCCTAGAGAAACAGTGCTGATTAGGAGCTGCTGTTCAGTTTAACTAAATTTACAAATTAACTGTGATGATGGCTAGTAGAGTATAATATGTAGCTCTTAAGTACTAAGAGAACTCAGAAGTTTGTTTCAAGTGATTAACTATAATGGTAATGTTCAGCTTTCTAATCCTTTGCAGACTATACTGTGGAGGGTATTACATTTAATGACCCTCCTATGACCTTAAAGAGAAAGGTGTCTAACATGAGTACTTCAAATGATGATGTTTTTGTGTTGCTCCATAACAGCTTTAACAGTATCATTTTCACAGTTTCCCATGAGACTTGAGACTATTCTGCACAGATGTTTTCTCTTTCAAATACTCATCAAGTGAACACATGTACCTGGCACTTCACTGTTCTCCTTACCATTGCACTTCACTAGTTAAGATCCATATGATATGAATTGTAAAGCTAAAGCATCAGGTGGGACCAATCACAAAAGAGACTTCTGGGAACAAGTGGTCAAATGTTTCCTTCTAGCCTAAGGATTTTTGGTGTGTTTTGGAGCAAGTGGCCAACTTGAAGAATACACAACCTAATCTTGGATGGGTACGCACAAGCGCTCATTGGAAAAAAATATATATATCTCTACTTGTCCAGATTAGGGCAAACTGCAATCACATACTTAAATGATATTGAAAGTTTGCATTTCTAATATTCTCACTGTATTTTTATTTCTTCTCATTTTGACAATCTCTCTTAACTATTAATGTTTAGTAGGCCATGTGCTCTTATGAAATTGGTTGGTTGATGTAAGTTACCCTCAGAATTTCAAATTACTGAATCTCTCAAATCTCTTACCTCAAAATACAACTTATACCCTTGACTTCAGACCATCTGCTAAACAATGAAATGGTCTATAACCTGGAGTGGAAGATTTCAGCCAAGAGTCATTCCAATGCCCTAGACAGAGATGGTGAGCACCAGACCAAGGTAACAGCAGTAAGAATGGAAAGGAAGATACAGAGGGAAAAAAAATATTCCTAAGATTGAAATTCTATGACTTTGAAAACTTATAGCTATTGAAGAAATGGAGGGAGGGGAAGAGGAATGGATCTATGATGACTAACAAATTTCTGACTTGGCAATCTGAATGAATATAGAGAATATGGGGAGAGAAGAAGATGCAAGATTATAGTCCAAACAATGAGAACATTTCTGGAATTAGGGATTGAAATGTCTTAAGGACATCTAGGTGAAAACATCTGTTAAAGAACAAAATGTAGGCAGAGCAAGACTGGGAGCGGTGAAGACTGTGTAAAGCCAGATTTCCATGTCTCATCTAAAGTGGGTAGCTGCTATGCTGCCATAGCCAATTGTATTGCCATGTCAAAATACAGCCCAATAGTGTAGTCCTTATACATTTTAAAGAAGCATAAATCCAGAGTTTTATGGTAATCTCTGAAATCTTTAAAATTTTGAAGGTTTACATCTCATGTTAATGAATAAGTAACTGGGTTAAAAAAAGGTTATAAGAGCCATACTTCATTTAAATTGCTTCTTCTAGAATTGCAGGATTTCCTTGTGCTAGTGGGCAACATAGGGATTTCACCATTTCCTTATAAAGATCTTGCTCAGATGTTACAAGGATATAAGCTCGGTATTATTTGGTTTGTTTTAGATTTGTTTTATTGATTTATTTATATTAATAAATTTTGGAAGCATTTGGCCAAGGACTTCTTTGCGTATTCATGGAATGTTTAATGGTAAGTAAGAAAATATCTAAAGAAGCAGCCACAAGAGAGAAAACATAATGGATTCAGGACTTTGAGGAAATATTAAAGAAAAGCAAGAAGGAGAACTGGGAAAGAAGAAAATGAATCAAGGTGAAGCAACCCTATTAGGAAAATAGAGAAATTACTCAAGTGCTGAGACTTAAGAAGCTGGTATATAAAGTAAAGATATGGTTCCTCCATGGGTCATAGATGAGAAGGAAGACTAAGTTATAAAAGATCAAGTTCTTAAATTACAAACCCCATGATGAGACCATTATCACTCTTATGTAATATATATTGATTACAATAAAACTAGTGGTTGTTCTAGGAGGCAAATAGTAAAGGAAATATCTTATTTTTTGTCAATGAGAAGTCAAATGTTCAAACTCCATCAATTTGCTAACCTGCTAGCTTAACGGAAATCAGCCTGGTGTTGTCTAAACATAAATCAATAAATAAAACCTCCAAACACTAAAAACATGACAGATTTTGGACATCAGAACCTACATGGGGAAAGGAGATAAATTACAATGAAATAGTATTGTATTAAGTGGTATTTATATAATGTTAATTATCATGTATACTGGGTTACATTATGTCAAAGAGTGCAGCATTGTCTGACTGAAGATAGAGTGTAGGGAAAAGGGCTTGACAGGACAATAACTTCAGAGGATAGAGTTGTGATGACTGACAAACTCGGAGTTAATCAAAGAGAAACCTAGGAGAATGAGGTATTCGAATCATTAGGACAATGCTAGGATATAAAGAAGAAACTGACAGAAAGATGAAAAGGACAATGGGAAGGGAACAGTCATGAAAGAATAGTGAAAAGGCATGATAAAGAGGGAAGAAAACACATGATGGAGAACTGGTCAGGATGCAGAATGGAGACAACTAAACCAGAGCAATAGAGGACAGTCAGTTCCTACATTTAAGAAACATCAGTTTGCTTTCGTTGATCTTATGACTTTGAGGAGAACAATTTTGAACAGAGGCTAAAATTTGTACACCAAATACTGGTGTCCACTCAGGATGTACAAAGCTGCAAAGATGTACTCCCAACTTAACAAATGTGCTCTCACCTTAACAATGAAGAAAATCTGGAGAAACTACCAAATCATAACTTTCCTTAAGTTCATCAAAGAGCTGATGTCTCAAAGCAACCAATTGTCTTGAAATCCTAAAAGGGACAAACCCTTATATCAGTGGAGGCTTATGGATTATTTATGGATTGGAAGACAAAATATAGTCAGGAAGTCAATCCTCTCCAAATTAATGTATAAATAATTGTACATAGTCCTAGTCCAAATCAAAGCAAGATTTTTTTTTAAATATAAATCGACAATGGAAAATAAAAAAGCTCTAAAAGATTCAAAACAATTTTTAAAAAAGAACAAACCTGGAGATCTCATACTACTTGACTTTAAGACTTACTATAAAGCTACAGTAATCAAGAAAGTGTGGTATTTGCTAAGAATGAACACATAAATAAGTGGAATAGAATGGAGAGTTTAGCAACACTCTTATCCATATATGTCACTGGATTTCCAAAAAGATGGAAAGGTAGTTCATGAAGAAACAATAGACTTTCCAGTAATTTGTGATGTGCATTTGGACATCCATATGCAGAAAACTGAACCTCAACTCTTATCTCCCACCATGAACAAAAATTAACTTAAAGTGCACATAAACCTAAGAGAAACTCAAGAGAAAAGGTTATGGCCAGAGAAGGGCCCAAACTAGTGAGAAATATTTGGTTGTCTCTTCTAGACTAGTTGGATATAATGTGAATTTGAGCTCAATTTACTACAAGTATGTATTACTGTGGACAAGAATTCAATATTTGACAGAACTTCAGTGTAGGGGAGAGGCAACAGTCAACAGTCAAGTCTTCTGGCAACAATCTTGATTATTAGCTGTGATCTTTGGAAACAAAATCTTCCTCCTTTTTCCGCCAGCCTACCTCAGCTTGCTGACCAGAAATTGTCTTCCCCCTTTGTTCACCTCCATGACCCAAGGTGTACTAGTTTCATAGAGCTGCCATCACAAACCGGGTAGCTTAAAACAGAAATTTAGTGTCTCACAGTTCTAGAGGCTAAATGTCTGAAATCAAGGGGTCAGCAAAGCCACACTCCCTCTGAAAACTGTAGGGAAATCTTTCTTTGTGTTGTCCTAGCTTCTGATGGTTTTCTAGAAACCTTTGGTGTTCCTCGGCTTGCAGTTGCACTTTTCCAGTCTCTGCCTTGTCATCGCATGGTGTTCTCCTTGCCTGTCTACATCTTCACACAGCTGTTTTCTTATAAGGACAATAGTCATATTGGTTACTGGATTAAGAGCCCACCATATTCTAGTATGACCTCATCTTAAGTACATTTGCAGTGATTCTATTTCTAAATAAGGTCATATTCTGAGGTACAAGGGTTAAAACTTTAAGATATTTTTGAGGGTACATAATTCAATCTATAATGCAGAGGATAGAACATCAAGTGTTTCTGGCCTAGGAGGCACTCCATTCCCACCAGTAAGTCAGGAAGAGTAGTTATCTTCAGCTCTAGACACATCACGTTAGGGGTTAGAAAGCCGCGGACTCTATCCCTAACTGATTTTCCTGTATGAGATTATCCTTTATCCCAGGTCTCAGTTTCTACATTTAGCTCGGACGTGGGACTGGGTCCTCACCCAGTAAGCCAAAGAGTCTTCTCCTCATTCTTGTCAACTGTCCTCTGGAATAGACCCTGCTGCTTATATTTCACAATTAGGATATTCCTATCTGTGTCTAAGACATTTGCATCTACCAGTTTTGCCAATCTACCCTTCCCCACACCCTCATCTGACCACCAGCTCAGATGGGGAGTCAACTTTTCTAAGCCCCTTTGTATTAATGATTTTTACTGCTAGTCCATCCATACATAAGAATTAGCTTTATCTGCTCTTCTAGTATTCTGCCCCTGAGTTGGATTCTTGCTCTTCCTTGCCTCCCTGCCAGAGGATCTCAGCATGCTGTACCACTACATTTGTGCCATTTAGGACCACTGGTTAGCATTCTAGACAGTAGGAGCCCAACTTGAGGGAATTTCTGTGGGGTAACTAACCTAGAGGTTGTAACATTGGTTTTTAATGTATTAGACAAAAAAAAAAGAGAGAGAGAGAGAGAGAGAGAGAAATATTAGGAAAATAAAGCATGATGAATAAAATAGATTAAAGATAATTACAGCAAGATGAAAACTCTCTTGACCACACAGTGGTTTTGTCCTTTAAAACCTACCAGCCACAAAATAGGAGCAATACTCACTCTTATACTTATCAGTTCTCATATTTTTCTTTGAATATAGTTTGCCCTCTCCCTGGAAGTGTTTAACCTACTTCTCATTCACTTTATAAGTCTCATTTCCTTTAAAACATGGTTTATTCACATCTCATGCCTTCAAAAAACTTTCTGATTGACCTCAGGTTAGTTTTACTGTTTTCACTGAATTATTTGTCGCTTTGAAATTACTCATATTATCTGAAGTCTATATACCTCTCCTTCAACCACTGTCACCCTCAAAGACACACAATTAACTTCCAAGAAATGTTGTCCATAATACGTGCTTGATGAATTCTTGCTAGAGAAATGAATGTGCTCATATTTGTAAATGTCTCAGCAAAGATAAGTGAAATGAGGTGAACTATCTCTAATATTTCATATATTTTTTCTCTAACAACCTATTTACTCCACTATTACTCCACTATAACCACTCTTGTATAAGAGTCAACGATGATTTCAATTACCAAACTCGATTTCTTCAACTACAATGCAGGATTCGACATTGTTGGCCTTTTCCTTCTTACAAAAATTCTTCTCACTTAACTTCTATAGCTATGTATTTCCTTATATCTTGTCATATTGCAATAGGTGGTCTTTCTCAATTTGCTTTACTGCTTTCCTTCAGCCACGCTTTAAATATATGGGTCCCCAAGGGGCTGTCCTTGGCACTCTTCTCTCACACTCTTCCGTTCTATTATGAAAACCAAAACTCATAAAGTTCACATATATTATTTGGTTGAGTGTCATGCCTGGATTAAAGACTCAACTTTCCACCTTACCTCTTGGGCATTTTCACACAGATATTCCATAACATTGTATTGTGTAATAAAATTTAGGGACATGCCTAATCACATCATTGTAAAATTTAAACAAAAGAAGAAAAAATACTTCTATACAACCCAATAGTAACACTGAGGGCAAGAAAATCATGAAGGAACACTTTCAGAATGCTAAATTATAAAATTTCAGAGTGTCAAAACTATAAAATTTGGGGTTGTTTCTGAAATACAGAAAGAAGGAAGTCAAGGTATACATGAGGTTATGACATAGGCAGATTTCTGAGAAGTTCCTCAAGATTCTTATCCCCTTGTATAATTTCCTCCTGAGTATGGGTGGCATTGTAACTATACTAGAACAGCCACTCTCTTGATTAGGTTACATTATATGGCAAAGGTGAAGGGATTTCGCATATTTAAGTCAAGTCCCTAATCAGTTGGCTAAGAGTCAATCTACCGAGAGGTTATTCCTGGTAGGCCTGATGTAATCAGGTAAGCACTCAAAAGAGAGATTCCCCTGCTGATTTTGAAGAAGTAAGCTGCAATGTTGTGAGAGGAAGACCATGTGGTTAGGACATGAGGGCAATCTCTAGGAGCCTGCCAGGGGTAACCTCCCAGGCTGACAACCAGTGAGAAAATAAACAGGGACCTCATTTACAACCAATAACTTGAAAGTTGCCAATAATTTGAGGGAGTTAGAAAATAGATCTTGCCCTAGGCAAGCCAATATCTTCATTTCAATCTATGAGGTTCTACAGAAGGCCCAGCAAAATATGCCAGACTCTAGACACATATGAACTGTGATCTAATAAAAATGTTGTTTTAAAACTCAGATTTTCTTATAATTTGTTAGTAGCAATAGAAAACTAATACAGGTTGGTAAACTTTGATCTCAAATGAAAATCAAACAGAAATATATATGTATATATACACACATACACACACATACACATACATACATATTTATATATATATATATTCTTAAGAAATTATCCAAAATTAAATACTGAAAGAAAAGATGAAGAATACAGAAGAATGGTGACATACAAGCTACAGTTAGAAGGGCTACAATATATTTAATTGGGGTCCTAGAGGATGAGGAGAAAGAGAATGCTGAAGCAATATTTGAAGAGATAATGGCTAGAAATTTCCAATAACTGAAAATTCACCAATTCACAGATTCAAAGAGGATGTATACTTAAATATCTAATATTTATAAAATATATATAAAATACGTGCAAATATATTAGAATAAAACTTTAAGAAACCAGACATTGAGAAATCTTAAAAGCAACCAGAAGAAAAGATAAATTGCCCTCAAAGGTGTGATAGACTGACCACTGACTTCTTTCTACTACCACTGGAAACCAGAGGACAATAGAAAAATATCTTCAACCCAACAGAAAGTAACCGATGAGCTAAAATTCCCTACCCAGTGAATATACCCAGAAGGAATGAAAACAAAATATAGATATTTTCAGACCGAAAAACAAAACAATCAAACAAACAAAAACTGAGACTGTGCCATCAGCAGACCCAAACTGAAAATTCTTAAGGTGTTTGTCAGGCAGAAGGAAAATGATTCCAGATAGGAACTGTTATAATAGGTAACCTCTAGAAAATTTTATTTGTGTCAGTAATAATCTTAATTTTAATAAGGTTAGAAAGGTAATAAATTATAAATAGAAAATTTTCATTTGATCAAGTACTATTTAAAAACACATATTCAGACATTGAACATTTGTATATCCCATTTGAGAAATTTTTAAAATAGAAATATTAAAGTTAGAAATGATATGAAATACTGACAATGAAAATATTTGGGGGAAAAAGTTAAGTCTCTATTGATCATATATGTATGTAGCTGCTATAGGTCCTCTTGTTCTGAACTATTTCAGGGGAGAAGGAGAAAGTTCAGGAGATGAAGAGATTTTGGATTTCCAAAATATCTCCCCTTACTCAACCTCCCACATAGCTTAACTTTAGCTAAATATATATTTGATTTTTGAGTTTGAATGTGGGATTTCCAGGACAGGAATCATCAGGACATCTGTTCCACCAATATAATTTCAAAGGGACCAAAAGCTATCTTTTAAAATTACATAATTCTATACTTTCAACCTTCTAAATTAGAATATCTAAAGATAGGGCCAAGAAATCTCTTTCTAAAAATCTCTCCAAGTAATTCCTCTCAGTCCAGTACTAACTGAAAACAGGTATTTGGGACCACAGTTCCAGATCCATCTCTAACAAAATTTGCAATTTGGGGGCTCTGATTAGTTTAGAACAGGAGCTGAAAAGAGGAAGCAAAGATTGTTGCCCTAAAGAGCTTTCAGTCTAACTAAGAGAGAAACATGCATAGAATAAGTTGATTATATACTTACAAAGACTATGACAGATGAAAGCATAGCATAGGGGAAAGTACAGTGGAGTCAAGGACAGCTATGTGGAAGAGATAGCCTGTGACAAATATTAAAAGATGAATGTATGGTTAGGGAAGGAGGGGGTTGAATGAAAAGGACTGGCCAGGGAGAATTGGTAAGAGGTGGGTTTTCCAGATGAAAGAAACAGTATAAAAACTATGTTATTTTTTTAAAAAAATCTTTATATTTTTTTATAGGCCCTTAAACCTGGGAGTGAACCAACTTTCCCTGGGGAGACCCTGACTAGCTCGTACTAAGAATTCGTGAAACTTGATGCATTTGGCTACTTGTAATGAATTTAAACTTTGGGGTCTTCTCAAGTGGAATCCTTTGTTAAATGCTCTCTTCCTGTCTCTCTTGCAACCACTCTCCTTTGATTACAGCCAGTTTGAGGACCAAGAGAGATTTGCCAGCTTCATAAGTAATGAAAAAATACTACTACTGAGAAAGATGAAGATGGAGATGAAGATGATGATGATGATGATGATGATGAAGATCCCACACATGACAACACTGCCAACTTTTGCTACTATGCCTAGAGCCTGGATCCAAGATGGAGAAGGATGGGAGGAACTTGGGGAGGTGATGGAATGGGCACACAACACAGTCTGCATCTGATGAGTCTCAAAAACACAGGTACCGTGGATTAAGACTAAATGAAGCCCGAAGAGGGACATTATCAACATATAGTCAGTAGGTTATTTCAAAGATTCATGTGTCTACTTAAAAAATAAAATAAAATAAATTCTCTCACATTGGTTTGAGTGGAGCCATGGCACCAGAGACTTGCAATGTCAGTGATACAAAGGATGTTGTTGCTGTTGCTATGGTTTCCATGACGTGGATGCTGTAAACCCATGTAACTGCATCAGTACACAATTACGCAATTCTACTGCAGCACATCAGAATTATTTTTCCTGGTTTTTTAAATTTACTTTGAGCACCAGAAAAGCTTAAAGACACAGATAAAAAAAATGAAATTATAATAAATAAAATAACATCCTTGATTCCTATATTCTGATTACAACTTTCCACATACCGAGGAGGAAGATGTGCAACTTAATATTCTACCAAGCTACATATTTTCACATGTTCTACATCTTTCTTGATTCAGTTTCCATTTTTTTTGCACACTTTAGGGTGCACACTCTTTCATAATAAAGAGAATTTAGCAATATTTTATACTCTGCTGGAATCTGACCAAATATGATTTTTTATTGTAACATTAAGACTGATTGAGTATGTTATGTTCTTCCTAATAGAAACACTGGTATAATAAATGGGATCTTTAAATCAATATTAGGTTTGCCAGTAATTCATTTAGGTTTAACACTGTAATAATCGAGCATTTAAGAGCAAGAGTTCTGGTTTCTATTATTTTTCTGAATGTTTCAATGAGGATAACATTTGTGTTGTCTGTCATTCCTTTATCTCCTTTGTCGTAAAAGTGACCCTTGGAAAAATAAAATAGATCCATATACGAAAGCTCAGTTGTGCTAGCATTAATCATTATGTAATTGTAATATTGTAATACATATTATAATATTTATTCCTATTAAATAGCTCATATGTTTAGGCAAATGCTTCTCATCCAGGAAAAAAAAATTTTAAGTACACGTCCTGGCTTCTTTATAGAGTCTCCACTATATTCGTATTATGTCTTTACTATATTCATATTCATATTTATATATTCACATTAATAATGTTTCTAGCATCTGTATTATTTCTTTGCAACTGACAAATAGCATTAATCCTTCCATGACATTTGTGTAATTTTATTCAATGGCATTATTTAAGAAACTGGTATAGTAATCATATATTGTTGGGTGCTCTGGAGCACACAAACACAGGCAAATATAACATAGTCCATGCCCTCAAAAGAGCTATGATTTAGTTAGGAAAAGAAGCTTAACTATTCAATGTTGAAAACATTATGCACTAAAATATATTTTCTAGCCTTATGAATTATAGATTTTGTTGGGGTTACTGCTCAAATGTTTCATGTAGATAGTACCTAAAGAACAGAAGAAAAGAAAATAATTTGGGATCTTCTGGGTTCATGATACCAGGCCATTCTGTCTTTTCCTTCTCAACATTCATCTATTATTCCTCCACTCGTGTGGACCCTTCATCCCATAAACTTCCAAATTGTCTCAGAGAAAGAGTCCACAAACAGATTTTTAATAATCCTAAATCTTTGTTTTTCTCTTATTTTGGCCAAAATGTGTACTACCATACTTGAGTCATCTGTTGGTCATCTGTCTTTTGGAGGCAATATGTCTTCCCTCTGATTACAAAGCTTTAGCTCAGACTTTAAAAGTCTGGTTGATCTCCCTCTAGTCCTATAGGCCTCAGTCTGCATGCCCCTTCTGGGTTATGCAGCATGAGCAGGTGTATTTCTCTGCAGGTGGGGGCAACCAAGCTGTAATAACGCATACAATCCAACCTCCTAATTATTAAATTAAAAATATATTGTTAAATATAATATTTATAAAAATAGAAGTATGAATCAATTTATCATTCTCTGGTACAATTTTAGAAAAGCTTACAATGTGCTGGTCATTCATATTCAATTCTATTGCAATCTCAAATTGCTAACTTTTACTGAATCTTTACGTCCATAAATTTACTAACTATACTTACTGTAACCTCTGCTCCTGACCTAATAAATTCTTGAGATGATATTATCACTCAGGCATAAAAGCAAATTGATGTGTCTTCTCTGGTTTTAAAGATGGTCCAGATCACATTTTACAAGGAATAACTTCTCTTTTCTGAAAGTACTAGAATGGTGAACACTTATTTTGTTTTTTTATTTGTTTTAGTTGTGTTTTCTTCTCAGAATCACTTAAGCCCATGTAGCAACATTTGAGTAAGTCCTTCCTTCAGTCTACGTGGTTCTAGCACAGCTATAAGTCAACATATTCAACCAACTGCCCATCCAGCCTCTATAGAGATTAGCATATGAATCAAACCTGGCAAATAAGAGTTCTGCCTTTATATTGATCTACAAGCAAGTGGACATAATTTCATTCCAATACACTTATTAAAGTATATTGGCTGTTATTATTACACGGGTTTGGGGCATCCAATGGTCATTCTCATCACTAATATAAAGAGAGTCAGAACTGATAGATGAAGAGAGGGAAAGGAGCCAGATGATATCACTTGAGCCTCTGGAACCACCTCTGCCATATGATAGATCCACTTTTCTCTTGCACTGTTATGAGAGTCAAAACATTTCTTTTTCTGCTAAGGCTAGTTTGAACTGAGTTTCTGCCAGGGGCAATATTCATAATATTTAACCACTAATCCAGCAGAAGCACCAAACAATCAGAACACCAACGAGACAGAAGAGAAGTTGAGAGTAAAAAAAGAAAACAGTACCACTGGAACTGTGCATCATGACTGAATCCCTGCGGTGATTTCTGCCACTTCGAGGGAAGAGTTCTGTCTATTACAGGTTAAGGGGGTGAAGGAGGATCAGGAGGAGATTAACATTTATAGCATACTTATTACATAGTAGAGACCATGATGATCTTTATAGACATTATGTCTTATACACCTCACATTTGACTGTGAGAATAGAAGTAAACTAGATCAGTATCTCCATTGTACAGATGAAAAAAAATTGAGTTTTAAGGAGATTAGGTGATTTTACCATGGCCATGTAGCTGGAAAGTGGTGAATTTAAGATTCTATCCAAGATTGTCTCATCTCAAAGCCCAAATGGAGAATGATAATACAGTAATACAAATGGTAATACTTCAATAATTACTTCAATAGAAGTAATTTTATAATTTTCATGGCCTTTAAATTCTCTATCTAAAAGAGACCTTACTCTTGGGAATTAATGAGTTCACGTTCCATGTTTTTGACTCCTTTAATTTAGTCTGTAGAAAGAGAAGCTTTGATAAAAAGCTGGTGACTTTGGTTTCAGTTGGTATCAAATGATAAATACAGTTCTACTCCTCTAAAATTACAAATATTTTCCCACTTAGTTAAGCTCACGTGCAAGATAAATTTTGTGTCTTAATGAACTTATCAAGTCCTATTTGCACATATTCAATAGAAGTCTGGGCCTGAGTTTATAGTCTTATAACCATTTTTCTTCCAGGTATCCCATCACATAGATATTAATTCTAAGAAATGTATCTACCAGGATTAGCAATGGCTCTACTATTTTCTGTTATTTAAAAACTCTGAATAGGGAAATGGTTTCCCTATGTCTTCTCTCTTGGGATGACATGAATTTATATTTTATAAAATCTGGCAACACATCTATCACTAAATAATATAATGTCTTGATTTTGTGATAAGGTGTGGGGTAATCATGCTTCCACTTTATAAAATCTTCAGCATTACTGGTTATTTAATAAAAATAAGCTCTATATGTTGTCTGCTAATAAACAGAGGTGCCCTTATTTGGAATAAAGTGAATTATTTTATATTTATATATATCTCGATCTTTAATATTGCTGAACATTGCATTTGCCACATACAAAATAAGACTAGCAATATTTAAGAAATAGGATACTTAATAGAGAAGGGGACACTTCCAATTTCTTCATTGACCTTCTTGAATTGAAGTTGCTTATAGCCTTCCACTTATAAAGAAAGTCCACTGCTCTTCTGTCCCCTGGTTTGATAAAAAGTTAAAAAAAGAAAGGACTCATCACTAAGAAAAACCTGAAATCTCAATTTTACATTGTCAAGATAGCATCATGCATAAAAATCATCTAAAGTGCCTTAAAGATAATTAAATTCAGATTGTTTGATGAACATGATATCCATTCTTCCATTCCTAATAAAAAAAAAAACAAAACAAAACTAAACTGTCTTCCTGAGCTATAAATAAGCAAGAGAAAGTTCTGCAGTGCCCAGTTCTGGTGCTAAAATACTAAAGGCCTTTCTGGCTTGTTACCCTGAAGTGCCATATCAGTGAAAATGGTCCAGTTTCAGATGAGTTGTTCTTTTATACATGAGTTTTCTGGGAATTAAAGACAATTTTGTAAGCACGCATCAGAGTGCATAGCCTGATTTGTATGGCTTCTCTGTGCCAACAGGTCATGCTGGGAGATTGAAATAATTTAGATTGCCAGATTTTCTGAAGTATCTAATTTTGGGGCTCCTTTGGCAGCTAAGGGGCAGAATAAGAGCCAGAGTTGGGACAGTATTCTAAGCATGACTGAATTCATATTATGCCATTACAAAAAGATCGATTTGTTCTTTATTGCTTAACCAGAGCAGTAATTAGGAAAAGCTAGAATTTCTATGAACCTCATCAGAAGATATATTAAATAGTGCATTGGGATAGCCTTTCTGAATTCATAGAAGTCTTCAAACTTCTTACATTGTGTTTAAAATAAACTGAAGGTCATTAGTTACATAAGTATCTGATAATATTAAGCCTCTAATGGGTTCTCAGCACAGCACTGATGGTTCCTATATTCCCTGCTATCATGAGGCTTAGTTTCATTGGGTAAATAGCACTAACCCTCCTCAAATAAGACTTGAATTTGTATAGTATCCAAGATATGTGTGGATACCAAAAAGAAGAAAGGCAGTGAGTTAGAGAGGCAAGAGAAGAGTGAATACAGTGACGGAGATTCTATGTAGACCCCTAAAATGTAAAAAAATCTAGACTTAAGAATAAGAATTTAGAAATTTTTCCCCCCAAAATAGAAACCCACAAATTGGTATAATAATGACAATTAACATTAATCAAGTAAATATTGTGAAGCAGTTATGACTGGATTGAGGAACCATATGCAGAGGTTAAATTTCCCATTCTACTTTGTAGACAAGTTAATTAGCTTCTCTGCCTAAGTTTCATTAACTCTAATATAGAAATAAGTATCAATTTTATAGGATCATTGTGAGAATTAACTGAATTAAAATATGTAGGATACCTAGAATAGTATCTGGCTCAGAATAAATGCTCAGCAAATATTATTTGGTTTTAATATTAATTTAATATTCACAAAGAATCTATGAAATTTAGATGAGAAAACAAGAATAGAGAGATGAAGCAACTTTCCCAAAGTTACTAAAGTATAAGCGTCTAAGACTTGGATTTATGCAGTTTATATCCAGAGTCCATGCTCTTAACTGCTATACTACGCTGCCCAAGCAAGCTTACTGCATCACTTCTTCCTGCCAAGCATCATTCGTCCCTAAGAACAGTATAGCTGCAAAAGATGAAACAATTTGCTCTTACATATGCAATCATCATTGATGGTGCTCTTATTAAAACAACTAAATAACTAGAGTTCTATTGGTTACATGAATACTCATGTTGCAAACTATCCTGTTTTGAATTAAGTCCATACTTACCTAAATCTAGTTAGTATGTGTAGACTATTATATAAAAATAGGAGTGATCCATTTTTTAAAGGGAAATATTATTTTATTTAAATATCTCATTATAGTCTATGTCATTTAAAGAAGCAGCTCTTAAATGTTTGTCATACTGGGAAAAGTTTTTGGCCTAATGAATCAAGATAGAAGGTTCACCTACACAATAGGGCACCTATGACATCTCTGAGCCAAAGAAGTCAAAGGTCACATCCAGGAGAGATATATTTTGAGGTCCAGGTAGGGGCCAGAGTCAGAAGGTTAGCCAAAGCAGGCATGAATAGAATCCTACTGAGTTCATGAGGATAATCAACAAACATTGTTAAGAGTCTGAAGAAGTAGCTGCAAGAACTAAAGAAAAAGGGGAAAGGATTAGGGTATCAACAGCAGGGTTGATAAATAACAATATAGAAAGAACAGAGCCCCAAACTCTGAACAACATGACATTATATTCCAGCCAAATAGTGAGCCTAAGCTCACAGTAAGAGCCACCACTGACTTGACTATCATAGGGAGAAAAGAGTGATTCCAATGGGGCTAAAGTAGCACAAAGTCAGTGTCTTTAATCCCATATACCAGGGATTCCAGAAATATTGCAAAAAAAAGATTAAATAACATTTAATCTTGGAGCATACTTCAACAAAGTGGGAAATACTAAACAAAGCAAGTGAACGCATATGTTGAAATATGAGTTCTTAAAAACTAGATTATGATGCAGCATTTTCACAAATGTGTTGACTTTTAAATAATTAACTTTCAAATAGCCTGTGCTTTTGTATATTATTTTGTAAAAGATATTTCATATGCCACACCTTTGCTTTTTTTATCCATGGTGAAAAATCATTTTGGGCTCTCCCGTGCTGGCAACGGCTGTCTCCAAACTGTTCAACCTTGGAATAGTCACCATTTTGTTTGCTAGAAATAATTATGCGATTGATTTTCCTGCATTTCGATCTTATTAGTTTATAAAATGAGTGGAAAATAAAATGTTTGGTACTAGCAATTAAACCACTAGATATCATGAACTTATTATACATGAGAGAAAGATGGAAATATCATTAAGTGTACTAGAAGTGGCAAACTTTCAGTTTCATTTGAAGAGCCATTGGATTTCAAAGAGTAAAATAATTAAGAGGACATGTGTACAATACTGGAAATATACGATGATTGTATCTAAGAAATAAATACAATTAAGATTTATTTCATTTTCTAGATGGAACACCCTCCCCACCTCTCCACTCACCCCCATCCTGTGCCCATTCCCCCAACACACACGCACAATCAAGTTAACTCTCTCATATTCTAACAATAGTGTGAAATGTTTAACCCATTTCCCATTTAGAAAAAAAAAAAAAGTGCAGCTCACTGCCAGCATTAATGTAACTTTAAACACGCTCTTTGAGGTTGAAGCAAATCTGACTTGTTTTCAATGCGAATATAAAATATAAAAGCTGTTCTTATAGTTGTTTCTACACAGAACTTGTCTCTAATCCTAATGTAACAGAAATGTATACATAAATCGAATTCATCAAATTAATCTTTGGCTAACAACTGTTTGAGAATGATGTTAACATCATGTGTAGGTATGCTACATTTTCTAGGATTTGACATTTTTAGCAATCAAGAATTACTATATTTCATAAATGGAAATACCACTAGTAAAACCAGAATGCTATAAATAGAATGCTGTCATTTGTTTCCAAAGACTACTGAATACTAGAGCGATGCAAAAATAATAATAAAAGTGAGATATTTCATGGCAAACTTTAGGGGTAAGGTTAGGACTGTAATCCATGGGTTATCTTGGAAATGCTGCAGCCACAAGTGCTGCTGGAGAGTATTCTTGGGGCAAACAGGAAATGAGTTAAACGCATTTTTCATAAAAGTTAGGAATGGCCAATAATTCAACCAATGAACATATTCACGCACACACACATATACACACCACACACACACAGAAGCCAAGATTATATAAGGACCACTAACAATTGACCCCACCCCTAACCTGAGAGATAAAAATAACTTTAGACATGAGTTTCAAAATGTATGGTTATCAGTAATAAATTACTCTCATCAGAGTCTCTCAGCGGTTAACCTAGTATGATTAACCTTGAATTTGCTTTAAAGTATTTCTCCAAAATAAATTTTCTGTGATCATTTGTTTAGGCCATTTAGCTATCCCTGCTGTTGGCCTCACTGAGAAGAAACAGAACATTTAAGATTTTTTAAAATCATATTTTTTTCAAAAGAATAAATAGTAATTCTATTTTGTCAGGCAAAATGTCCCTTTTTTAATAAATAGTAATTGGGAAAAATTGCTAAGTACTCAGACTTTGGAATTCACCTATGGAAGGAAGTTAGGGGAATTAGATGAATTTGATTACCTTTGAATCTGATGAATATAATCTTTGAATCAGCTGGTAGAAAAAGTAGTGTTGCCAACCTCTTTAGTTTTCATTTGAGTATTTTTTTTACTCTTAGTTGACGCTTTCCTGTTAGATCGTGTTGGAGCCAAAGCCACTGCAGCTAGATAATACAGAGTTCTAAAAGATCTAAATTTGGCAAAAGTTCTAGCCAGTTGAGTTGTCCTGCCTGATGGAAAATCAAAGGACTCATGAGCCATTTCTGTTATTGACTCATGATTAGTTTCTCAATTAGTGATAATGACCCATAGCTAAATAGAGCATTAATTCTATTTCCGATTTTAAAAACTGAATCATAGGAGGCTTTGAGAACATTTTTAGTTGTGACACTTTTTTTATGGTGACATTGGTTAACAAAATCCAATAAGTTTCAGCTGTACATTTTAACAATAAGGCATATATATGTTTACATTGTGTAACATATATGACCCCCTTCACCCCATCTACCTCCTCCTCCCCTCTAGCAACCACTAGTTGTGACACTTTTGGACCAAAAGGGTAAACCAGTACTCAGCCCAAGAATATCACGTATATATGATACCTGCTTACCTAAATTAAAGGTTTTCCATGATGCTTAAATTGAGCCCTTCCTGTTATGAGGCACAGACTCGCATCATAATTTGTAATAAATTCTATGGTCCTCGCCACACTTCTAATAGTGGGAACTGAGAAGTATATATATGATTTCCCTTGTTTATCTTTGGTTAAACAACAGAAACTTAAGAAAACCAAGTACTTTTTAATAATATAAATTAAAACAGTAGTAGCTAAAAGTTTTAGAGCTTACTCTGTGTCAAACACTGTTCCAAGAACTTCAAATATTTGAGATAAATATTATTATTATTATGCTCGTTTTACAGAGGAAAAACTAAGACATGGGTAAGTCACTTGCCCAAAGGATACAATTAGTAAGTTGAAAACCAGGATTTGAACTTATGAAATTTGGCTCTTGAGATATAGTATCTTATCCACTGTGATAAACTGATGAGTTAAGGATTGCAGTTTTCATCATACATTATCCCAAATCAAACATCACCATAAGTTGAAAGAAACACTTAACCAAGGTAATGGCTTCCTTAGTTCCGCTAGTCTTCACCTCACCTATCAACTTTTTAATCTCTTTTCTCCCATGGCTACACTCCAGACATTATTGTCACCGAGAACTGCTGCACTTCTACAATCCTAATCGAAAAGCACTGCTCCCAAATTATAATCTCTGTTGATTTCTCTCACTCAGCTACTTATACTATACCATTTCTTTAACAAATTCTGAGTTTTCTGCTGTTTCCCTATTTCTTTTCTTTCTTTCTTTCTTTTCCTATATTTTCTTCCTTGTTCATCCTATTCTTCATGGTCCATCACCTCAATTTCTTTCTTTCTACCTTCTCATTTCATCATTCTCCCAACAAAACCCTGGCTATAGACCAATGTAGCATTCCTCTGTTCCTGCAGATAGGCTACTGAGTACAGCTGAAGCTCTTTTCCCTGGATTCTTTGAATTTATTGTCTTTTGATTTTCTTTCTGTCTCCACTTGCTCCTTCCATCTCCTTCACAGGTTCATATTCCTTCTGTCATCCCTTAAATGCACACCTTTCTTAGGGGTTTCCTTGGCAACTTCTCTTACTGTTCTCTGCACTCCAGGATCATCTCATTAACTTCTATTGTTTCCATCACTACCTGTATTTATTAAGGTGGGCTAAAACACTATAAAACATAGATAACAAAATGTAGAGCTCGAACACAATAGAGTTTCTCATACAGTGGTCCCAAGTGAGTACTATTTCTGTGGGTGGAAATATTTTTTTCATGTGGAGATTCAAGAACTCAAATGCTTCAATTTTGTGAATCCAATATCCACTAGAACCTTGTCATTGTTTGCTTCTATCAAGCTAAATGGGAAAGAGAACATGGAGAAGGCATACCACCTCTTAAAAGACTTGATTCAGGAATGACACATTATATTCATTCATGCCCTATTTATGCCCTGGTCAGATCTAGTAACATTGCAACACCTTACTGAAAAAAAGCTGGGAAATGTAGTATAGCTGAATATCCAGAAAGAAGAAATGAATTTTTAATAAGCTGCCAGCAGTATTGATTATACCATATTGATATATTGCTCAATCTAAAATATTTATCTCCAGTTCATACAACCAAATGCAAACTGACTTCTTCATTAGAAGGGTCTCATTGGTATTTCAAACTCAGCATATCCAAAACGAAACTCACTAATTTACCATGTAAAACTGCTCTTAACATGTATTTACTGTCTCAGTAAATGACACAGTCAGAAAAATGAGAGTGACTTTGACTCTTCTTTCTCGCCTCTCATACCCGATCACCTAGTCTTATCAATTCTGCATGTTTTCTACCCCAAGTTTATTGAGGGATAATTGACAAATAAAATTATATATTTAAAGCATACAGCATGATGACTACCACGATCAATTTAACTAACACATCTATCATATCACATAACTTTCTGTGTGTGTGCACATGGCCAGAACACATAAGAGCTGCTCAAATTTCAAGTATACAATACGGTATCATTAACTATAGTCACCATGATGTAAATTAGATCTCTAGCATTATTGCATCTAATAACTGAAAGTTTGTGCCCTTTGACCAACATCCCCAGTGGCAACTCTGTTTCCATGAGTTCACTTTCCCCTACCCCACATATTCCACATAAGTGAGATCATACAGTATTTGCTTTCTATGTCTGACTTATTTCAGTTAGCATAATATCCTCCAGGTTCATCTATGTTCTTGTAATGGCAGGATTTCCTTCTTTTTTAAAGATAAGTAATATTTATGATTAGTGATATCAAGCATTTTTCCATATTCCTGTTGGCCATTTGTATTTCTACTTTGGAAAAAAATTGTCTATTCAAATCCTTTGCCCACTTTTTACAATTAGGTTATTAGTTTTTTCTGCTATTGAATTGTATGAGTTTCTTATGTATTTGGGGAATTAACCTCTTATAAGATATATGGTTTGCAAATATTTTCTCCCATTCCATATATTGCCTCTTTACTCTATTGATTCTTTCCTTCAGAGTGCAGAAGCTTTTAAGTTTGAAATAGCCACATTTGTCGATTTTTTTGTTGTTATCTGTGCTCACATCTAAAAAATCATTCCCAAGACCAATGTCAAGGAGTTTTTACCTATGGTTTTCATCCAGAAATTTTAGTTTCACTTCTCACATTTAAATCTTCAAATCATTTTTAATTAATTTTTATGAGTAGTGTAAGATACGGGTCCAGTTTCATTCTTTTGCATGTAGATATCCAGTTTTTGCAACACCATTTATTGAAGAGACTATCCTTTATGTGTGCTTGACACATAAAGGATAGTCTCTTCAAATCAAAGATTATGTAGATAATAAATCAAAGAAATAAATAGGATAGTCTCTTCAAATCAAAGATTATGTAGATAATAAAGAAATAAATCAAAGATTATGTAGATTTATTTCTAGATTCCTTATTCTGTTTCATTGGTCAATGTATCCGTTATTATGCAAGTACCAGACTGTTTTTATTACTATAGCTTTGTAATATGTTTATAATCAGGAACTGTGATGCCTCTAGCTTTGTTGTTCTTTCTCAAGATTACTTGGCTATTTGGGATATTTTGTAGTTCCATATAAATTTTTGGATTACTTTTTTTACTTCTGTGAAAGATGCCATTGGAATTTTGATAGGGATTACACTGAATCTGTAGATTCCTTTGGATAGTACAGACATTTTAATAATATTAATTCTTCCAGTCCATGAACGCAGGATATCTTTCCATTTGTGTCTTACTCAATTCTTTTCATTAATGTCATAGTTTTCAGTATACAGATATTTCATCTCCTTGATTAAATTTATTTCTAAGTATTTTGTTGTTTTCGATGCTATTGTAAATTAGCTTATTTTCTCAATTTGTCTTTTAGATAGTTCACTGTCAGTGCATAGGAACACAACTAATTTTTGTATATTGATTTTGTATCCTGCAACTTTACTAAATTTGTTGATTAATTCAAACAGTTTTTCAGTGGAGTCTTCAGGGTTTTCTACTTGTAAGTTATGACATCTAATAGCACAGATAATTTTACTTCTTCCTTTCTAATCTGAATGTCTGTTTTTTCTTGCCTAATTGCTCTGGCTAACATTTCCAGTACTATGTTGAATAGAAATGGTTAGAATGGACACCCTTGTCTTGTTCATGATCTTAGAAGAAAAGCTTCCTCTTTTCACCAGCAAGTGAGATAACAGCTGTGGGATTGTCATATATGGCCTTTATTATGTTGAGGTACATTTATTCTATACCTAATTTGTTGAGAGATTAATCATAAAAGAATGAATTTTGTAAAATGCTTTTTTCTACATCCATTGAGATGATCATATGATTTTTATCCTTCATTCTGTTATATAGCATTTATTGATTTGTGTATGTTGAACTATCTTTGCTTCCCAGGGATAAATATCACTTGATCATCTTTTTAATGTGTTGTTGAGTAGGTTTGTTAGTATTTTCTTGTGAATTTCTGCATCTATGTTCATCAGAGATATTGGTTAAGATTCTATTATTGTAGTATAATAGCACAGGTATTAGGGTAATGCTGGCCTCATAAAATAAGTTTGGGTGTGTTCCCTCCTCTTCAATTTTTTGGAAGAGTTTGAGAATTATTAGCTTTAATTCTTCTTTAAATTTTGGTAGAATTCACCTGTGAAGCTGGCTGGTCCTGGGCTTTTCTTTGTTAAAGATTTTTTATTATTGCTTCAGTTTCCTCACTAATTATTGGTCTGCTCAGATTTTCTATTTCTGTATGATTCGGATTTGGTAGGTTATATGTTCTTAGAAATTTATTTCTCCTAAGTTGTCCAACTTGTTAGCATAGTAGTCTCTTATAACTCCTTTTATTTTAGGGGCATCATTTATAATGTCTCCTTTTATACTCATTACAAATATTTTAATCTGTTTTTCTTAGCCTAGCTAAAGTTTTGTCAATTTTGTTTCTCTTTTCAAAAAATGAGCTATAGATTTCATTGCTCTCTTATATTGTTTTTTTAGCCTCTATTTCATTTATTTTGGTCAGATCTTTATTTCCTTCCTTGTACTAACATTGAGCTTAGTTATTTTTCTAGTTCTTTGAGGTATAAAGTTAAGTTTTTTAATTTGAGATTTTTCTTTATTCTAATCGTAGGCATTTATTGTTATAAATTTCCCTCTTAGAACTGTTTTTGTTGCATCCCATAAGTTTTGGTATGTTGTATTTTCATTTTAATGATTCTTGAGATTTTTTTTATTTCTATTTTGATTTGTTCTTTGACTCATTGCTTGCTCAGGAGTGTGTTGTTTAATTTCCACACTTTTGTGAATTTCTCTGTTTTCCTTCTATTATTGATCTCTAGTTTGATACTATTTTGGTCAGAAAAGATAATATGACTTCAATCTTCTTAAATCTGTTATATTTATTTTGTAACACAATATATGATCCATCCTGGAGAATGTTCCATTTCCACTTGAGAAGAATGTGCATGTTTCTGATGTTGGGTAGAATGTCCTATATATGTTTGGGTCACTTGATCTAAAGTATAGTTCAAGTCCAATGTTTACTTATTGATTTTTTTTCTCTGAATATTCAATTGTCGAAACATCTCTGCTGGATTCCTGGACTACTACAAAGGTACAAAGGTATTCTCATCTGTGGGTGTTTGTGGAAAATCAATGTAGGAGGATGATAGTACAAAATTCCTATTCTCTCATCTTGCTGATGTCACGCCTCAGTTCTACCTTTTCATCAGTATTGTGCTCATTTTGCAACTGAATTATTACTGTAGTCTCCAACTAGTTTGTCTGATTTCAGTCTTTCCCTGTTTCACCTGCCCTATCCCAAATTATCTCTCCAGCATACCAATCTGATTATGCTGCTCACCAGCTTAAAACACATTAATAGTTCCATATTTCTCATCATATAAAATCCAGACTCCTTAGCTTTGAACCCTCACTAATTCTCTCAGATGCTTGCTTAACTAACTTTCCACTGGATAGAGCAAAGACCAGATCTAATTTGCTTACCTTTGTATCACCAGTACCTAGAAACATACTTGGCTTAATAAATATGTGTTAAATAAATGAATGAAAGTTCTTCATAATATTTTCTCTGATCTTCCTCCCCGGATGAATTTACTCATCTGTACTTCCATAGCAGCCCCCATCTACTCTCCTAATAGTACTTATCACATATAATTGCCTATTTATTTGTTTGGCTTTCATACTTGAGCTTTTAAGTTCTTAAAAAGAAGGACAGTGTCATTTATTATTTTATTTCCATCATATAATATAGTTTCCTACACCAAGTAGGTTCACAGGTATTAAACAGATGAATGAATAGATTGTTGTTCCTGATAAGCATCAGAAAGCAAATCTAGAATGTTTTTCTAATAGGTTTATTTTGCTTAATATTGCTTATAATTGATTTTTTGTCTAATTAGGTAAGAGCCTCTTATTTATCAGAATTGCAAGAAACATCAATTCTCAAAAGCAAAGCTGTACTTCCTTGAGGGTTAGAGATCGCTCAAAGTCACATATAAGAACTTTTGTGTGCAAGTAATACGATGTAGAGAAGGTATAAATAAATGGTGAATAGCACATTTTCAGGGATGCTACATATGGCTGGGCAGGTGGTACATGGCACCATTTCAGAGGGAGTTTTTCACATAGATAATGATATGTACATAGCTATCTGGAACTATGTAGTTTGGCAGTCATGACTGTGAAAGACTCCATGGAGAAAATGAAAAATTCTTAGTTGAAGTCATGGATGAGAAATGCTGGAGAAAGAGGTCTGAAATATTTTTTAGAAAGTCTTATTATATAATGTGCTGTCTAAAACTCTTGTGAACTCTTCAGGATACACTGAAATTTTGCAATGTTCTTCACAGCTTTAAAAATCAGACAAACATTTCAAGTGGGACTTACTGACAATGGGCCATGAGACCTCTGAAGTGTATGTGGGTTATACTTGCCTGGACAATTAGCAATAAGCATTTGAATAATTGCTACAAGGGTAGTTTGAAACATAAATTTTTATTCTTAAAAAGGTTTATAAAAATCACCTTATTACAAAAACTACTTCAAATGCTTTGATCTTTCATTTATCCATTCATTAAATATGGATTTAGTAACCAATATATATAAAGGAAGTATACTGAATGCTTTCAAGAATCAATGACATATTAGAGATGGTTGTCTTGCTAAAGAATTTTATAATCTAATGGGGGAGATTCTACATGTTTATAAATAATTGTATTATGATTTGTATCAAAATGGGTGCCATAAGGAATGAATAAACCAAGATTATGGTAATTCAGAAGATAGAAAAAAGCAGTTATGGTCAGAGTGAGGAGGTTTTATAAAGGAGATAACATCTGAGCTTTATCTTAATGAATGGATAAAATTAGGGCAGGCAGAAAAAGGAGAGAAGGTTCAAGGTTCTTGATTCATATACTCAGACAACTTTCTACCACTGGGAGTGGAAACTGGCCACCATTGAGATCTTATAACTTCTTTTACCACCAAAGATCAGCTATTCTCTCATAATCTCTAGTTGATACAAACATCTAGTTGATAAATGATCCAAAATATAGGATGAAAAATATAGAATAATTTTATCCAAATTATCCAAAATATAGTATAGAAAACCTAGATCTTATTTTTAGCAGAGGAATGTTTAAAATACTGATTATCTAAGGCTTAGGGAACTGGAAATAAAAATGAGTTTGCCCTGGACTAAAAATATTAAAAATTTAAATAAAATTGTTTTTAAAAAGAAAGCAAAGAAAAAAATGCATTGGAATATGTTTTTTTTTTATTGTATCTTCAAATCATGTAACCAGAAGAGGAATGAAATAAATCATAAAGTACCTCTAGGCAAGAAAAATAAAAATAAAAATTTTCTTGTTGTAAAATAATTCCAACTGGAAAATAAGCACTTGAGCCAATGAAATTCAGCATCTTTTTAAATATAGGAAAACATAGAGAAACCCAGGTATATGGTAAAATTTGTTAACAGAGCTATAAAGAGATTTCATCTATAGGAAACAATACGCACGCACATGTGCACGCAGGTACACACACACACACACACACACACAAACACACCCCTCAATATAAAAAAATAAAATGAGGGATCCAAACAGCCAGATTGAGTACAATGGTGAAGAACAAAAGCTATTTGCCATTATTTATAGGAAAATATGAGAACATAAAAACATTATTTGAACAAATCAATATCGTTTGTTTTATAAAATGTATGTGCATTTTGTTCATTGATACCATCAAAGTGTTCCACATGAATGATGGGACACAGGGAAATCATGGGTCTAGCTAACATACGTATCATTTGAAATATTATGTACTCATTTGTTTCAGACTCATCAGTATCTTTTGTATTTTCCAGAGCAGTGACCAACTAGCAAAACTCATTGAAGTAATCACTCATGCATTCTAGGGTACTTCTTAACTGACTGTAGCGTAGTGAGGAGGAAAAGCCAGGAGACAGTTATCAACCTAAGATATTCTTGAGGGCACACTAACATTTTTTTTTCACTTTGAAAATAAAGGGTGCTAGAGATACTCATGAGATATTCTGCATCTAAGCAGTTGCAGAGAGGCTTTTTATACTCTTTGAAAATTGTAAATAAGTAACTCTCGAATCTGTGCCTGAGAAAAACAAGGGTGCTTGTAAACAGAGGATGTGCATCCATTAGTGAGAAAAAGAAGACAGCAAGAGAGGTTTAGAGCCATTCTGAGTTTAACTTGGTTTTAACTATCTTTCTTGAAATAAGCTTTAGTGAAGCATAATTTACATAAGTAAACACACTTTTAAAATAGTGTACAGGCAAGTGCTTTGAAGAATATGAAATCTTCTGAGCAATTGCTTTTAACCACTGACAATTTATAGTTGGTACCTCTAGGTTTATACTGATAGGAAGGGCTCAGAAGGGAACTGGAAGGTACTGAACAACTAATTCTTACCCTATGGCTTCACATTTATTATTTCATAACTTCTTAAGTACAATCTTGTGGAAGAAGCATTATTATTACCATTTTAATAGTTAAAAAAATGGAGTATCAGAAGGCACGAATAATTTGTCAGAGTTACCCAGATAATAAAGCAAGAAAACATGATTTGAATCCAGATCTGTCTAGCTTTAAGATCATTTCCGTTTTGTTTTTGCCATATTATCCACTGATGACATCTTAGTCACCACTTCCTCTCACACCTGTTCTCCCCAGTTCTAATAGGATACAAATAGTAAAAAGGCTTAAGCAGGGAGTAAGGATGGGACAGTAATGGTTCCTTATTGGAGGAGCTTAGAAAAGGGGATGTAGGAGAATGGAGCTGAGAATGTGAGGCTGACCCTCAGAAATAAGTGATCTAGTAGGGTAGCAGTAGCAGTATGTGTGATGTGTGGTAGATAAGGCTAGGGTAGGGGATAGCTTTATTTCACTGAATTTAATTGAGGTAGAGCTAGGATTCCAGATCCTGCTAGTGAGTTCAGGGAAGAGTGGAATTTTCAAAGACCTTAACTCCTTGGAGTAGAACTCCCTCAGAAGTAAGGTGGAAGCATTTCAAGTCTTTCATATTTTAGTATTAGATATATGACCATATCAGGTACCTAATGGATCAGCTGAATTCAGTCTCTTTAACTCATTAATCAATCAACTTATGCCAATAGAAGATGAGTTACAGTAATATGTCAAAGAAAATGATTTAGGAAATGTAAGATTCACAGACATTAGACTATAGAGGTTTAAATGCATTCATTTCAGTGTGAATATTAGACTTCTGACAATATTAAGCGTGTATCTGCAAATGAATTTGGATTTATCTCTTCCTAGTTGCATTTTATATTAAGAAATATAAAATATGTTTAGCAGCTTTTCAGACAATTTTATATTATAGGCTGAATTAATAACTGTATGATAAGGCCATATCGGTGGTTATATAGTTACTGACAGACAATACCAAGAATTTGGATCAAGAGACTGATTTTATTCTACAATTTACTAACACAATATAAAGTGGATTATTGTTCAATCTAAAATTACATAAAAAGCTCAAGCCTTTGATCGTATTCAGTTTTCAGGCCTTCTTTCATTACAGATTAAATAGAAACCTAAATTTTAGGTCTCCAAGGAAGATAAGCATAATACAATTTTGGATATCTTACTGTTGGAGCACCAACCATTTTAGCTACTCTCTAGGTCCAAATAACTATCTATGTCCCCAATTTATTTTTAACCAAAATTCTTGAAGTCTGCCTGTCTTCACCTTCTAACACAATATGGACTCAAAAATATCCAGTTGATTTCAACTAGAAGTAAAATTATCTGTTTGCAGATTACATGATATTATATATCGAAAACTCTAAAATTCCACCAAAAAGTTGTTAGAACTAATCAACAAATCAACTCGTAAAACCCAGTCCTGTTTCTATGCTAACAAGGAGTTATCTTAAAAGGAAATCAAGAAAACAATCTGTTACAATAGTATCCAAAAGAATAAACGTAATTAAGGAGGTGAAAAAATTATTTGTTAAAACCTAAATCTGGAATTAACTCAGATGCCCGTCAACAAGTGAAACAACTGTAGTATATCTAAACTATGAAATACTACTTTGCTATCAAAAAGAACATGCAACAACTTGATGACTCTCCATGGAATTATGCTGAGTTGGAAAAAAATCTCAGAAGTGTTTATACTGTATGATTCCACTTGTATAACATTTTGAAATGACAATATTTTGGAATGGGAGGACAGATTAGTGGTTGGTGGGTTTGTAGATGAAAGGTAGATAGGAGGGATCTATGTGTCTTATTAAGGAGCAATATGTGGGATTTTGTGGTGTGGGAACTATTCAGTATCTTTATACGTGCAGTGGCTACGTGAACCTCCACAGGTAATAAAATTGTACATAACTTAATACACTTATAGACACAAGGACAGAGAAAATGGAAAATTTGAATAAAATCAGTGTATCATTATCTTGGTTGTGATACTATACTATAGCTTTACAAAATGCTATCATTGTGGAAAACTGAGAAAGTGTACAAAAATCTTTTTCTTTCTTTGTATTTTATTTCACAATTAACTATATGTGACCCCACATATTTCAATACAAATTTCAATTTAAAAAATTCAGTTCTCTTGTTTAATAAGTCTGGGTGACACGTCCGGTTACCAGTACTAATTATAATTGTCCTAGTCCTACCATTGTCTTCCTTTCTTCACTTGCGCGAGTCCTTTCATCACAGTTGAGCTCTAAAAATTCTGTCTTCCTTGATAAAAATTGCTTTGCTATGTCAAACTGAACAATTTAAAACACAGCACCATGTCTTAACCTGGATTTCATGTCCACGACTTCCTTTTGCATAGCGATACTTGAATGCTTCATAGATTATGTAAATCATGGCCATCAATTTTATCAGATATTCTAATGGTTAGAATTTGTCAGGAAGCAAAAAAATTCCTCAACATTATTTTTTTTTCAGTTGTATTGTATATTTTGCGAGTTTAATAATTAAGGTCCACCCAGGTCACTGTAAATTTTTCTTTCTAAATATAAGCACTGAAAATAAAGGTAATGAATAAAGGGGAAGAAAGGCAGGCTTTTCCTAACTTAACTGAACACATCTCAGTGTTTATTAGTGTGATATATATTTGCAAATGTTATCACTGTGAATTAAAAGTTCTTGTGATTTTAAATAGTAATGGCCACTCTAGGTGTTTTTCTTGACGTCATGGTAAAGTGGTGTCTTTAGTGATATCAGAATTTTTTTCCTGTATGCAAGTTTCCAAAGTAGATGGTCTTTATTCTAGGATGATGATTCTAAAATGTCAATAAAGTTAGCCCATGTGATGTTGATGATTCGGAAAACAAATGTGAGTAGGAAAGATCATCTAGTAAATAGAAGAGAAATAACACCTGGATTTTAAAGTCTGCTAGCCTGATGGGCTTTTTCGGAGGACTTGAAAACTGTAGACCAAAATATTTATAAAAGGGAAGGACCACCCTCAGATGAAGGGACTGAGAAAATACATCAGCTGATTGTGAAACAAATCTACTTTTATTGAAGAAAAGGCCTTCTGTGACTTCAGCCAACCCTGTTACTGAGAGTGGTATTTAAAATGCTTCAAACTGTAGTTTTGTGTTGATGAGAAGAATGTCCCTGAGAACTAAAAAGTGCACTCTTTCTAATTCAAATTGTAAATTCTATCCTCTGTGGTGGATTCTGAAAACTGTAGCAATAAGCTAAACATTTCTTTACATTCTTCTAGTTTTATTTTAGGATGATATCTTAAATTTTACTTTTTTACAAAGTATCGTGTTTAGCTTCTTTCCATCCTGACAAAAAGGGAGAATTCATTTTATCTCCTTCTTCTAGGTGAGAATTTATTATTTCTCCCAATACTGGTACAGCTTCAAACCTAAGTCTAGATGACCTATATTATAGTACTGGGTTGTTCAACATTAGACATTTCCTGCTACTGAATGGTTCATCTGAAAAATAAAAAGCAATGGTGTTCCAGTTTCCTGTTGTGTTCACTGTGTGAGCGATGGATGCTATGGCTTACCTTGGCCTATGGGGTAGGATTGGACAATCTCCTCTGAAAATACAGCATCCTATGAGATAAGTGGAGTTCACACAGTCATTTTTTAATGGAATAATCTGTGGTCTGAATATGACTGAATAAAGCACCTGGGGAGCATACAAATTTTCTCCTTTTATGGCTTTAATAAAGTTATAAAACATATCAGCTTCTGTCAACAGAAAATAAAGTTAGACAATCTTAGAAATCCCTACAGGGAATAAAAAAACTCTGACCACAGTATCTCTGTGGGGTTTACTGGTGCCTGCTCCCAATTTGCCAACTCAGCCTGAGGTCCTATTTGCTTTACTTATTCAGTTTACCCTCACAAAGTTACACAACCGAAGGATTTATACTCCAAAATGGCATCATTAATTGGAATTAATAGAATCCTTCCAACATATCCAACTAGAACAAGCCTTTGGGTCCTCACGCATGCACTTATGCTAGAGAGTCTTAGGCTCTTTTTAATGAATTAGATGTTTAGCTTTCAACTCTACTTGTTCGAGGCAACAGAGTAGCAGCTTTCATTGGCAATTAGTAGAAGTTGTTGCTGTTGTTGTTTATCAAGCTCTTATTTTAAATAAACTGTGCCGAACAATGAGAAGTTTGGACTGTAAATCAGGTGGTTCTGGAACTTCTTTTCCTTCTCTAAGGGTCTGGTCCTCTGCAGCTGTAAGTTCCTGAGGGCAGGATCATATCTGTTTTATCCACCATCATAACCCCAGCATCTATCATACTGCCTGATACCGAGAGGACATATAATCAGTACTTGCCGAATGTAAATTTCCTTTGAGAGGTTTCATTTTACTTATTTCATTTTGTTCCTTTATCTTCATCAAAATTCCTATTTCAGACTCTGCCTGGTGGTAGCTCTCCTGTCATTGTCCAAGATGACACACGGGTTTTAAGGTGAGGAAGATAAAAGTGGTTCTATCAGAGTCACCAGTTATATGTTGGCAGAACTACACCATTTCATTTGTAAACCTCTCCTTTCATGAGTATTTGGGTGGTAACCTTCAGGATCTGTCTAGTTAGTTTAATTTTATAAATTACAGCAATACAACCATTGGGTCAGAAAAATATTGACTTCTTGGCTGTACAAACTGTCTAGTCCCTAGAAGTAGGCTGTGTATATGACATTATGAGTCTACATTTTATAAAATATCCTTCACTAGTGTTTTATGCCTAACCTCACCCAAATTCTTCCCAACTGGACCCAATTGCAGAATATGCTTGACTCATGCCATTTTTTTTTTTTCCATCTGGCTTTTAAAACTGCATTTTGGAGGAGGGAACATCTGTTATTACAGATCTGAATCTTTTACGGTTAGGTCATCAGATCACTGTTGGGATGTTTCTTTTCTTGGACTCATCTTCTGTCCTGGGAATCCTTACAGCTTTTATAATCAGCTATATAAGCTCTTTTGCTGGAAGCTGCATTCTGCCAAGGGTAAATGAACTGGGCCCACAAAGTTTGGTGCTTAATTAAAAAGTTTTTTTAGCTCATGAGTTATTGCAGGTTCTAAACTTAGCAAAATGTCTTTCTTGAAACCCAACGTGAATATTAATGTGAGACAGACTTGGAATGCCGAAGCGGTTGAGGGTGGGTCAGGTACTTTATAGTTGCTAGAAAATTTGAATGCATATCTGTTGAGCTATAAAATTAATGCCTTTACATAAATTTTCTGATATAGTCTTCTATTAAAAGGAAAAAGCATTTATATCTGCATTGGCTAAATCCCATGTGGGCTATGGTGTCCATTTTGGGGAACCATCCAAAGAGTGACTTTATATGACCCAAATTACAGGAATATATAAGGGGAGATCATATTGAGGGCAATTTAACATTATACAATAGATAAACAACCTCATTTAACAAAATTTATTAAGGCTTTCCAATGATAGGGACTGATAAAAAAAAATGAATATAATCCCTGACCTCTATGAGCTACTCTCTGAAGGGGAAAATAGACATTAAGCGATCATACAAATACATTAAGAAGAGTGATACTTGTGTGGTAAAGCTCACTAGCTGCTTATCCTCTAACCATCTTCTATCTATTTTTCCCTATGTGACAGGTCCCTACACTATCAGTGCAGCAATATAATCAGTTAAAAAGAAAACTATGTCTTTTTTTAGTTTGCAAAGAAGGATGGCTGAAAGACTCCCTTGCAGGGAAGAATAGCTGAAAGCAGTAAGTAGAAGTTATTGGGTGGGGTTTCTGGGAAAGTTCTTAAAGCAGGATGATTTAGCTGGGGGGCTATTGACCTTACCCTTTCTTCTTATTATTACCTGGAATAGGGGCATGAAGGCTAGAGCTGCAGGGACTTTTTTGTGACAGTATGTTGACCATGATAACAGATGACATGTGATGACATGGATGATAATATAGAAGAATAAAAGAAGCCTGGGTCCCTGATAGATAGGTAGCTGCCACATCTGCCCTAAACTGCTTACTTCTGACTTCTTTTATGTAAAGAAAAAATAAAACTCTGTCTTTTTAAACCAGTCTTATTTAAAAATCTTTAAAATAAAACAATTCACTCTGGAATCTGTGAATGTGATATTATTGAGAAAAAAGAATCTTTGCAGATTTAGTCAATTTAAGATAAACTCTAAATCCAATATGACTGGTAACCTTATAAGATGAGGGGAATATGGGCACAGAGAAAAAAATGGCCATGTGCAGACATAGGCAGAGGTTGGAATTATGCCGCCACGGCCAAAAAATGCCAGAAATTGCTGGCAACCACTAGAAGATAGAAGGGACATGGAAGAATTCCTCCTTAGGGCCTTTGAAGGAAGCGTGGTTCTTCTGACACCTTGATTTCTGACTTCTAGCCTCCAGAACTGTGAAAAAATAAATTTATGTTGTTTGAAGTCACTTTCTTTACAGTAATTTGCTATTGCAGCCCTAGGAAACTAAAACTCAACTATAAAGGTTTATTTCACAATGATAAAGTGGTTAATGAACCAAGAGGACATAACAACCCCACATGATTATGCATTATATAACAAAGCTTCAAAATACATGAAGCAAAAATTGATAGAACTGAAATGAGAAATAAACAAATCTATCCTCAAGGGCTCCTCGTGGTCTAAAATGGCTGCTGAAACTCCAGCCATCACTTCCAAGTTTCAGGGAAGAGAAGAAAGAAGCAGAAAAGGGCCAAAAGGATATTTCTCCCAACAGAGTCAGCCCCTTTAAGTGCCTTTCCAAGAATCCCTACCTGAAAACTTTTTGCTTATAACTCACTGAACACCTCTAGTTGCATGTGAGACTAGGAAATATAGATTTAGCTTCCCGCCAGAGACTGGGATTCTGCAGATTAGGAAGACAGGGAAAATGGCACCTCGTAGTTTTTTTCCACATATGAGAGGAAGGAAAGTTTTTTCCACATATGAGAGGAAGGTTTAAGCACCGTACCTCTAGAGCTATATTACTTAGCTTAACATCTGGCTCTACCACCTACCAGATGTATGATCTACCGTACAATATATAACATTTCCAAGTCTTAGTTTTCCCATCTGTAAATTTAAAATATATTTTACATATATTTATACCTCAAAAGGCTGTTTTGAGAATTAAATAAAAACTTACATGTATAAAAAAATCGGCTATATTATCATATGCCAACAACCACTTTGAAAAAAAGTTTACAATTAGCTATTAAACATATTTATACCTTATGTCTGAATAATTTATCTCTTAAGTATTTACCCAAAAAAGTCTATGCCAAGAGACATGTATACAAATGTTTATAGGAGCATTATTCATAATAGCCTAAAATTAGAAATTACCCAACTGCCTAAACAGAATATATTTTATAAAAAGTAATATAATCAAATGGATTATTACACCATAATGAAAACAAATGCCTTCTAACTGTACTCAGCAACATTAACAAACCTCATAAAAGAGTAGATTTATAAAAATTTTAGAATAAGCAAAACTAAATCATAGTGCTGGAAGTAAGGATGGTGGTAATTTTTTGAAGTGATTTGGAGAAGAATTGAAGAATGCTTCCCAAATATCGGCAATGTTCTATTTCTTCACTTGTGTGGGAGTTACACAGCATTCTCTTGAGATTATTCACTTTTCTTTATATGCATTACTGAGCATGACTATACAATTAGTTATCTAAACTCATATACCCTTGATAGTAAAAATGGGTGGGCACTATTAAACGAGGACAGCAGGCATAACCCAGGACTGTCTTAGCAAACCAGGATATATGATCACCTTCGTTATACATTAATAATAAAGAAGGTATTAAAAGAAAGAAAGGATAGAAGGAAGGAAGTCAAGGAATGAAAAAAGAAAAGGAATATAATAAAGGAAAGAATGGAGGAAATGGAGGAAAGAAGGAAAGACTGAAGGAGAAAAGGAAAGAAGGAAAAAGGAGAGAGGAAAGAGGGAGGTAAGGAGGGAAAGAAAAAGACACAAAGACAGAGAATAAAAGATGGAGCTGGCCCCATCCTAGACAATGCTTCCCTCTACTTCAAAATCCTCAGGGTGTGAGGAAGAATAATAAAACAGATCATATCCTTTTCCTTTGAGACAAGTTTTGCCTAGGTGAGGTGGGGTACAAATGGGAAGGATGTTGTAAGTAGAATATGAAATTAAAAGTTTAAAATTGCTTAAGACAACATGGATGGACCCTGAGAGTGTCAGGCTAAGTGAAATAAGTCAGAAGGAAAAAGTCAAGAACCATGTAAGTTCACTTATATGGAGGAAATATAACAGAAAGCAATAAATGAACAAACAAGACAAACAAATGAACAGTTCAGACTCAGACAACAGCATGGTGACTACCAGGGGGAAAGGGGAATGAGGGGAGGTAGAAGAGGTTAAAGGGGGTCAAATATGTGGTGACAGAAGGAGACTTGACTTTGGTGGTGAATGCAGAATGTAATACACAGATGATGTATTATAGAATTATACATTTGAAACTTATATATTCTTATTTACTAATGTCACCCCGATACATTTAATAAAATTTTCAAAAAATTTTACTTTTTTACAATTTTACATATCCTTAAAGGCTCTGCTTTTGATGAAGACAATTTTACATATCCTTAAAGGCTCTGCTTTTGATGAAGAGCTAATTGACCTCACAAAGCTGAGAGCAGTTGAGAAAAGTAAACTATATCCATGTGTATGAACTTCCAAGTTGAAACTGCTCAATAATGGGGCTATACTAACTCCAGAGGTATTCATTTTTGATTCTTAGGTGGGCATGATATGCACATTGGCACCTGCTGAGCAGCACAGACATGGCTCTTAGATTTCAGTCGCTGGCCTCTGTCCCTACAGAATCCTCCCAGGTCTTACCCAGCCTTTGTCCATGAGGTCATGTCACTGCTTCTTCCTTGACCTGACCATTGTATTCTTCAGAGTTGCTGGTTCTTCATCAGCTCTTCTGTGCCCTTCCCAGGAGAGCAGAAAAAATTCATTACATACCCATGTCTTTCTGAGGCAGTAGGAGACCCAGATGTCAGTGTGATCTCACTCTTCACCTAAAAACATGGCAGCCCTGTGATTGTACTGGTGTCAAGATATGAGAAACTGGTGAGGTTGCTTATTACCAGAGATCCAATGAGCCTGGAGAGACACAGGTCTTCTCCACTTTCAGATCATCAACTTGCAATGTTTTTTGTTTTGTTTTTTTTTTCTTTTTTTAAATAAGTCTCCTTTCATCAAAACTCTCCCAAGGATGTGAGGGCAAACTTCAAAGTGAACTCCTACTTCCTTGCCCAACTCTCCTTCACTTTTCCCCAGCTCAGAGGTCTCTATCTAGTCTGTGTGATTGGTCTGGTGCTGGTTGATGTGTTCTTCTTCCCAAATCTTTCTTTTAAGTGCACTCATAAAAGTTATTGTAGGTGCTAGAAGTGTACAATTCTGACAACTGCCCCTTGAGACAAATGACAATGTCACATCTTCAGGCACAAATGATGGATGACTCTGAGTAGAAATATAAAAACACACCTGTTACTTTGTCAAATTATTATCCTGATAGAGTTAAGACACTCACCAAAAATTTCTAGAGTAATTCAGACAGTAGTTCCCTATTATTCTAGATACTTGAAATAGCAACAACCCTAACTACATGTATTTACAGGCAATATGTAAAACATATACAAAATTAGACCTCAACATTCAGCATTCTAGGAAAAGAACATGTTTAAATCTGAGCAGCAGAACTGAGCCAGAATGCCCCTTCATCTCTATGGTATGCCTCATAGTTTCTCAACAAAGTTAAAATAGACCCCTCATGACTAGAAATACGAATATATCTTCCTTGAGGAACTCATTTCTCTTTACAAATTTATCATCTTTGGTTATCACTTATGACATTATAAGTACATTAAAGGGAATCTACACGTTAGCCTCCAAATTACTTATTATCCAAACCAAGTACACGCCTCTTTATTTAAAACTGATCCTAAAAATTAACTTAGAATTCTAGTAATTTCACGTTCTGCACCAAATATATTTGTTGTTTAAAAGAAATGCATTTATGTATGTAAAGTTGAAATATTGGACATACTTGATATCTTTAATAATGCTCTTTTCTGTGGAAAATGCCTGTTAACTTTAGAAACAATTTTATGTGAATGAAATATTTTACGTACAAAGAATGAACTTTAAACCCAGTTTTGATCTTATAGCATTATATTGGTGAAATAAATCTCTTGTGTATGTGTGGTTCCCTGTAATGTTATTGTGCTTATGGTTATTGTCATGCTCCAGGGGAGTGATGGATGGCAGTGAGGCTTAACCCCATTTTACATCACGTTCTTGCTAATCTCACAGCACCTCTTCATAAATCTGAATAATCTGCAGCTGCTCTGCAACCCTCGTGTGAGCTCCCTAGTGGTTTCAACCTGAAATTATGTATTATTGTAACCTCCTTAAAAAAAAACAAAACTGGTAAGGGCTTTTATTGTTTCTATAACTGAATTATGTTTTCACATCTTTTACTCTGGCTGTAGTGGGTATTGCTTAGCAACAAGTCTCCAAGAGCATGGGAGTAGAGCACACCTCATTAACATAATATGCTAATCCCCCTGTTCTTGCTGCCGGCTGAGTAAATTCACTGCTGGCCCCTCTGACTTGTCTAGCCCAGCAGAATGACTCCCTTTTCACCATCTAAAGTAAGTTCGTATTTCTACACGACGAAACATATTAACTCTTAATGACATGGCAGCAAATATTAAATTTTAAGTAGTACAGATCACCCCACAGGGACCTAATGTACATAAAAAGCTTCTTCATATGGAAATAGATTCATTTCATTTTTTTAAACAAATGCCACTTAACACGGCAAACCCATGCCACATTATTGCATTTTGCTGCCCTTTGTTTAAGAAGAGGATGCAAATGATACACCACAAATAGAAAATGCTCCTTGTATATAGCTCATGCTGAGAAATGCACACTATTTTTCTTAACCTTTTTTCGTGTTTAAGAGTATACTTTTGGGAGACACTAGATTTTAAGGTAAACCTAGGGCAAAGGAAAGGAACTTTCTACTATCTAAAATTAACAACTGCCTTTATGTAGTTTGAATAAGTGACTTTGGTCTTGTTAGAACAGACAGAAATGCTCCTAAAAATATGCACCAAGATTCACAGCTCACTTTAAAAACAATTCTGAATTAACTAGAAGCATGCAACATGGACTTTACCCACTAAGGATTTAGCTCACAAGCTGTACAAATGTATTATGATAATTTCTTGGCATTGGTTTATAGCTATTTTTATCTTTCCTTTGACCTAGACTTCATGTGGTTCTGTGGGGAAGATTCCTTTCTCAGTCAACCCTGCTGGTCTCTTGGATGATATGAAAAACTGTGGCAAACTGTACTTTTCTCATGGGTTTAATTCTTCAAAGTGGATTAATATGCTTTTAACTTGTTAACTAGAGAGGGAAAGACCGGTGCAAGACCCTATGAGAAAGTGCAAGAGTCTCAATGAAATATGAGAACATTTCAGAAGTCTGGAACCATGAAGCTTATGAATTAGCCAACTTTTTTTGAGAAATTTTCTTAACTAGCACATTAACAGCCATGGTCCCTAATTCTATTTTGCTTTTCTCAAAGTGCTACATTTTCAACTTAAAAGTGGTTAATGTACTGCAGAAAATGATATAGAAATATCTGTCTATCAACCAGTTCAATTAGCCCCACCACCTACAGTAAATATTAAAAAAAAAACATGAAAGTTAATAAATTGCCTTGAGCAATTGGCATGTTAGTTTAAAAGACCATTGAACCTTGAGATAAGCAATATTGTAGATGTAAGGAAAGATTAGTTAAATCTAAAATGTGAAAATGTCATAAAATATGGCTATATTAGACTGGTATAATTTCTGATATTCTAAAATTTTTAACAGAATTTAAAAACGTTTAGTGTTGGCTTCCTGTGTTAAATTATACATACAAATTCACTTTGAGGAAAATGTAATTGCTTCCAAGCTCTTGGATCCTGCCATCCATAATGAATAATATATATCATGGCATGCTTTCATAAAGTTAAATGTTACTTTTGACTTGGAACATTTATCATGTAAAAGCACTCAAAGTTTCGTTTTCTTTTCCCCACATTGTCTTCATTTAAAAATTTTTTTCTAGACTTTTCTCACTACTCCAGATTCTGTTGTTAACTAGATAGGGTTAAATGATAGATCATCTGACCCCTGACTGGAACTTCTCTTTTTTAATTTTACATTGAGTCTATGATCGTTCTATCAGCCTATCTGAGTACTAAGAAGAGTTTCTCAAAAAGAAGATTTAAAACTATGATAGCCAAGCCTTAGGGTCATCTTTTTCTTCTTTGCCCTCAAACATCAAAGACTCAATGCTATTTAAAAAAAAAAATCTATCTATCTATCTATCATCTATCTATATTCATCTATCATCTACCTTATCTACCTACTATAAAAGAACAATAGCCACATGACACAATGCCATAGTCATCATGTGCCATTATCTGATATAAAGACAGATAATAGTGTGGAATAGAATAAGTGACAATGAATGAAGAGACAAAACCATTTTTTTTCTTCTCAGTCATAGAGAAGAGAGAATAGTCTCCATTTAAAAAAGGTTTTAAAAAAATTATGTGGAGAGAATTAAAGTTCATTGTGGATAAAGATATCATAAAAGCATATGTGCAAACCCTAAACTGAACTTAGCACAGATACATCCTGTGGCAATGGTAAGAAGAGGAAATATTTAAACAGTTCTGTTATTATTATTTGTGCATCAGCCATGTAAACACACCAGTCAGATCTCCTGCCACAAGGAGCATAATTGACTATGGCCACAGCTACTGCTCCCCTGGATCCTATGTTCATGCTAAGGCCACTCAATGTTCAGTAGATGAAGAGGGCATCATCCTGAGTGGAATATAGATAGTTACTAGAACAAGCAGGCAGCACAACTACTTAAGGTTTTATTGATGGTAACCTAAAAATACATCCTAGTGGAGGAGTCATTTATCCAGGATTTTACAGGTGAGATGGTTCAGGCATTTGAAAGATATGTGTGGGGAGGGCACTGTGCAATGCAGTGAATGCCTATAATAACATCAGAGTCGATTGGTTACTGCAGTGTTGAATTGTTCCCCTCTAGCGAGATAATGAGAAACTAAGGGCTATTAACAAACAGTTAATCTCTAACAAGAGGATTACTTTGGTAGCCTACAAAGATTTTATCTCCTCTGGTAGAAGAGCAGATACTGATGAGCAGTAGATTGAAGATCTGACTGAGTCACAAAACAAAATTTGAATTTTCAGTCAAGGTGGGTCTGCAAGCCAAGGGTAGGGTTCTGGTTGGAAAAACCACCACCCCCAATTAATTCAACCAAAGACATGAGCTGGGTGAGGGGTATTGGTCCATCTGTGTCAGGTAATCTGGGGGCCTTGGTACCCATTTCCAGGTATGGGATGGAAAGATCTGGGTGGATGATCTTGATAAAGTTGGCTCACAGAACCCACAGGGCTTGCAGAAGGGATCCAACCCTTCTCTAGTAAGAGTTAATATTTGTCTTCCTTTAGATGATGCTACAGAGGCCCCCCACCCCCTGAAAAGCAATAGGTACTCTACCCTTAGGTGCTATCTCTACCTGCTCTCCTAAAAGCTAGGATAATAATTTGGTTAAATCCCAGTATAACCAGGCTTGAGCTTGATAAGGGATGGAAAAAACTATATGCTAAAGGAGATATAAGAATTAGGTAGTATATACTGGAAAGAGCCAGGTAAGTACCCTTGGGATTGAATTTTTAGGGAGCTTGATGAGTAGATCAAGAGTAAGATGGGATAAGCAAGAATTCATTTACTTTGCGGCACTTTCTCAGAAAATTGCCAGGGGCAGGAACCTTAGGGGGTTAAGCAAACTCATTGTTAAGGTAGCTATTAGAAGCCTGGAAAAAGCAATGGCCAGTAGTAAGTGAAGTAGAAATGACTGAGTTGCCCAATCAGACAGTGAAGGAAAGAATGAAGAGACTGAGGGACATGGGCATGCTCGGGATAAATAAAACACGAAGCCAGAAGACCCAGTAGAAGATTGCATTCCATGTGAGAATACAGAAGCCACAGCACTCGCTGAGGCCGTTAGGATTCTGGAGCAAGTTGGAGAATTATATGTGTTTTGAAGAATAGTTCCTGGTATGTCAGTTTGGCTCTGATAGAATTGAAATAGTTAACCATGGTGTACCAAGTGACCATGAGTCTGGAACTGTCCACCATGAACTCAATCTGTCAGGCCCACCAAATCATAAAACTGGATAGTCCCAGCAACAGTTTTTCATAAGATGGAAATGTACATCTTGAATTGAGCCCAAGGTGCACCCAGGGGCAAGATTAAACTATGGGAACAGGTACCCAGGCCCCCAGATCACTTGACACAGATGGAGCAATACCCTTCACCCAGCTCATATCTTTGGCTGAATTGGTTGGGGGTGGTGGTTTCCTAAGACTGGCTTAGAGGAGGAGGAGGAAAAAGCCCATGCTTAGTTCAGAATTGGTTGGTTTAGGAAGTGGGTACCAGCTAAAAATTAACAGTGGCTGTGTTAAAGCCACATTCATGGGTGGTCTTGAAAGACCGGAAATGAAAATCTCTCCAGAGGACAGTGCACATGGTCATATACTTTGTATGGAAGAAGTGGCCCTAGTTGAGAATATATTACTGATTAGTGAAATCAGATTTCTGATTTGTAGTCAATGGTCTGGCTGAATGGTCATATGCCTGGAAGGGAAAAAACTAGATGATCAGAGACAGGAAGTTCTGCTGTAGAAGAATCTAGGTGAACAGATGGGATTGGCACAAAATCATCAACATCCATCAGAAGGTATCTACAATGCAAGAGGCACTGAACAACCATATACTCAATGTCTTGGACTGTTTATGTAAATTAGCTTTTGCTATTGTTCACCTTAGAACTGCCACTATTGGCACATGACAGCAGTAGCCACGGACAGAGGCTGTGTAGCCAACAGTAAGGACTCAGACTTAAAGCAAATCCAGCCACTGAATATCTGTCATTAACAGAGACGAATGCCAACCCTCCAATATGGCAAATTTCCTGGAGAAGACCGACTCATAACTTGGTGACAAGTTGACTATACATTGGGCCTCTTCCATCTCAGAAAGGTCAATGGTTCACCTTAACAGGGCTAGATAAGCGCTCCAGGTATATGTTTTCCTTTCCTGTGCACAAAGCCTCAGTCAGTACTATCGACAAGGAGTTTACAGTGCCTTATTCACAGGCACAGAATCCTACAGAGCATAGCACCTAATCAAGGGACCTCCTTTACAGAAAAGGAGATGTGAGAGTAGGCCATCTGAGGATCTCATCCATCATAGGCTCCACTGTTTATACCACATGCTACATAACCCAGTAGCAGCAAGTCTTTTCTTAGAGCACTATAAAGGATAGAGCACTATCCTTCTAAAAGCATAGCTGAAGTACCAGTTCACAAGCAACACTCTGAAAGGATGGGATGCCATCCTTCAGGAAGTGGTATAAGCATTAACTTAATGTAGCACATCTCTACATGGTGCCGTGTTATTGACGGGAATAATGCATGGGTGTGTGCTAACCAAGGAGTCATCTCTAGAAGTTTTATTTCGGTCTTTATTCTTTCATATCATTCTTTAACATGTTTACGGTTTTCTTTACCTTCTTGAACAAAAGGGATATAGTTATAATAACTATTTTAATGTTCTCTCTCACTGTTTTTACAGCTCTGAATTTATTTTTACTTAAAAAAAAATGTATGCCACTTTTTATAGTTTCTAGTTCCCTGCCCAAATATTTTAACTTTGCTTTTTCTATCTGTACATAGTAAAGGCACTTGTTTTACAATCTACGCCTGATGATATCAACATCTCTAATTGTGATGGTTAATCTTATGTGTCATCTTGACTGGGCTAAGGGATGTCTAGATAGCTAGTAAAACGTTATTTCTTGGTGTGTCTGAGATGGTGCTTCTGGAAGAGATTAGTATTTGAATTGCAGCCGGCCCTCCCCAATCATCCAATCTGGGGAGCGCTGGAATGAACAAAAAGGTGGAGAAAGGGTGGATTTGCTCTGCCTGCTTGAGCAGAGACATCTATCTCTGCTTATCCTTAGACATCAGCACTCCTGGTACTGAGCTTTCAGACTCAGACTGGGACTACACTATCAACCCCCTATTCTCAGAGCTCAGACTTAGACTGAAGCACACCACAGGCTTGCCTGGTTCTCCAGCTTGCAGACGGCAGATCATAGGACTTTCCAGCCTCCAAAACCACGTGAGCAAGTTCCTATAATAAATCTCCTCTTATATATAGAATATATTGGTTCTGTTTCTCTGGAGAATTCTAATACACTAATCTCTATATTTCTGTTGTCTACTTATCTTTCTTGTCTTTTTTATGTTGTTTTTTCTTGTGCCTAGTGATTTTTAGTCAGTGGATGGTGTATTTGAAAAATTGTTTGAAGAAATAATTTGAATTCCAAGATGATAATATTTTTCTCCAGGGATTATTTTTCATTTGCTTCTGGTCAGATGCTTGATGTTTGGGGACATTAGCAGTCCATGACCTTCTTAATACAAATTCAAGTTTTAAGATTGTCTAGATCACTTGGGTGATGTGAGGCTTGGCCATATACCATCCCACAGCTTGTTTATTCCCAGTCTACTCTTACACTTATAGACTAACTCTTCAGAAACAGAGGACATTTCTCAGAATCTGCACCATTGGTGAGTCCCAGATATTGAGTTTTGTTTCCCTATGTCTTTGAAGTCACCAGAAGCAAAGCTCATATCTCAGCTGTCTCTATGGGACCCCAGGGCAAAAGTTGATCAAGTGCATTTTCTTTTCTAAATCTCTCCGGGTCCTCTGCTTCTGGTGTGGTCATATTGTTAGCATTTTGATGTATTTTGGAAGATGTTTTAATTTTTCCCCCCAAATGTTTAGTTGTTTTCAATGGCAAGTTTGGTCAGAATTACCTAATCCACCATTGATAAGGTGGGAGCTCTATAACACTTAAATTCTAGGAAACCAGATCATGTCAGCAACATTTGAAAAAGAAAGGAATATGAAGTTTGACAATATGAGAGAAGTTTGTTTACTGCTATTAATTTAAAGTTGAAGGGCTATCATGAGAAAAAGAATTTGCTTCCTCTAAGTGTCTTCAGAAGCTAGAACAAAGAAAAACAGCCTAAATTTCAAGAAAATGTTAATAATAAGACTGTCAAACTGGGAAAGTTTGCTTTACGAGTGAGCTGCCTAACCCTGGATAGATCGAATTGGCAATTAATCATTTGTCAAGGATTCAAACATAAAATACGAATTAGACTTGTTGATCTCTAGGGTCCCTGATTAGTGATTTTCTGAGAGGAAATGAAGATGACCTCTGCATTATGTCTGTAGTCTAGAAAACAGTAAATTATTTTACAATGAATAACTTACCTTAGGTTCAAATTTCAAGAAGATAACATTTTAAGACCCACTTCTTGTGCAGTCTCTCTGATTGAAATGTCTCACAGGCAGAGTTCAAGAAATGAAAGGTATTCTCTCTCTGCTCTGAACATTAATTTTCATGTATATTTGCTACAATTCAAGACCTAGGATAATGCTTTGTAAACAGGGAGTAGCTATTAGCACATTAATTATAATTCTCTTTATAGCCCTGTTGAGAAATATATTGGTTGGATTAAATCCTTTGCCCTGAGAATTCTAAATTTCATGTTGAATAAGAAACCCCATTACAACTGAAAACTAGAATTATACAGAAGCACATTTTCACGCACTTTCTATATTTAAGTACTGTCTCTTACTTATAACAAGCAACTTTAACAAATGAAAGAACCTTAAATTTATGCAAAGAAATTCTTTGGGTTGGCAACAGGAGTGTAAATATGACCCAGGTTAACAAGTTTTCTAAGAACTACTATTCAATGTGTAAGTGCTTGAAAGCAAATCATCTTATTTCCTTTTCAAATCTATAGAAGCCAGAGCTTATTCTAAATTGTCTTGATTCCCTCACATGCTATTATCAGAAATAGAGGAAGTAAAAGGTTTTTATTATTTCCTAAATTAAAATGTACATAATCAAATGTTATGTCCTGCAGTTATCTTAATGAGCAAGGTCATCCAGAGAGAATTCTGATATCTTTATTCAGTCCATGCTTCTTTTAACACATGTGTTAACTTTATATTACTCTATACTTTTAAGAAAATAAGCTTCTGAGAGCTGATCTCTCTAGGAGATGTTTACCTAGCTAATCAGAGAGGAAAGTTTCAGGTTGTTATGTGGCTTTCCAAGAATGCAGTTGCACATTATGGAGGTGTAAGGATTTGTGCAGTGTATTCTTCTAGCTAAAGTGTTACCAGATGAATGCAGTGCATTTCCAGTTCTACTGTTGTGCTACTTACTAACAGAGCTCCAAAATACATCAATGCCCCATCCTCATTTCCTTTCCTCCTCTGTTGCTTTGTTTTTCTAGCAAGAGAGATCTTGCAGGTGCTATGGATATGGCTTTGCCCTGGTCCAACAAGAAGAATAAATCTTCAGGGTGGCTGACTACAACTATAGTAGCTAATAAAATAAACCTTCATAGCTGTTACAACGAATAATGGAAGTGAGGGGAAATGAAAGAGATATAAGAAAAAGATTTTTCAGGTATTGCAGACACACTAAATACTCATAGCCAATGACTCTAAAAAAGGAAGACAATAAAAACAAAAAAAGAGTTACCATTTATAATTATTTTAGTATATTTTGTGTTAGGCATTCCCCCAGGTAACTTAAAAACAATCTTTGGGCCAATTTTTTAAACTGGATGATAATATTCCCATTTTATAGAAGGAAGCTGAGGTCCAAAAAGATTAACTGATGTTGCCACTCACACAACCAGAAAGTGATGGGACAGGTATCTGAGCCCAGCTCCTGTGCACTAAGAACTCTATCCACCAATCCCTGCTTCAATTCTTCTTGTTTCTTTCTACACCAGTACCAGTGAAATAAAAGAGACAGCATGGGATCTGAATACCTAACCTTCAGCAACAAGTAAAAACACAGGAATCTTATTTATCAACTGTGCCACTGAGATCATAATGAAATATGAAATAATAGGAATATTATTATCAGGAACAAGTATGAGAGAAGTAGACTCAGCATGTAGATGGAACTAAAAGTAACCACTAATATGCTATAGTTTTAAGAGTAACCCTCCCATAGGCATTTACTTTTTATTTTCCTAGGTGAAAATTTGTCCACTTTAAACTTCCCAGCAACTTATCCCTCCTCAGATTTAGGGAATCCTCCATCTTGTGAATCTTGTGGAAGGCACAGCCTGCTTCTCACTATAGAAGCTGCAGAAGGTAGATAAATACTTTGCCAGTCTTTTCTTGCTTGAACACTAAGCTTGGGCTCAGATATTGGTACATCCTGATAGAATTTTTTTTCCAGCTTTATTGAGATGTATTGTGTAAGTTTAAGGTGTACAATGTGATGATTTGGTATACAGATATATATTGTGAAATGATTACCATAACAGGATTAGTTAAAACCTCCGTCACCTCACACAATTATTTTTGTGCATATGTGGTGAGGTCACTTAAGATATACTCCCTTAGCAACTTTCAAGTATATAATATGGTGTTGTTAACTATAACCATCATGCTTTATGTTAGATCCCCAGAATTTATAACTGAAAGTTTGTATGCTTTAACTAACATCTCCCCAGCCCTGACAACAACCATTCTACTTACTCTCAGTTAAGCTTTCTTTTAGATTCCACATATAAGTGAGATCATACAGTTTTTGTCTTTTTTTGTCTGCCTCATTTCACCCAGCATAATGTCCTCAAGGTCTGTCCATGTCATCATAAATGGCAGGATTTCCTTTTTCTTCAT